>NC_044036.1:45979210-46281060 GCF_901765095.1 Microcaecilia unicolor
AACCGAGCTTCTCATTTTCCCCCCCAAACCCACCTCCCTGCTCCCCCCATTTTCTATTTCTGTTGATGGCTCTCTCATTCTCCCTGTCTCCTCAGCTCAAAACCTTGGGGTCATCTTTGACTCTTCTCTCTCCTTCTCTGCTCATATCCAGCAGATTGCCAAGACCTGTCGTTTCTTTCTTTACAACATCCGTAAAATCCGCCCCTTTCTTTCCGAGCACTCTACCAAAACCCTCATCCACACCCTTGTCACCTCTCGTTTAGACTACTGTAATCTGCTTCTTGCTGGCCTCCCACTTAGTCACCTCTCCCCTCTCCAGTCGGTTCAAAACTCTGCTACCCGTCTCGTCTTCCGCCAGGGTCGCTTTACTCATACTACCCCTCTCCTCAAGACCCTTCACTGGCTCCCTATCCGTTTCGCATCCTGTTCAAACTTCTTCTACTAACCTATAAATGTACTCACTCTGCTGCTCCCCAGTATCTCTCCACACTCGTCCTTCCCTACACCCCTTCCCGTGCACTCCGCTCCATGGATAAATCCTTCTTATCTGTTCCCTTCTCCACTACTGCCAACTCTAGACTTCGCGCCTTCTGTCTCGCTGCACCCTACGCCTGGAATAAACTTCCTGAGCCCCTACGTCTTGCCCCATCCTTGGCCACCTTTAAATCTAGACTGAAAGCCCACCTCTTTAACATTGCTTTTGACTCGTAACCACTTGTAACCACTCGCCTCCACCTACCCTCCTCTCTTCCTTCCCGTTCACAATAATTGATTTGATTTGCTTACTTTATTTATTTTTTGTCTATTAGATTTGTAAGCTCTTTGAGCAGGGACTGTCTTCTATGTTTGTGCAGCGCTGTGTACGCCTTGTAGCGCTATAGAAATGGTAAATAGTAGTAGTAGTAGTAGTAGTAACAAGAAATGCAGTCAGGAATCAAGAAAATGGGGTAGAAAGATACGGAAATGTTTCCCATTGTACTGGAAACAACAGACTTGATTAAGAGGAATTTTCAAGGACATCCTGATAGGTTGCCTTTGCATGTTACATATTATGATCTCCAAAAGGAAGCTGTCTTTAGCACTATGCAACTACTATGGTGAGTGTTAGCATTACATTTGAGAGACTGAGATCATACTGCACATACCCTAGCTTCAGAGTGAGGTTTATTACTGTCATAGAATGCATACAACTAACCCATTTGAAGACACTGTGTCCTACACTTACCACACACAACCATTCACCCTCTCTTTCATACACATACCCACTCTCACACAACATCAAACACATCACCACAGATTCCTACATCCACATTGCACATCCATAGCCACACACACCCCTTCCATAAATATATGTTGGAAATCATTCCCAAAGCCATGCCTCTACATGCTTTCCTTACTTATTTGAAAGCAGTGGTGTAGCCACAGGTGGGCCTGGGTGGGCCATGGTCCATCCACTTAGGGCTCAGGCCCACCCAACAGTAGCACATGTTTAGCGGTAGCTGGTGGAGATCCCAAGCTCTGTCAGCTGAAGACTTTCCCCTGATAGTAACAAAATTCTACTCTCCACAATACTGGCACCTGCGCATACTCAGTTTTCAGCGCATGCCTGTTGCAGACTGCCAAGGTGGAAAGAAGCATTTTCCTGCCAGCTGAGATATTTTTTTGGTGGTGGGGGGGGGGGGGGGGGGGGGAGAGAACATTTGGTGCCCACCCACTTCTTAACTAGGCCCACCCAAAATCTGGTATCTGGCTACGCCCCTGTTTGAAAGTATGAAAAGTTCAGAAACATCAGGCCAGATGAATCCTTGTATAGCTCACTCTATCGCTGCTCCCTAAAGTAAAACAAAATTGCTTGACATGCTGACTATGGATCCAGATTTGTTGTAATTCCTCTATTTAGTAGGATTTCCAGTTTACTTGGGTGAGATTCTCACTGTTGCTGCTTGTGAACCTGGGCAAGTCACTTAACCCTCCATTGCTCAGATACAAAAATTTACATTGTTAGCCCATTAAGGACAGAGAAACTACCTATATATATAATAATAAATGTAAACCACTTTGGTTTTACCACAGAAATGTGGTATATCAAATCCATGACCTTTTTACCCTCTACATGCAAACAGACGTAGCATTTGGAGTAGAATGCACTGCCTGAGAAGTGCATGGTTGGATGGATATAAATCTCTTAACAGGTCGTACTAGCATTTAGCCTAAAATACGTAAGCATTTGGCTGATAAGAGGATAAGAAATCATTTATACTGATAAGTATCTTTCCTACTTGAAAAGTGTCAACCAGTATAGTTAGCAAAATTATCTTTTATTCCTTTCATCACTTGATATTATCACAAAGGAGCATCTCATCTGATTAAAAAAACACTCTATCAAAGGTAATCATCTAAAGATCTGGTATGTCAGAGAAAAGTAATTTAATCTTTCTTTATTCTTTATCAGAGATGGCTCAAGGCAATGTGCTGCATGAGGTGAGAAAAGAACTAGTGCATCGCTTGCCTGCTTATAATCGAACGAGAAAAACGCCCAAGTTCCGACCTAAATCGGGAGATGGACGTTTATCTCACAAAAACGAATAATGCGGTATAATCGAAAGCCGAACTTGGACGTTTTCAACTGCACTCTATCGCGGAAACGTACAAAGTTGACGGGGGCGTGTTGGAGGCATGGTTATCACCCGAACAGAGATGGGCGCCTTTCGCCGATAATGGAAAAAAAGTATGCGTTTGTAGCTAGAATTTAGGGCACTTTTCCTGGACCCTGTTTTTTCACGAATAAGGCCCCCAAAAGTGCCCTAAATGACCAGATTACCCCCAGAGGGAATCGGGGATGACCTCCCCTGACTCCCCCAGTGGTCACTAACCCCCTCCCACCACAAAAAAAATGATGTTTCACAACTTTTTATTTTCACCATCAAATGTCATACCCACCTCCCTGGCAGCAGTATGCAGGTCCCTGGAGCAGTTGTTAGGGGGTGCAGTGGACTTCAGGCAGGTGGACCCAGGCCCATCCCCCCTACCTGTTACAATTGTGCTGCTTAATGCTTATTAGTCGTCCAACCTCCCCAAACCCACTGTACCCACATGTACAGTAGGTGCCCCCCTTCACCCCTTAGGGCTATAGTAATGGTGTAGACTTGTGGGCAGTGGGTTTTGAGGGGGATTTGGGGGGGCTCAACACACAAGGGAAGGGTGCTATGCACCTGGGAGCTCTTTTACCTTTTTTTTTTGTTTTTGTAAAAGTGCCCCCTAGGGTGCCCGGTTGGTGTCCTGGCATGTGAGGGGGACCAGTGCACTACGAATCCTGGCCCTTCCCACGAACAAATGCCTTGGATTTATTCGTTTTTGAGCTGGGCACTTTCATTTTCCATTATCGCTGAAAAACAAAAACGCCCAGCTCACAAATTGTCGAATAAAACATGGACGTCTATTTTTTTCGAAAATACGGTTCGGTCTGCCCCTTCATGGACCCGTTCTCGGAGATAAACGCCCATGGAGATAGACGTTTTCGTTCGATTATGCCCCTCCACGGCACCCAAAAAAGCTCTAGTCAAGGAAAACAGGGGTCCGTTCACTCAGAGCACCAGTCAGGTGGATTGTTTCAAGAAAAAAGAAAGCAATGTAGTTTCAGCCTACGGGATTCTTTTACAAAGGTGTGGTAAAAAGTGGCCTTAGCGTGCCCTTATGAGGGTCCGTCCCAAATGCTAAAGTATTTTTACCGCAGTCATAAAAATTCCTTTTTTTGTATTTTTTGCATTAATGACCATGCGCTAATGTTCCCATTAGTGCATGAAAAAACAAAAAGAAGAAGAGGCACCAATTGGTCTGCTCAGATACAAGTATAAAAAAAGCAGATCAAATAAAGTAAAAAGAGAAGTGGTTTATTAAAACAGTTACCCGACGTGGCCACGATTCGCCCTCAGGCAGCGTCAGATCAACTTGCATTAGTTTTATCTGTAACACTACTGGTAAACAGATACAAGTAATGCGAGTTGATCTGAGAAGTGTGCAAAGTATTTTTATAAGTTAACTTTTAGAGGAATGCTTCGTAATAATCCCTTTTTAGTTTTTACCCCTGATGCAGCTTGAGGGCGAAGTGTGGCCACGTTGAGTAACTTTTAATAAATCACTTCTCTTTCTACTTTATTTGATCTGCATTTTTAATACCCATTAGTGCGTGGCCATTTAGTAGACTTACCACGTGAGCTTTTACCACCACTCATTTGGAAGGCAGTAAGGGCTTACACGGTATCTCTACACCAACTGGTTAGCACAGAAACACCTACACTCCGCTCCTGACACGCCTACTCAAAAAAATATATATTTAGTGCACGGATAGCATGCATACATTTGGAAGTTCCCACAGGACATCTGAGTGCATCCCATGGCACTCCATTTTTAGCTGTGTTAGGCGCACATTAGCACCTAACGCAGTATAGTAAAAGGACCCCCATATAATTAAAAAACAAAACAAATTTTTGTAATGCTGTTTATATAGAACAAAAATTATAGCAGTTTATTTATGTAGCCTGGCAATTTAATGTAAAACATAGGGCCCTGTTTACTAAGGTGTGTTAGTGTTTTTAGCGCGCCTATACTTAGCGCACGTGCTAACCATGTAGGCGCCTATAGGAATATTGTAGGCATGTACATGGTTGAGTATACATTGTTAATGCGCGTTAAAAGTTTTAATGTGCCTATAATGCTGCTTAGTAAACAGGGCCCATAGTTACTCCTGACACTGCACAGTGGACTGGCATGGTATTAAATGTAAATATATATTTTGCAAAAAAAAAAAAAAAAAAAGAAGATGCAAGGTGCTCATACACTAAGGTACAAAAAGAAAAATCGAGAACCACATTGCAGTTTATAATGCCAAAATAAAATGATTACAACTAATTTTATTTTGATGTTATAAACTGCACTGTTTCTCATTATTGCTTTTTGAACATATATTCTGCATCCACAGAAGCCCCTCCCCCAATAATAATAACAAAAACTTATTATCCATACTAGCCTTCCAGTTCAGAGCAGTTTATCAAGATCCAGGAATTACAATAATAAAAACTGTAAAAAATATTTCCTACATCACGTTCCACTTAACATTTAAAGTCATTATTTAATTTATTTATTTAGTTAGTTATTTGCTGCATTTGTATCCCACATTTTCCCACCTATTTGCAGGCTCAATGTGGCTTACATTGTTCCGTCATGGCTATCACCATTGCAGAGTTAGAGATACAAGTGATGATACATAGATAACATGAGTAACATAGTAAAATTAATCAAACGAGTATGAAGAGATCACAATTCGGGACCAGAGAAAAAGTTGTAGTGCATTAGGGTTTATATGATGGATCGTTGCGGTATGCTTTGATGAAGAGGATGGTCTTCAGTGATTTCCGAAAGTTGGTTAAGTCGGGTATATTTTTCACACCAAGTGGTAGTGCATTCCATAGCTGCGTGCTTATGTAGGAAAAGTTGGATGCATGTGTTAATTTGTATTTTAGTCCTTTGCAGCTGGGGAAATGGAGATTCAGGAATGTGCATGCTGATCTTTTAGTGTTCCTGGGTGGTAAAATAAAAATATATATCCTAATCTTCAGCTCTCTAATTAACACTATATTAAATTCAGTACATATTTCCTAAATAAAAATGTTTTAATATTACACTATCTATGTAAGAGCCAATATCTATGTAAGAGCCAGATAATCTGACTATATTTGAAATTTGTTTTCCAAACCTAGCTGCTTGAAAGGATAACAAATATTCAAACATTTTCAGCCTTTTTATAACTCTAGAGGAGGGGTGTCACAAAATGCCTAGCACCCACCTGGGGTTTACCCTGCAGCCACCTGGAGGTTCTTTCCCTAACACTGCTCAGGCCCACTTGCACCTGAGCATGTGCTCTATACTAGCACCCTCCTCCAACTGACTGGGTCCCGCTTGCCTCTGGGCGAGTCTCCTACTCTCAAGTTATTCACTGGTGATTTCTAGTATGCTTGGCCACACCCTAGGGGTCCCATAGCTCACAGAAAGCACCCACAGACCCAAAAACACAAACCAGGATTCTTAGTCAGTTCAAGTCAGCAGAGTCAATAAACTAAAAAAGGTTTATTCTCACAGAACTTGAACAGTGAACAGAGAAAGGTGAACTCAGCAAACAATAACAGGTAACTGAATATGGGTCAATTATAAAACTATCTAAACATTTGTTTACTACATGGATAGTACCTGGGGAGTTCAGGAAATATAGCTGCTCACAGGTTATAAAATATAACTGCTCACAGGGTTTCAGTAAAGAGATCTTTCTCTCTCTGCTCCCTGGCTGAGACGGGGGTGGGGGGTGGGGTGGGTGGGAATCTAGTACCTTCAGGCTAGATTTGAAATCCAGGGCCAATCAGACCCCAGGTTCTGGAACAGCTTTAAAACTCAAAGCAAGCACCATCTGCTGGCCAATTAGGAGAAATACACTTCATGAAATAATCACTAAAAACCAACCTGTTCAAAAAGGCTTACCACAATGATCCATCCTAAAAACCAGGCAACGAAATTGATACCAGAACTGAACAAAATCGAACTCTCTATACTTGACTGCTTATATACTTTGCCACTAATGAACTTTAACGCAATACCACTTTATTTCTCATTCTGGTAATGAACTCTCTATACATGACTGCTTAATTTACTCTTTCACTTATGAACTTTAATGCACTACCACTCTGTATTTCTCATTCCGGAAATGGCGATCGCCATTACGGCATAATGTAAGCCACATTGAGCCTGCAAATAGGTGGGAAAATGTGGGATACAAATGCAACAAATAAATAAATAAATAAATAAATAAATAAATAAATAAATAAATAAATAAATACAGTTTTCAGGCTTAGAACCCCACTGTTTTGTCATATCCCTTCCTAGAGTCCATAATATTTATTGTCAACTTAAAATGCCCATGGAAATAAAATGGGACCAGGTCATATAAGGCCTTATAAAAAAAACATGACAATTTAAACAAAATTCTGGCATCAATCAGTGGCCAGTGGAACTTAATATAGTATTGAGACAAGCTATCAAATTTCTTCAATAAGAAAATGAAATTGAATGTTGTGTTTTGAATAGTTTGGAGCCTTCTTAAAAGTTGTTTTGGACATCCCAACTATATAATGCTACAATAGTTCATTTGACTCAAAATAATTGACTGCACCATTATTTTAAATTGACTCTCCTGAAAGTATTTGTTTTGAGTTGAAGTGCTCTGTGCTTGGTTTACATCCTCTTATTTTTTACTGCTACTACTACTTATCATTTCTAAAGCGCTATTAGACATACGCAGCGCTGTACACTTTGAACATGAAGAGACAGTCCCTGCTCGACAGAGCTTACAATCTAATTAGGACAAACAGGACAAACAAGAGATAAGGGAATATTAAAGTGAGGATGATAAAATAAGGGTTCTGAACAAGTGAACAAGGGTTAGGAAGGTGGGCTTTTAGCTTAGATTTGAAGACGGCCAGAGATGGAGCTTGACGTACCGGCTCGGGAAGTCTATTCCAGGCATATGGTGCAGCAGGATAAAAGGAACGGAGTCTGGAGTTAGCGGTGGAGGAGAAGGGTGCAGATAAGAGAGATTTACCTAGTGAACGGAGTTCCCGGGGAGGAATGTAGGGAGAGATGAGAGTGGAGAGGTACTGAGGAGCTGCAGAGTGAATGCACTTCTAAGTCAATAAGAGGAGTTTGAACTGTATGCGGAAACGGATAGGAAGCCAGTGAAGTGACTTGAGGAGAGGGCTAATATGAGCATAACGGCACTGGTGGAATATTAGTCTTGCAGCAGAATTTTGAACAGATTGAAGAGGAGAGAGATGGCTAAGTGGGAGACCTGTGAGAAGCAAGTTGCAATAGTCTAAGTGAGAGGTGATAAGAGTGTGGATGAGGGTTCTGATAGTGTGCTCAGAAAGGAAAGGGTGAATTTTGGTGATATTATAGAGAAAGAAACGACAGGTTTTAGCAGTCTGCTGAATATGTGCAGCGAAGGAGAGGGAGTCAAAGATGACCCCCAAGGTTACGAGCTGATGAGACTGGAAGGATGAGAGTGTTATCCATAGAAATAGAGAATGGGGGAGGAGGAGAGGTTGGTTTAGGGGGAAAGATAAGAAGCTCAGTCTTGGTCATGTTTAGTTTCAGGTGGCGCTGAGACATCCAGGCAGCAATGTCAGACAGGCAGGCTGATACTTCTGGATTTCGGCTGAGATTTCTGGTGTGGAGAGGTAGATCTGGGAGTCATCAGCATAAAGATGACTGAAAACCATGGGATGAGATCACAGAGTACCAAGGGAAGAAGTATAGATGGAGAAAAGAAGAGGTCCCAGGACAGATCCCTGAGGTACACCAACTATGAAGTGGGATAGAAGTAGAGGAGGATCCACTAGAGTATACACTAAAGGTATGCTGGGAGAGATAAGAAGAAAACCAAGAAAGAACAGAGCCCTGAAATTCAAGTGAGGACAGCGTATCAAGGAGTAGGCTGTGATCAACAGTGTCAAAAGCAGCAGATAGATCGAGAAGGATGAGGATAGAATAGAGACCTTTGGATCTGGCCAGGAACAGATCATTGGAGACTTTAGCAAGCGCTGTTTAGTTGAATGAAGGGGCAAAATCCAGATTGAAGTGGATCAAGAATACCTTGAGATGAAAGAAAGTCAAGGCAACGGCGGTGAACAGCACGTTCAAGTATCTTGGATAGGAAAGGGAGGAGGGAGATGGGGCGATAGTTGGAAAGACAGGTAGGGTCCAATGAAGGTTTTTAAAGGAGTGGTGTGACTATGGCATGTTTGAAGGCATCAGGAACAGTCACAGTGGACAGTGAAAGATTGAGGATATGACAGATAAAAGGGATGACAATAGGAGAGATAGTGTTAAGTAGATGGGTGGGAATAGGATCAGAGGGACAGGTAGTTAGTTTCGAGGAGGAAATAAAATGTGTATTTTCCTCTTCAGTGATTTCAGAAAAGGAGGCAGGGGTTGGAGGGTTGAGAAAATGGACTTAGGGAAGGAGAGGTGGAGGTGACCTGATTGAGAATTCAAGGTTAATCTTTTGAACCTTATCATGAAAGTACTCAGCCACTGTGTATATCCCACTCCTTTTTGCTTCCACCACCTCTTTTGGGAGGCATTCCAGGAATCCATTATCCTTTCTGTGAAAAAGTATTTCCTGAGGTTGCTTTTGACTCTCCCTGTAGCTTCATATCTTGTCCTCTACATCTAGAGCTTCTTGTCATTTGGAAAAGACTTGTTTGTTCAGTAACTCCAATAACTCCTTTCAAAAGTATTTAAAGACCTCAGTCATATGCTCTCTGTCTCTCCACTCTTCTGGGGTATTTATATGTAGGACCTACAGTTTCTTCTGATGGAGGTCTCTTAACAATTTGGTCGATTTCTTCTATATTGACCGTAGCTTATTTTGGACTTGGTGAGATATGGCCTCCAAAACTGAAGACAGTACTCCAAGTGAGACTGCATCAACATCCTGTACAGACAAATTGGGGAAAATTCTGTATAGGGCACCCACATTTAGGCCCTGGGAAAATATGTGCCAAGTGGCTATTCTATAATAGAAAGTATGCACATACATTCTGCAATAGAATAGTGAGTAAGTTTGCATTTATTGGCACCCATTCAGGCGTCCCCACTTATGCCAGTTCAAAGGCTTTTGTAAATGCGGGTACCTAAACGTACCAAATGCGCCCGTAAATGCAGGTATTCTGTAACCTATGTGTGCATATTTTGGGCATGCCCATGACCTGCCCATGGTCCTTCCACATCCACACCCCCTTTGAAGATGCGTGCCCTTGAAATTAAACACCCATGTTATAGAATAGCGACTAAGGGCATAGTAACACAGTAAATGACGGCTTATAAAGACCTGTATGGTCCATCCAGTCTGCCCAACAAGGCAGACTGTGTGTGCAACTGCAAATAGGTGCCAATTAGTGCTATTAACTCTGATTATAGCCAATAATTGGCTAAGTCCAATTAACAGCTGATTATTATATAAATTTGCACAAACAACTGAGCTTATTGTATAACAGCGAGTGCAATTTTGGGTGCTAAGCATCAATTTGCACACTCTTTTTTCATAGAATCTGGAGGGGGGAGCTTATTACCTGCTTGTTATATGCCTTATTAGGCACCCTAGAAACCTTCTGGCTTTGGTAACAGCCTTGTCAAATTGTTTCACTGCCTTGAGATCCTTAAATCACCCCAAGGTCTCTCCTGGTCTGTGCTCATCAGGCTTTCCCCTTCTATTGCATATAGTACCTTTGGGTTTTTGTACTTCAGAAATGCATTAATCTGCAATTCTTCACATTTAAGTTTACTTGCCAAGCATTCGACCAGTCCTCTAGTTTTTGTCACTCATATTTTCCCCACTCCCTCCAGGGTGTCCACTCTGTTGCAAATCTTAGGGCCCCTTTTACAAAGCGGCGGAAAATGTACCACCACTGTGCTGTGTGCCAAATAAGGACTACCGCTGGGCTACCACTGGAGCCTGGCGATAATTCTGACCCCCCCCCCCCTGCACATGCCATTTCTGGCTCGACAAAAATATTTTTTATTTTGGTACCGCCGAGTTAGCGCAGGAGCCCTTACCATTACTTAAATAGGTGGCGGTAAGGGCTCCCCTCTGGAAATGGCTGTGCGCCAATCCCTATGATTAGCGCAGGGTGATTATTTTTTTGGGCCCAAAACAACCTTTTACCTGCTTCAGTAAAAGGGAGCCTCAACACGTGGCAAATCCATGCGCCAATGTCATCACAGGCTCCCTTTTATTGCAGCTTGGTAAAATGTTTCCTTCTAACCATTTAGAAATACTGCTCATGGGGATGTTAAACAGAACCGGCCTTATGACTAACCCTTCAGGCACTCCACTACTTACCTTATCCAGTGTGTGGCTAAGTATTGTCTTGTTTCCAGAAAACACAGATGATTTATACTACGTTGAAAAAAGTAAATTAACAGGTTATCAAAATGTCATACAGATTGGAGGGGAAAGGGTCAAATTGCTCTGATACCAAAATTAGGTTCTTTAACAATCCTATATTGCACACTAATTCTAGGCATGTTTTTTCTTGGAGCCATTTTACATCTTGTTATTTTTCTAAATGAAACTTAAAATCATTTTATGTCTGACTTATTTTTTTCCAGCAGAGGGTTATTCTCAGTTAATTGGAACAAATATTCTGCAAAGACTGTCCCTTATCTGTACAGGGCTGTGTTCTTTGCTCATGCAATAAAGTAATGATCGTAATTAAGTATGATCTGAAAAAAGTATTTTAAAAAATCCTGTTTAATTGGAACTAGCTGATTAGAATTTACTTGTATATGCATTAGACAATATTTTAAATTGAACCACTAACTGCAAAGGATTGACAACGTATAATTATGATAATTACCTAGAACAGAAAAGACCTAGTGTTAATTAAAATCTGAGGAAAGAATTCAAAGGTAGCTACTGAACTGTACTGTCACATATTTCTTAAGGACAATATCTCAAGGCCCTGTCAGTGGTGCCCATACCTGGTCCTGGAGGCTCCCCAGCCAGTCAGGTTTTCGAAATATCCACAATGAATAATCATGAGAGAGATTTGCATGTACTGCCTCCACTGCTTGCAAATCTCTCTCATGAGTATTCATTGCGGATATCCCAAAAACCTGACTGGCTGGGGTGCCTCCGGGATCAGGTTTGGGAACTACTGCCTTTTGTTATAAAGGGGTTATGGAAGAAGCATCTCTATAGTTAAATAGTAGCATTAGCACCCGTAAATTGGATACATGTGTAAATGATGATTTCAGAAAGCTGCTATTAACATGTGGAGATCCACACCACACAGAGAGTTCAGGGAGGCGTGGGGGGAGGGGGAATGGTATGGGCATGCCTTGGATTGGGGTCCTTTTACAAAGCCACTCTAGATTCCGGTGTTCCTATGGGCTTCATCAAATTTGTCTGCGCCAGAATCACTAGTGCCACTTACATGCAGTGGCTTAGCCACAGGTGGGCTCGGGTGGGCAGGGGCCCAAACACTTTGAGCTCAGGCCCATCCATCCAGCAGCGACACATCGTTGCTATAGCTGGTGGGAATCCATCCTTTGAAGGTGCCCAAAACTCCCTTCTGCCAAGCCTGGCAGTCGGCAGCAGAATTCCTGATCCGCTGACACCGGCACCCCATGCATACTCAGTTTTTGCTCCTGCTCTGCATTCCACATGTTCCTACATTAAATAACTGCAATTATTGTATGATCTTCTAGTTTCATTTTGTGTGCATTTCATCACAATCTGCCTGTATGTTTCATGCATTTCTTGTTGTTTTATGTCCATGTTAGGATGCTCACTGTAAAAGCTACGTTGGGCTGGCAGTAGCCCCGGAACAGCGAGCGGTAAGCCAGCGTTGGGCTTACCGCCGCGCTGTAATAGGGCCCCTAAATATGTATGATTGTTTCTTCATTGACTGGTGTTTTCCTATCCTTTCCTATTTACCTTTGGCGTTCCTTTCATATTTCACTTTTAACTAGTAATGTTTTTATTGTTAGCCGCCATGGTGTGCATTCTGAAATGGCGAGGTATCAAGCATTTACTAAGCCAATTCTATAACATCGATTGCGCTTGAATTTGCTGTTATAGAACACAACACACCTAAGGCTGATGTAAATGCTCACACTTAAAATTGGCAGTTGTGCATGTAAGTACAGTAGTAGTATTCTAAACTTACACGTGCAGCTGTAAGACACCTCCCTGACCCACTCAAGTGCATGCCCTTTTGTAGTTACGTGCTATAAAATTTAGGCACTAACCCCATGAAATTCATCCAGTAGCAGGAAGTGCTTTTGTTGTCTGCTGCTAGAATTAAACCTGGATATTCAATGCTGGGCCATTTACAGTGACTGTCATCAAATATCCGATTTCATAAGTACTTAAGTACATAAGTACTTAAGTGTTGCCATACTGGGACAGACTGAAGGTCCATCAAGCCCAGCATCCTGTTTCCAACAGTGGCCAATCCAGGTTACAAGTACCTGGCAAGATCCCAAAACAATACAATACATTTTATGCTGCTTGTCCTAGAAATAAGCAGTGGATTTTCCTCAAGTCCATCTTAATAATGGCTTATGGACTTTTCTTTTGGGAAATTATCCAAACCTTTGTTAAACCCTGCTAAGCTAACTGCTTTTGCCACATTCTCTGGCAACGAATTCCAGAGTTTAATTACATGTTGAGTGAAGAAATATTTTCTCTGATTCATTTAAAATTTGCTACTTTGTAGCTTCATTGCATGCCCCCTAGTCCTAGTATTTTGGAAAGACTAAACAAACAATTTACGTCTACCGTTCCACTCAACTTCCACTCGACAACTTAACTGGTTAAGCCAATATTCAGTGCTAACCAGTTAAGTGCTTAGCGGTTAAAGATAAGTCTGCTATTTATGAGGCCTAATTAACCACTAGACATAGCTGGTTTGGCGCTGAATATCTGCACCTAGCAAGCTATGTCACACGATATAGCTAGTTAGCGGCTAGCCACTAACTACAGACATTAAGTAGGAGATAACCGGTTATCTCCTGCTGAAAATCCACAGCTAGGTGCTAGAATGCCATTTAACCTTCCAGGAGCCGTTCCTGGATGGTTAAATAGTTTTTGAACAATATCTAAGCGCAATTACACATTAACTACAAATTAGTGCCAATTAATGCCACGTAAGATCTATAATTGGCACTTAAGGCCTGTTGTTGCCTAAGTTAGCAATTAAGCTAGGCGCTCAACTGGCACTATTCTATTACTGGCCTGCAAAAATTTGCATGCAAGTTGGAAATTTGAGCACTCAACCATATAGAATCTAGGGGTAAATGTGCTATGAGCGTCTGTGGAACGCATTACCAAAAGCCTTGAAAACTACGAACGACCACCTAAACTTCCGGAAAACACTAAAAACTAACCTGTTTAAAAAGACATACCCTACCAATCCAACATAAATGCCTGATCTCTGCAACACAACAAAACTAAAGAACGTAATGGACATAACACAACACTTCCGTTGTACGATTCCCTAGTGTGGCTGTGCCACATGAACTTGATCTTACCACAACATCACTTTGTATTTGTTTACACCGGAGTCCGTAATGACTCTCCGGTACTATGTAAGCCACATTGAGCCTACAAATAGGTGGGGAAATGTGGGATATAAATGTAACAAATAAATAAAATAAATAGATAGTGTTACCTAACAGTTATGGTATAACTTTTCAAAGCCCTTTCTGCAACAGTGCTAACTTGAACACTGGCTCTCATTTTTAAAAAGGATAAATTAGACACAGAAAAATGATCTCACTAGCTTTTATGAGCTGCTTTTCACCAGACAAAAATGTAAAATGGTACGATATGTAAATGTCAGTCTTATTGACTGCACCGGTGGCAGTGCTGTGAACTGTCATGCAGAGGACCTGGTTAGATCTTCCACTCCCTGGCCCAGTCAGGATTGGGGAAGCTGTGGAGGAGGCATTCACTTCCCCTTTAGGGCCAGGAGCCTCAGTGCTCAGCAACTATGATATCTAGTGACTGGATTTAATAGTCCACAGCCAGGTTGTAAATGGAGCTGAGATATGAAATAGGGAGTCAACAATGAAGGCATATGGCATCCTAGGAAAAAAAAGAGGCCATTTCTGCTTGAGCTGGAAGCTCAAAGAAACAGGAAGAATACCGCCAGACTAAAAAACAAAAAAACAAAAACAAGAATCTTGAATCTTTCTAGGAAAAGGTTATTCTTCAAGTATAAAACAATAAAAAAAAAATACCATGAAAGACAATCAAAAGATATTTAGTACAGTAACTGACCCTAATTTATAGTACAGTTCTCCAGTACTGAAGGCATTTTAGCATTCTGCTCAACTGACCCAAAATAATTTTGACATCTGTGGGAAAACAATGCCTAACAGCATTAGTTATAAAGACATTTGACAAAAGCCATGCACAAAAAAATCATTACAGCCTGAGAAATGATATTGAAGGTATGTGCCCTAATACCCTCCAATCTATCCACAGACTTGCAAGGAAAGACTCAGAGGAGTAGTTAGTAAGTTGCAGTAAACTGACATATGCAATTAGCATGTGAGCTATCAAGTGAGGGGGTGAGATTGTGGTGAAATAATGCAAACATGAACTGAGCTGTATTCATGCAATGATTGTTATTTTTTTTTTAAACTACATATTCTGCAATGTGCTGAAATTAGTTATATTTGACTTTTACACACCCTGAATTATTTTACGGTGCTATGGAGGGGCATTTTCGAAAGGGACGTCCAAGTTGCGATTTGGACATCCTTGCAAAACGGCAAAATCCAGGGGCGGGGAAACCCGTATTTTCGAAACAAGATGGACGCCCATCTTTCGTTTCAAAAATAACGTCTGAGACATCCAAATCCTTAAATTTGACCATCCCTAGATTTGGTCGTCCCTAGACATGGACGTTTCTGACTTTCGGCGATTTTTGAAACCAAAGACGTCCATGTCAAAAACGGCAAAAATGCAAGCCATTTGGTCGTGGGAGGAGCCAGCATTTGTAGTGCACTGATTCCCCTGACATGCCAAGACAGCAAACGGGCACCCTAGGGGGAACTGCAGTGGACTTCATAAATTGCTCCCAGGAACATAGCTCCCTTACCTTGTGTGCTGAGCCCCCCAAAACCCACTACCCACAACTGTACACCACTACCATAGCCCTTACCACTACCATAGCCATAGGTGAAGGGGGCACCTATATATGGGTACAGTGGGTTTGTGGTGGGTTTTGGAGAGCTTGCTGTTCCCTCCACAAATGTAACAGGTAGGGGGGGTATGGGCCTGGGTCCGCCTGTCTGAAGTGCACTGCAGTACCCACTAAAACTGCTCCAGGGACCTGCATTCGCTGTTGTGGACCTGAGTATGACATCTGAGTCTGGCATAGAGGCTGGCAAGACATATTTTTAAAGATGTTTTTTGAGGGTGGGAGGGGGGTTAGTGACCACTTGGGGAGTAACGGGAAGTCATCCCCGATTCTCTCCAGTGGTCATCTGGTCATTTTGGGCACCTTTTTGTGTCTTATTCGTAATAAAAACACGTCCGGGTGAAAATGTCCAAGTGTTCATCAGGGACGTCCTTGATTTTTCGATTATGTGCCAAAGTTGTCCAAGTGTTAGGCACGCCCATGTCCCGCCTTCGCTACGCCTCCGGCACGCCCCCTTGAACTTTGCCTGTCCTTGCGATGGAGTGCAGTTGGAGACGTCCTAAATCGGGTTTCGATTATACTGATTTGGATGTCCCTGGGAGAAGGACGTCCATCTTCCGATTTATGTCGCAAGATGGACGTCCTTCTCTTTCGAAAATGAGCCCAATGGCAGGTGTTTTGCAGTGTTCTGACCTTTGTATGTGCGCATGGAAAAGCCTCATTGACAAGCACATGTCCTGCAATGCGGGATGGAGCAGTGTCTCCAGATGCACCTCTCTTCTCCAATGCTGCAGCTTAAAGATAATTTAAGGTTAAGGTTTATTTACTTCTATTCTGCCTATACCTAAAAGGTGTAGAAAAGTAATATACATGAGATAAAATATACAACATATTAAACAAATCAATACAACATACAACAAAATGTTAATTATGAGTACAAACAACTTTTCCCAGTTGCCCCAAACACAAGAAATGACAACATATGTCAAAAGGAAGGTCTTTGGGCCCTTTTGCAGAGCTGTAAGTCTGATGCTGTGTTTGCTCAACCTACCATGATATTCATGAGCATGGCCTAGGTCCCAAACAAATAAGTTCTTTGTTTACCCTTGTTCCCATCATCCTGTGCATTGACTAGACAGTCGCCTAGACCACATCTACAACCACGGGGTTACACCAGTTATTAGTAATGTTGTAACTAGGTCTCACTGTATAAAATTGGACCTGTGCTTAACCCATCGTAATAGTAACCCAGATTGATAACTACACCTCTAAATGCCACTGATTTTCGGAAGCATTAGTTGTATAGTGTTGCTGAAAATCAATGCAGACCGCCCTGGTGCTATCTGGATGGTCCTCAGAGTTATCCGGTGAGCAGCAATATTCAGGGGCAGATGCTCTGATCCTAACACTGGCATTAGAGCTGATTAGCACAAGACTAGCGCCGGTGTTACTCTGCGCAAAATGCTCAGAGGGCTTTAGCGCAGGAAACGTGTGTGCCAGAGATGGCCGCAAATTGTATTTAAATGTAATCAAAACAATGTTAATGAGGCATTTACTATGCCCTCCCAATGCTCAGAGAAGAAAGCACAAACAAACCCTGCTTTAACCGCTGGAAACCTACCACCAGCTCGGAGCTGGCATTGGGGGGGGGGGGGGGGGGGGCTTTGAAGAGAGGGTTTCTAATTTTTTTTCAGCTTAAAATCTGCAGGGTTTGATTTATGTAGAAGCAGAAAGAAGCCTGTGTAAGCTGGGGGTGAAAATTTCAGCGCAATACTATGAACCCAAATATAGGACCCATGGAATAATTAAGGAAATAATTCAAATAATAATACATGAAAAATATAAATAGTCAAGTGTGTAATGGGGGACAAGCAGAAAGGAGTAATGGAAAATAATGTTTCGGCATGTTTATGCTTATGTTTATTAAAATTTGTTATACTACCCTATCTGAACAAACAGGTCAGGGCGGTTTACAAAAAAAGCTAAAAAAATACAAAGAAAAGAAAAGGAATTCCATTAAGCTAGGAAAGACATCACAGAAACAGGAGCAAACAGAATTAAAATTAATAAAACATACTGAAAACCCTAGTCAAGAAAAACATCACTGATAACCTGCACCAAAAGCAACAGAAAAATAATGTGTCTTAAGTTTTAAATTTCTTGAAAGAGGGTTTGGAGCGAATAGTGTGGGGGTGGGTGGGGGGTAGATCATTCCAGAGCATAGGACCAAGAAAATAAAAGGTGGAGTGTTGTGTAGTTACCAAAGGGTATGTTTACTAAGGTGCGTTAGCGTTTTTAATGCGTCTGTAAATTTAAGGTGTGTTAAATGCTAATGCATCTATACATTTCTATGGGCACATTAGCGTTTTAATGTGCATAAACCATCTATGAGCATTAAAAATGCTAATGCACCCTTAGCGCTGCTTAGTAAACCTAGCCCCAAGTGAGTTGATCTTGCTTCAGGGAGGACTAAATGGTGGGAATCGAGTGAATGCAAAGATTTTGAAGAGATGTAAGGAATAATCACAGAAGAAAGAAAAGAAGGGAAACCAGTGTGATAAGTTTTGTGAACCACACAGAGGATGTTAAAAAAAGACCTATAAGGAAAGGGTAACCAGTCTCTGGTCACCGCATCTCAAAAAAGATATAATGGAAGGGCGACGAAAATGAAAAAAGGGGATGGGACGACTTCCCTATGAGGAAAGGCTAAAACGGCTAAGGCTCTTCAGCTTGGAGAAGAGAAGGCTGAGGGGAGATGTGATAGAGGTCTATAAAATAATGAGTGGAATGGAACGGGTGGAAGTGAATCGCTTGTTTACTCTTTCCAAAAATACTAGGATTAGGGGCACGCAATGAAGCTACAAAGTAGTAAATTTAAAACGAATCAGAGAAAATATTTCTTCACTCAACGTGTAATTAAACTCTGGAATTCATTGCCAGAGAATAGGAAAAATCCATAAGCCATTATTAAAATGACTTGGGGAAAATCCACTGCTTATTTCTAGGATAAGCAACATAAAATGTATTGTACTGCTTTGGGATCTTGCCAGGTACTTGTGACCTGGATTGGCCACTGTTGGAAACAGGATGTTGGGCCTGATGGACCTTCGGTCTGTCCCAGTATGGCAATACTTATATACTTATGTAGTTATGAGAAACAGAGGAATGACATGATCAGAGCGTTTGGCTTTACAAAGAAAATAGACAGCAGAGTTATAGTGTTTGGCAGTGGCGTAGCTAGGGTAGTTGACACCCGGGGCCGGTCATTTTTTAACCCCCCCCCCAAATCCAGTACTAGGCATACCGAGAATACAAAACACTCAGGACCTATAGCGCAATTATACCATACCATAAGCAGTCATTTCTACAAGTCACACAAGCATCTTAAACACTACAGTGAGCACTAGAACATCAGTTCACCTATTGTAAAACGAAAACAGACAGATTAGTACAGATCGTCGATCCTGCAGTCAATGCCAACCGAAAGCCATGTCTTTTTCACAAACACAGATACACCCTAATCCACTATAGAATAAGTAATCATAAACTTTCTATTTAGACAAAAATTAAACTGAACCCCCGATGCCAGACTCTGCATACAATGCAACACCACAGAAACAGAAAATGTCCCCTAGTACTGTGCAAAATATAAAGACAGTGGATGTAAATTTGAAAAAACTAACAAATCCGATCACCACTTTACAAATTAACAAATAGAAATAAAACAAATATAGAAAATAAAAATACCATTTTATTGGACTAATACATTTAGCTTTCAGAGGCCAAAACCTCCTTCCTCAGGTCAATACAGTATAGTGCTGTTATAGTATCCTATCCTGACCTGAGGAAGGGGGTTTTGTTCTCTGAAAGTTAAGTCAAAATGTATTAAAAATTAGTCCAATAAAATGATTACCTTATTTATATGTTCTATTTATAAACATTTATTAACACATAAACATAGATACAATACTATACCCTAAAACAAAAAAATAAAAAATATATATTTTATTTACAGTTTGTTGTCTCTGGTTTCTGCTTTCCTCATCTTCTTTTCACTGTCTTCCTTCCATCCAGCATCTGTCTTCGCTCTTTCTCTGAAATCTAGTGTCTGCCCTCTCTCTCTGCCCCTTCCATCCACCATCTGCCCTCTTTCTCTCTCCCCCTTCCACCCACCATCTGCCCTTTCTCTCTGCCCCTTCGATCAGTCTGCCCTCCCTCTCCCATCCATCCAGGGTCTGCCCTCCCTCAAGCTCCCCCCTTCCATCCAGGGTCTGTCCCCTCTCTCTGCCCCCTCTTTCCACCTGCACCTAGTTCCAGCCCACATCTCCCACCTGCCACCCTTTTTAGCCCCACTATCCCACCAGTCCCCAGCCCTTTTCTCCCATCAGTCCTGGGCTTCAGCCCCCAGCCACTTCTCCCTGTCCCCTTTTTAGCCCCTAGTTTCAACCCCAGCCCTTTTCTCTCACCAGTCCCGAGCTTCAGCCCCAGCCAGTTCTCCCTGTCCCCTTTAAAGCCCCCAGTCCCCACAGTTTCAGCCCCTGCCCCTTTTCAGCCCCCAGTTCCAGTTTCAGACCCCTTCTCCCATGAGCACGTCCCTCCCCAATCCCCATTCTCCCCTCTGAGCACCCCACCCTCCCCAATCCCCTTCTCACCTCTGAGCATCCCTCCTCTGAACTCCCCCACCCCTCCCCAATCCCCTCTGAGCACCCCACCCTCCCCAATCCCCTTCTCACCTCTGTGTACCCTTCTGAGCTCCCCCACCCTCCCCAATCCCCTCTGAGCACCCCACCCCTCCCCAATCTCCATTCTCCCCTCTGAGCACCCCTCCTCTGAACTCCCCACCCCTCTCCAATCCCCATCTCCCCTCTGAGCTCCCCCCCTGACCCAGTCCCGTCCCCCCTCCATTGAGAGCCAGAGAGCCCTCTTCTCCTGCCACCGCCTGCCTTTTTCTTTTTCTTTTTTTAATCCGTGCAGCCACGCAGGCAGCGCTTCGTGTCTGCTCTGCGTGTGCTGTGAAAGACATAAATCGCCAGTGCTGGCGTTGGGCCTTCCCTCGATGTCCTGCCCTCGAGGAAATAGGAAGTTACCTCACAAGGGGGCGGGACATCGAGGGAAGGCCCGAAGCCAGCGCTGGCGATTTACTTCTTTCACAGCACACGCAGGGCAGACGCGAAGCGCTGCCTGCGTGGCTGCACGGATTTTTTAAAAAAGAAAAAGGCAGGCGGTGGCAGGAGAAGAGATGCGACGGAACACCCCCACCTGCGGACACCCGGGGCGGACCGCCCCCACCGCCCCGCCCTTGCTACGCCACTGGTGTTTGGAGTCTTTTTAATTGAGAATTCGGAAGACCTGCAAAAACAGAGTTATGGTAGTGAAGTTTAGAGAAAATAAAGGCGTGTACAATTTAATTAGAACATTTCAAATATATAACCTTCTATATGGAAAGCAAAGCCGAATCTGAATTCTAGAAAGCAAGCTATTTCAAGGTATGTGTCGGAAAAGAATGATTCCCTTTTCTCGTTATAGAAGCGTTATTTGTGATTGAATTGCAGTGATGACTTGACAGCTTACACAATGATCATAAAGAATTCATCTGGAGAGGGATCATCAAAATTTATAACCAGGAATATTGTTATATAAACCAAGAAAAGAATACACTCTCAATAAATGCTGAACATACAATCACTTTGATGGGGAACTGGTTTAGAGAATTTTCCTGAACTCGGTTAACTACCTGGTAGGGCAAGGATCCTAAAGAAGATGTATTGTTAGACATTCCTGTTTAAGCACAGTGTTCTAATATAATAGTGAGGGGCATTTTCAATATGACATCTAAATCTGATTTTGGACATTCTTCAAGATATAGGTAAAAGTATGCATGTAAGGCAGTATGCACATAATTTTACCTGTTTACCTATGTTTTATAAAAGCTCATTTCCACTCTTTAATGCACTATCCTGCTTATTTTTGAAGGAGAAGGGTGCCCATCTTCCGACACAAATCGGGAGATGGGCATCCTTCTCCTAGGGTCACCCAAATCGGCATAATCGAAAGCAGATTTTGGGCGTCCTCAACTGCTTTCTGTCGCGGGGATGACCAAAGTTCAAGGGGGCATGTCGGCAGTGTACAGAAGGCAGGACAGAGCATGGTTAACAGATGGGCATCTTCGGCCGATAATGGAAAAAAGAAGGGCGTCCCTGACAAGCATTAGGCCGACTTTACTTGGTCCATTTATTTTCATGACCAAGCATCAAAAAGGTGCCCAAACTGACCAGATGACCACCGGAGGGAATCGGGGCTGACCTCCCCTGACTTCCGCAGTGGTCACTAACCACCTCCTACCCCGAAAAAAACAACTTCAAAAAAATTTTTTTTTTTTTTTTTTAGAGTATGTCATTTGCTATGCCTCTGACCCTGCAACAGCAGTTGAGGACGTCCAAAATGTGGATGTTCTGTGAGAAGGACATCCATGCCTTTACTATGCCTCTAACACCCTTTTTGTTTACTTATTTGGATTTTGGATCACAAGTAGCAGCAGTGGGATTTGAACTGGCCACCTCTGGATTGTAAGACCAGTGCTCTAGCCACTGGGCCACTCTGCCATTCCACTACCCCACTCCTCCATTCCACTCCCTTGAAATTTGGCCATCCCTGTGGAGGGGGGGGGGGTATGTGTGTGTCAGCGGAGGCATAACGAAGGCATGGACGTCCATCTTTCAAACATTTTGGACGTCCTCAACTGCCCCCCCTACATGGATGGCCAAATTTCAAGGTAGTGGAGTAGAGTGGTCTAGTGGTTAGAGCACTGGTCTTGCAATTTAGGGGTGGCCAGTTCAAATCCCACTGCTGCTACTTGTGATCCAAAATCCAAATAAATAAAGGGGGTGAAGGAGGCATAGCAGACATGGATGTCCTTCTCACAAACATCCACATTTTGGACATCCTCAACTGCAGTCACTTCCCCTCCTTAGGAAGGAAATTGTGTGCAAATGAGCTAACAGGGAGCAACTCATTTGCATGCAATTTCCTTCATGCATGCCCGTTCCTTTCCAGATCGGGAAGGGCTTTTTCCATTCAGTTAGTGGGACCAGTGCACTACAAATGCTGGCTTCTCCCACAACCAAATGACTTGGATTTGGTCGTTTCTGAGATGGGCATCCTCGTTTTCAATTTTCGCTGAAAACCGGGGACGACCATCTCTAAGGTCGACCTAAATTTCATGATTTGGGCGTCCCCGACCTTATTATCGAAACGAAAGATGGACATCCATCTTGTTTCGATAATACAGATTGCCCCGCCCCTTTAAGGGGCCTTCCTTAGAGATGGGTGCCCCCGTTCGATTATCCCCCTCCACGTTACCCATGGAAATACCTTTTGAAATTGACTGCTAAATAAATAAATAAATAAATAGAAGAGATGTTAAAATCAATTTTCTCAGTTCAAGGATCCCTGCTGTGGAACTCGCTACCTCCACATCTCCGTTACAGACGTCTCTCAACCAATTCAAAATCAACCTGAAAACATTCCTCTATAAAGATGCTTTCTCCTAAATTTTCCCTTCCTTACCATTCCACTCCTTTGAGCAATCTTTGGATCACACCAATGCAACCTTTTGTTCTGTCCTCCTCCAGTTTTCCTTTTGGAATTGTAGTTCTGTCCCACACTGTACTTGTAATAACTACGGTCCTCTTCTTCTACTATCTAGCCTGTAAACGGCCTAGATGGCATGTCCATAGAGTGGGATAGCAGGTTCATAGAACAGAATAACAGGCTGTAGAGCGGGATAATAGGTCCGTAGAGCAGGATAACATGTCCATAAAGTGGGATAACAGGTCTGTAGAGCGGAATAACAAATATAAACTTGAAACTTGACTTAATTTCCCATTCCTTACTAAGGGTTAGATTTACTAAAGGGTGCTACTGTGTTACTGGGAACACACACACATTAAAAAGTACATTATTTACCTCAACTCTAGTTTTATGCAACAAGATCTATTTACTAATTTGGAAGTTTTCTGTATGGCACAGGAATCCAGAATGTTGTCCATTCTTTTCCTTCTTGCTCTCCTTTGGGGAAGGTAGCTAGAACTCGGGGTCAGATTCTGGGCTCATTTCCAGTTCCTCTTTATAATGATCTTGTGTTTTATGTAGCTAATATTGCATTCAGTCTGTTTATTTTCTTCCTTCCATCCTCCTAATTAGGCCTGGTTCTTGTTTTATGTCATGGATTTGCTGTTAATTTCCCTTTACAATTCAGATGCCCCACTTAAAGATTTGTTCTCATTTTGTTCCATATTAAAAATCTTTAGAGAAGACCTTCAGACTCACTTTGGCTAGGAAACAGTTATTTGTCAAATGCCACTTGGTGCGTGTCCATTACGCATGCCAGAAAATAAAAAATATTTTTCAGATGTTCGTAGCGGATATGCGCCAAAATTAAAATTACTGCAAGGGCCATGCCTGAACCCGGCGGTAACTCAAATTTTACGTGCATTCGGCACGCGTAGGCGCCTATGCGGCTTAGTAAAAGGGCCCCTTAAATTCTACAGTTGCCTGATGGTCTTTTGAGAAGACTATTTCTCATAATTTTAGCAAGAACAATCATTCTTCATGCCACCTTTCTGATCTTCTGTAGAAAGAAAAGATGAGTACTTAAAAGATTTGCTAAAGTCAAATGGATGAGGTTGAACTGTGCCTCATGGCTGGAGAGAGATCTCTGATTTACTTTATTAAAGTGGTTGCTTCTGAAAATCAATTAGCTGAGACATTCAGCCAATATTCGTTGTTACTATGGATACCTAAGTGTAAGCCAGGACAAGATGGGATATTTAATTAAGAATAAAAAAGTTGACATCTTCCTTCCATTTTTGGCGATTAACTCTTTACAAAGCTTATTTAAACTAAAGACGTCATCTCCTTACTTTTCTTCATTTGGGTGCAAAGAATGCTGATATGGAGGCATATTGGTTTGCTGGTTGTCCCCACTTGGACACAATGAAGAGCTTTTGTCCCACCATTTTCAGCTAGGGAAAGATAAAAATGTTAGAGTGGGATTCCCAATGCCAGAATGACAGAATGGTGCATTATTCTATGCCATATCATTATTTTTCTATTGCATGGAAAGAAAAAAGAACATATGTAAAAGAATAATGAATAGAAAGAACTAACGTTATCTTTCTTTTATTAGAAATACATTTATAGGTTCAGGTATTAGTCTCTATGACATCTTACAACAGAATAACATTTTAAACAAAGAATATTACAACCTGTTCTCCTGCCTGCTGAAATTGATTTTTTTACTGGAAGTACATAAGGCCAATCATGTGAGAGACGTAATGATTGTATCTCCTTTGTTTTGTGTTCATTCAGAAATGCTGGTAAACCCGTAGGTCTCTACCCAAGATACTATAAAAGCAGAAATTAGGGATGGAGTTAGGATTTCGAGCTGGTGAAATATGGCTTCTTGAACATTATTAGACTCTTTGCAAGTATATACAGTAAGAAAACTGATCAGATTAAGGATCGGAATGGGCAGGTTATCTTCACTACTAGTGATTTTTGAAGAATAGGGTATATAAACCTGTCTAAGTTGATCTACAGTAGATAGAGCAGTGTTACTCAAGTCTGGTCCTGGAGTACCCCTTGCCAGTCAGGTTTTCAGGATATCCACAATGAATATGCATGAAAGAGATTTGCACATAATGGAAGCAGTGCATGCGAATCAGGTTCATGCATATTCATTGTGGATATCCTGAAAACCTGACTGGCAAGGGGTACTACAGGACTGGACTTGGGAAACACTGGAGTAGAGCATAATTAGTGGCTGAGGGATAGAGTAGATGGCCTTTAGAAGTTCCTATCAGTTATATCTTTCTATTATTTTATATCCACAAGCAAAATACCTACAAGTTCTAATAATAAGGGCCTCTCTAATCCAGCTCTTTGGGACAGGAACATAGTACTAAACTTCCTTATAATGAATGAGCAGGGTACAGTACACTATTTATAAGCTTTATTAAGAAGCCTAGGGAATAGTTTCTCCATAAACCTCTTAATAACAAGTCAACAGTTAATAGACAGTCAATTATGTAATGACTTACACAACTTTATTCAAACTACTTTTCTCAGAAAATATCATGTACTGGACTCTTCTTAGTCTAAACTGCAGCCTATATCTTTAACCACAAGTCGAGGGGGGAGGAGTGATACGGTACTGCTGATGCAGAATCCCATTTTGGAGACAGCGCCGGAAGGGTAGGTCAAACTAGGGATCACTTCTGTTCTAGGATTACTGGATCACCAGGTATAGAAATGCAAGGCCACCAATGCTGGAAGAGTTCCTTAGGAGGGGGTTTGCTTGGGAATGGTAGTAGTATGATCAGGGGGTCTGATTTCTGATCAGGATGGTAGGAATGTGATTAGAAAGGGATTGGGAATGTGATTGGGGGGGCAGGGTTCTGATTAGGGGTGAGAGTGTGATCGGGGTGGGGAGTTGAGATTGGGGGTGGGGTGGGGTGGGAGGGTGATAAGGGGTGAGAATTCTGATGGGGAATGAAGGGCACCACAGCCCATTTAGGTTATGGCTCAGGAGCAATTGGATGATGGCTTTGAGGCCTGATTGCTCCTGGGCTGCTGGAATAATGCTGCTTGCAAGGTGGCTTGCAAATAGAGTTATTGATTTATCACAGGGGTCAGCAACCCACGGTGCTGAGATACCGCATGTTGCTGACTTCTGTGGTAAATCAAGCACAACTTTTACCTCATCTTGATAACTTGCCATCATCCTCCCAAATGATCTTATAAATAAAGTAACTGGACAAATATATAGATTGAAGAGAATAGGAGATAGGGAGTAATCTTGAGGCATTTCCAAGAGAGGGCCTTACGTGTGTTCTTGAAAACTGACTATAAAGGATCTATCCCTTAAAAAAAATCATTAATCTAGGCCAGAACCACAACACCAGTACCTAAACCATGAAGCCCCTCAATAGGAATGAAATAGGTTCCGTTTCTATGTCAAAGGCAACTGAAAGATCAAGAAGGCTCAAAAGCCTTGAACGACCCTGATCTAACACTGTACACATGTCATCAATCAAAGCCATCATATAACCAGCCCAGTAAATATATTGTGCTGGATCTAATGCATGGACTATGTCAAAATAATTCCTTACTTTAACTACCATAGCAAACACTGGTAAATTAGAAATGGTACATTCAATTTGAACATCTCCCTGGTTCAAATGAGGTTTGTTTTGGAGAAGAGATGGCTGAGGGGAGACATGATAGAGGTATATAAAATAATGAGTGGAGTGGAACAGGTGGATGTGAAGCGTCTGTTCATGCTTTCCAAAAATACTAGGACTAGGGGGCATGCGATGAAACTGCAGTGTAGTAAATTTAAAACAAATTGGAGAAAACTTTTCTTCACCCAACGCATAATTAAACTCTGGAATTCGTTGCTGGAGAATGTGGTGAAGGCGGTTAGCTTGGCAGAGTTTAAAAAGGAGTTAGACGGTTTCCTAAAGGATAAGTCCATAAACCGCTACTAAATGGACTTGGGGAAAAATCCACAATTCCAGGAATAACATGTATAGAATGTTTGTACGTTTGGGAAGCTTGCCAGGTGCCCTTGGCCTGGATTGGCCGCTGTCGTGGACAGGATGCTGGGCTCGATGGACCCTTGGTTTTTTCCCAGTGTGGCATTACTTAAGTACATATGTTTTAAAAATCAGATGAACTTGTGCTTGTTTTAGAGCAACAGAATATTTCCATGACCTCCGAGACATTTTTTGTGAAAAAAGTGAAGGCCCTTTCTGAAATAAATTGCTTTAAAAGCCAGAGGACAAGGGCTAGACAAACAATGACCTTTGGCAAAATTGAGTAACCAGACAACAGACTTCTTCCTCCAAAGGGAAAATAAATTTGCCCCATTTCACATCATAATTTTAAATTCAGTTCATTGACATCTAACGATAAAACATCCTGAGGAAATCCCAGATTCTCTGAGTGTTTCCTGTGAGGTATTAATGCAATATCATCCACCTTGAAAAAAAAAAGGCAGTCAACATTACTAGTAGGACTGGACTGCATGGGACACATGCGTGGGATAAACACAAAGGAATCGATCCACGGAATGTTAGCGGAGATTGGGTGGCAACACCGGTAATTGGAAAGCAAAACCAGTGCTGAGCAGACTTCTATGGTCTACACCCTGATCGTGACTGACTAGACACGGATGGGCTGCAGTGTAAATTTTAAGGGCTTCGATGTTAGCTTCAGATCTTTTAGTACAAGAGCAGTGCTGGGCAGACTTCTACGGTCCGTGCCCTGAGAATGGAAAGGACAAATCAAACTCAGGTATACATATAAAGTATCGCATACCATGTAAAATGAGTTTATCTTGTTGGGCAGACTGGATGGACCGTTCAGGTCTTTTTCTATTGTCATTTACTATGTTACTATGACTGATCTGATGTGTCAGGGGATCTTTACCCTTAAGTAACTCTCATGTGATATGAAACAATTTACACTTGTAATGATTTTATTTATTATGTACTGTTGATGTGCCTGTTTTAGTTATTATATTGATATTATTGTGAATGTTATTTTGTGAACCATCCAGAATGGTAGATGGTGCGGATTACAAATTATTATTATTATTTTTAATAAATACAGGGTACACCTCATGAACATGGAGTTGAGGAGTAGCCTAATGGTTAGTGCAGTGGCCCGAGAACCAAGGGAACGGGGTTTAATTCCCACTGCAGCTCCTTGGGATTGTGGGCAACTCACTTAATCCTCCAGTGCCCCAGGTACAATACTCAGACTGTGAGCACACTAGGGACAGAGAAAGAACCTGAATATAATATGTAAACTGCTTTAGTTGTACCACAGAAAGGCGACATATCAAATCTATTACCTATCTAAATAATATTTCTTAAGTGTGCACATACAATGATAACAAATCTTTAAATTTACTCTTCCAGACCAGTCTCAGCTCTTCAGAATCTTCCTTCTGCACTGCGTTTCTGCCTTATGGAGGTATCTTTGCACATTGACCAATGTCCCCAAACCTTGTAACTGTGACTTAGTGGCTGTTCATTTCATACTCAAAGAACTAATCACATCAACCATGGCCCTAAGATCTTCATTCCGGATTTGCAACATATTGAGGAGCATTTTTGATATGATGTCAATCCAATTTTTGGAAAAACGTCCTAAAAACAATTGGAAAAACACAAAAATAAACTATTGGGAGCCAGCATTCTTAGTAGATTGGCACCGCAGATATCCCAGCAGAGCAGTGGGGCACCCTAGGGTCACAGCAGTGGACTTCTCATGAAAGGTCCCAGGTACAGATCTCACCATTATCCCCTTATATTGCATGGTGAACCCCCCAAAACCCATCAAAAACCTACTGTACCCAACTGTACACCGCTATGGTAGCCCTTATGCCTGCAGGTGTCACCGATATGTAGGTACAGTGGGGTTTTGGTGGGCTTTGGAGTGCTCGCATGTTCTACCACAAGCGTACCAGTTAGAGTGGGATATGGGCCTGGGTCCCCTGCTCTACAATGCACTGCATTGACCACTAGGATACTCCAGGGACATGCTTGCTGCTCTAATAGAACTGGCTATAACATGTGAAGCTGTCATAGAGCCTGGTATGTACTGTTTCATTCACATCTTTGGGGGTGGGAGGGAGTCAGTGACCACTGGAGTAGTTTGACTTAGGCGTGATTGACATAGGTCTAGACCAAAACATCTAACTTTTAGCCCTGGTCGTTTTTATTTTGTTGCACTATGGCAAAAAAAAGGTCCAAGTTTTGGGAATGCCTAAATCCGGCCCTTTTGTGAATTGCACATACTGCAGAGAAAAACACCTCAAATCTGAGTTTTGAAAATCACAATTTGGACGTTTTTCTGAGAAAAATGTCCAAATGCTACTAAATGCCGTTTTAAAAACCTGTTTCTCATTTGAAAATGAGCCCCTTAGTCTGTCACATCTATGTCTAAGGGGTCCTTTTACTGATCTACGGCAAAAGGGGGTGTTTTTGACACATGCTGAGGCCCCCTTTCACCGCAGTGGGTAAAAGGCTGTTTTTCTTAAAGAAATGGCTATGCTGCATGGCCATTTCAGGGGGGAGCACTTACTGCCACCCACTGGGGTAGCAGTAATGGCTCCAGCGCTAACCTAGCGTTAACTGGACAGCATTGGAAATGGTGCGTGCTGGGGATAGGAACCAGGGCCGCCGAGGGGGGGCAGGGGCGACAAAATTCCCCGGGCCCGGGCCTCCAAGGGGGGGCCCGGCACTGCAGTCCCCGGTCTCACCTGCCTGCCCTTGGCTCCGTCGACTGTCTGCCATTGGGCCGGGCCCCATGCATTCAAATCACACGGCCTCACCTCTGTGTGAAAGCGCAGCAGGGGCAGATCGCCTCCCTTCGGGTCTTCCCTCCCTGTGTCCCACCCTCGTCTGATGTAACTTCTGCAAGGGTGGGACACAGGGAAGGAAAGCCCGAAGGGAAGTGATCGGCCGCTGCTGCGCTTTCACACGGAGGTGAGGCACTGTGATTCGAATGCAGGGGGCCCGGCCTGGTGGCGGACAGAGGGGGGCTATCGATGGGGCCGGGGCGTGGGCGGGTGGAGACTGGGGACTGCGGCGGCCTCAGGGGGGGTGGCAGTGGGGCCCCAGGGGCGGCCTTGCCCCAGGCCCGGCCCAGTCTCTCGGCAGCCCTGGTAAGAACTACCACCAGGCTGCTGCAGTAGCCCGACTGTACTTCCGGTTTAGCGAGTGGTAAGTGCACATTGGACTTATCGCTACTTAGTAAAATACCCCCTAAATTAGCTGTGAGCTCAGATTTAAAAAATTTCCCCACATTTAATTTAACTACAGCAAGGTTATCAAATTGGACTGGGAGGTGGTGGTGGTGGGGGACTTCTTCCCCACCCTTCCTGTCATAGCAAAAAAAAAAAAAAAAAAATCTGACCAAGGGACTTTGAGTGTTAACATTACTTGAGTCTGGGAGAGAGCAAGATATTGTATCTTTAAGAATTATATTTCTTCTTGTTTTCTAAATGGCATTTACTCCTATTTCTGGGTTTTCACCTCAGTTTTGAGTATGTGCCTTATTTTTGCTTTCTTTTATGTAATTGTTGGAAACTGAACTATAAGCAAAATTAAAAAAAATATTAGTAAAGTCAAAATGAGACTGTACAGAACTAAATAATAATAACAAATCTAACATATGACACTTGATATGAGGTTTAAATTCTGCAGTTCCTAATAATAAAGTGCCTGTAAAAACTCTTTGACTGTTGGACACGGTCCATCCAGTCTGCTCAACAAGTTGGCCAGAGTCACACCCACCACTCTGTGCAGGCCCCAGTCACCCAGATTTAAATACTGGTTATCAAGTCTCTACCTTGCCAACCATATCGCAGTCAAATATGATGGGAGTCTTGATTATATCATCCCCAAATTGGTGGACAATTTGCATAATCCTAGTAAAAGCTGAATTCACCTAGAATAAATAACTTACCATACCTTAAGATCAACTCTGAAATAAATGTGACCAGAGAACCATCCTTCACCATTGATGATACTGATGGTATATAAATTGACAACATAGTAGGAAAACACCCATCTTTGGAACAAAGTACTAATAATTCTTTACACCTGGTAAAACATTGCATTAAAAAGGTCAGTGAAAGCACCAGAACACATCTATATATAATTATAGCCCCTCTTTCCCATTTATCAACCCTGGGTTGATGCAAAATATGAAAACCAGATAGGAAAATAGAGGACAAGATAGGCTGGTCTCAACTATCAGCTATGTTTCCATAATTAACAACAAACGTTTAACTTGTCTGATGAGGGGGTTGGGAAGATTTACTATGTTTACTGCAATTTTAAATAGTATAAAACCCTAATCTATCTATGAATGAGCTTGGGTGTCTTCTGTTTGAAAAATGGTGTGCTTTTCTAATTTTGATTATTTTTTATTTGTTAACCACCTAGATCTGTTAAAGCATGGTAGTATTTAAAGTTTTAATAAAATATAAACAGATCAAGCTTATCATACTTTCTTAATGATCAAGCACTGATATAAGCACACTGTCAAATAATGGTACCATAGTTTGTGACTGTGTGGGTTGGAATTGGGGTTAGTCAACATTTAGCTCTCACCTATTTACAACATCCTTGAGCCCCTGTGGGAAGGCTGGAGCAGCTAAAACCTTCTCACCCATGGCTCTCATCAGAAATATATCACTGCAAGAATCAAGCATACCCACCCAACCAGGATTAACATAATGTCTTCTTCCTAGAACTTGAAAATAGGAAAACTCATAATAAAACAAAGCAAAATGCTTTCAATAATCATTGACTCCCTATCTGTTTCTGCATACAGTTCAAACTCCTCTTACTGACTTACAAGTGAATTCACTCTGCAGCTCCTCAGTACCTCTCCACTCTTATCTTTCCCTACACTTCTTCCAGGGAACTCTGTTCACTGGGTAAATCTCTCTTATCTGCACCCTTCTCCTCCACTGCTAACTCCATACTCCCGTTCCTTTTATCTTGCTGCACCATATGCCTGGAATAGACTTCCTGAGCCGGTATGTCAAGCTCCATCTCTGGCCATCTTCAAATCTAAGCTAAAAGCCCACCTTTTTGATGCTGCTTTTAACTCCTAACCCTTACTAACTTGTTCAGTATCCATGTTTTCATTCCCACCTTAGTAATTCCCTTATCCCATATTTATCCTGTTTGTCCTAATTAGATTGTAAGATCTGACAAGCAGGGACTGTCTCTTCATGTCCAGTGTACAGCGCTGCGTACGTCTAGTAGTGCTATATAAATGATAAGTAGTAGTAAAGTAGAAAAATGCATAAAGCACATTCAAGACACCTTAAGGTGCAAGCAATGCCTGAAGTGTGACACCTCAGGATCCAGTCTCTTAATAAAGCCCTTTAAGAAGTGTGCCCACATGCTGTCAATTACCTGTAAAAGGACAAGGAAATCCTGCTTCTGTCAGTTCTCTGCTCCCAGCTTCAAAGTGAATTTTGCAAAAAAGGCTGCTATAGCCTCAGGAACCAGTCTCTTCATAAATCCTTCCTTTCTTCCTTAATCCCTCATCCCCCTACTTTCTGGGGGTTGACCTTAGCAATAAGGGAGCCACTTTTATGTTAGAGCTTTGTTGGTGATTCTGTTGTGGTAGGGGCCCAGAGTCTATAGTTTTGCTTATAGTTATGCTTGTCTCTAATCCTCCTTTCCTGATTCTTATCATCCATAGATCTGCGGGCCTTTCCCCTTCCCTTACTCCTTATCCGGACTAGCAGGAAAATGTACTTTCCTGCATCTATCTCCTTCTCTAGCTGGTTTCATGGTTTGAATATGTTTTTCAGCAAATTCTGCAGAACTGAAACTGGTTAAACCACTCTTCTGCCAGCTGGGGAGGGGGAGAAGAAGGTTGAGCAATCAATGAGAACGGAGATAGTGCTAATTAAGAGATCAGGTGAGAAGACAGATCCTTGGGATAGAGGGAGTGAGATATAAGAATCAGGACTGGAAGGTAAGACATATGCTCATCCTGACCTGGCTTTTTGTGGAGAAAAGTGGACTTTTCATTCTTTATTGTGGTTTTTGGAGAACACGATAAAATTGAGTGTATGCCAGTAGCAACTTGTGACAATGTTCAAAGGCAGCCCCTGAAAGAGAAGAACCAATGAGAATCACAAAAGGTATTCTCCCTTGCTGATGAATTGTAAAAGAAGCCTGCCTCTTGGTAGTGATCCCCATGTGAATTTCCACCACCAATCTGCAGAGTGCCCAGCTCTTGTGAGAGTTTTGCTGGGGTGAACTCCTGAACTCAGGGCTGTGCCAACATGATAAGCGGGGTAAGCACCGCAGGGGGGCGCCGACCTCTGGAGGGCGCCTACCAGCACCTTTTTCCTGAGGTCAGCTCTCTTGCAAAATGTTTTACCTGAAGCTGTGATTCTCCTCTCTCTCCCCTGTCCTTCCCTCTTCGACCGCAGTGCTCACTGAGGCAGGCAGGCTTTGCTGAAGTTGTTTGAAAGAATACAACCAGTGCTATATATGTCTTTGGTGTGGGAAGAACTCCTCATTCAGGGTGAGCTTAAACAACATTCAAATTAAAGAGAACAGCCAGGTTTGGAGGGAGGTGTGCAAGTGAGACTGGGAGAAATAAAAACTAAATAGTGTAATTGTTAAAATCTGTAAGTGGTTCAAAAATTTTTTTTTTCTGAGCTTGTACACCGAGAGGAGGGCATGACTGCAATGACGTGTGCATAATTATCAGGTAACCGGATAGCTACAGCTAAAAGCCATTTCATTGGCTGGTGGTTCCAACAGTAGTTTCAAAAGAGGAAGTTTAGCTGACGTGTAGTGTAGAAGAGCTGGTAAATGAAAATCTGATTGTTTTTATATAAAAGATTCTCCTTGGATAGGAAGAGTCTGTGATATGTGAAAATATATTTTGCTTTAATGAAATTGCTAAACTTTAGAGTCAGAGACTTATCAATGATCAGAAAAAGAAAGTCACCAGACAACAAAGGTAGAGAAAAATCATTTTATTTTCATTTTAGTGTTTGGAATATGTCCACTTTGAGAATTTACATCTGCTATCTTAGTTTGCAATGTATAGCAATTTGTTTCTAAGAATACTGCTGACAATTCCTGTCAGTGTGGCAAGTGGTGAGCGATCATTTTCACGGTTAAAAATCATAAAAAACTAGTAAAAAATGCCCATTTCAAAAGGGAAGGAAACGGGCGCTAGCAAGGCCATTCTCCACCCTCCCTCCCTCGCTGTTTCAGACTCTGCCGTCCCTTCATTTTCACCCCCCTTTCTGCGACCCAGTCGACCCCCCTTCTCGGCAAAAACCATCCCCCGCCGCCGTCCAGTACCTGTGCTGACGGGGGACCCCAACCCCCATCAGCCGAAGTCCTATGCTGGCCTTCGAGGCGTTGCTTCTTCAATGATTTTGTGTCTAAGGTGCTCTGCGTGCATCTGACATCAGACGCACGCCAGTGGCATAGCCACAGGTGGGCCTGGGTGGGCCGAGGCCCACCCAGTTAGGGCTCAGGCCCACCCAACAGTGGCACACGTTTAGTGGTAGCTGTTGGGGATCCCAAGCTCCGCTAGCTGAAGACTTCCCCCTGATGGTAACAAAAACTCTGCTCTCCACAGTACTGGCAACTGCGCATGCTCAGTTTCAACGCATGCCTGCTGCAGACTGCCAAGCTGGACAGAACCATTTTCCTGCCAGCTGAGATATATTTTTGATGTGAGTGGGGAGAGCAGTTGGTGCCCACCCACTTCTTGCCTAGGCCCACCCAAAATCTATTGTCTGGCTACGCCCCTGACGCACGCAGAGGAACTTGAACCGAAGATCGTTGAAGAAGCAATGGTGCTAAGGTCAGCACAGGACTTCGGCTAATGGGGGTTGGGGTCCCCCATCAGCACAGGTACTGGACGGCGACGGGGGACGGTTTTTGCCGAGAAGGGGGGTCGACTGGGTCGCAGAAGGGGGTGCAGTGGGCTGTAACACAGGGGGAGGAGTAGGGAAACACGTGAAGCATGTTTCCCTACTCCTCCCCTTGCTTTGGTATCAGCTGTCACTGACGTCATTGAAGTCAGTGCGTGCCTGCCTAGCAGACCACCTCCGAGGGAGGCACGGTCCCAGGCACATCCTGTTGGAGGTGAGAATTATTATATAGGATTATTTGCGATCAAGTATTTCACAAGAAAGGCTTGTAAGCTTTGCCATGATTGCTATTGAGAATGATATATGTGCCCAGTTAGATATCAAAGATTTAATTACTAATTTTGTGAACATGAAAGCATGAAAAGCTAAGTGGTTGTAAACCCTCTATTTGTTCAGCAATCCTACAAAGATGCACTCCATCTTTCAGCTCCTATTTCCTTTGCATCTTGTGCCACACCGGGGGGGGGGGGGGGGGGGGGGCGCCATCTGATAGTCTGCAGGGGGGCACCAGAGACCCTAGGCACGGCCCTGCCTGAACTCCTACCACTTGGTGTCTGTGTGTGCCTCACCAGGCAGGCTGGCCATGTCTGTTCACACCATGGATGCTGTTTTCTGTCAGAAGACATCTTGTTCCTATCCAGACTCCTATACCTCCACTCTCCTGGCTTCACTTTTCATATAGTGGGAGAAAGAAGGGATATTATGGGGCTGGGGTGTTAGAAGGGGGGATAGAGGGATGATCTGTTTTGGCCAGACTTAGGGCTGCTCTAGAAGCACCTAGATTTCTCTGCCCAAGTTATACACATAGCAAATAGATCATTTTAATTTCCACAGGGTTTTTAGTATTAAATCTACAATTCTGAAACAGAATACCCTGGGGTTACCACTAAGTGCATGTATCTAGGACTTGCAGCTGTGAGTACTTCAAGTCACAAGCCTGCAGTGATTTCTTGATCCCAGTCATGCTGGTAGAGGTTTATTCTTCTCAAAGACTGGGATATTGATTACCCTTAGGAAAAATAAATTAGCTTGGTTAACACAGAAGAGACAAGTCTGTCTTAAGCATCTTTGGAGTTTTTTAAAGGTCTCTCTATCTTTCTACCAACTGCAGGGAAGTGTCGATACTCTCAGCGCTCTCAGGCCTGCTGTTTGTGTGTAAATGTGTATGTGTGGGGAGAGGATACTCCAAATATTTCAGTCAAAATTGTCCCCATTTTCCATATTTCCTTTCTTGAAAGTTTCCTTTGCCTCATTCTAATGCTTTGTTCTTTTTTTCCCTCAGAAGCTAGAGTCTTAGTTCATTAGGGTATCCTTTAAAGAAAGAGCAAAAAGGATGTTGTAATATATGAGCTTGTACATCATTCCCTTTGAGGGGATTTTATAAAAAGATGCCTAGGCTGTCACACACATGTTATTTCTTATTATAAAGGCATCATATGCCCTTATATACCCTTCTAAAATGGCCTCCCTGAAACCTCCTCTAAGACAGGAGTAAGTCCATGCATGCATAAGTAAGAATCAGCACTTTTAGGGGAGCAATTCTGTAACAGGACACCTATAATTAGATGCCTGGAGGGTGCCTGGTATACAGAGTCTATTCTATAATGGAATGTAGGCACCTCCTTTCCATTATAGAATACTAGGCTAACTGAGGGGCAGATGCACAAAAGTCCCAGTAAAGCACCGATCGCTATTTCCACCTTAGATGCTCAAAAGAATTGGCATGCAAATGAGTTGCTCGCAAAAAAATGCGAGCAGCTCGGCAGGGGGGAAGCCAAGCGCTAAATGTAGTTGCTCTGTGCATGCTACAGATGTCTTTCATACACGCATACAAGCTGTGTGTTTGAAAGCAGTGTTTATCTTTTTTTGGTTTTCAAACTTTTTTTTTTATCATTGCCAGACCCTCAGCACCAGAACAGGCAGGGAGGGAAGCAAGGAAGAGCTAGGCGAAGGAGAGACTGTAGGACTGCCGTGCATGCTTGGCGAGCAGGAGGGGGGAGCTCTAGAGATGCCGCAGCTCTCCTCGGCCATACAGTAGCTTCTGTTTCAGTGGTAATGGGAAGGAAACAACAGTACCAGCAGCTCCTAACCACCCATAAAAATTTCATTGTAAAGGTAGGCGTTCCTTTCTGTGCATCGCTAGGAAAATGGCATTGCGTTACTCGGAATGCATATTTGAATAGTAATTAGCTCATTAAAATAACTTTGCATGCAATTTTCATTAGCTGCTACCGTGACAGGAAAAGAGCTTGCAGAATCCTTTTGTGTATGTCTCACTGAACTCTGTGCTTGCTAAACTGGCTAGAACCAGTATAAAAAGCACGCTGCTGGATCGTTAAGTTTTGTGCATCTGGGTCTGAGTATTAACTAGGGATGGGCAGCTAAAAAATTTTCATGTCTTGTCGCTTCTGGAAATGTTCGTTTTCATTTGGCTATTCTCTTGTTATCAGAGCAAAGTCATATAGGGGTAATTCACTATAGGTCATCTCAAGTTAGGCAGCAGGATGATGTGCAGTAAGTACAAATTTTATATTGGCAATTATGTGTATAAGTGCCATTTAAAATTGGGAAAGGGAAATGGGACTTGATATACTGCCTTTCTGAGGTTTTTGCAACTACATTCAAAGCAGTTTACATATATTCAGGTACTTATTTTGTAATAGGGGCAATGGAGTGTTAAGTGACTTGCCCAGAGTCACAAGGAGCTGCAGTGGGAATTAAACTCAGTTCCCCAGGATTGAAGTCCACTGCACTAACCACTAGGCTACTCCTCCACTCCAATACTAGTGTTAAGTCCACAGTTATGTGCCTAGCTTTATAATGTGCAACAAGCAGAAGATAAACTGGTTTTGGTCATTCCATATTCTACTTTGAGTTCGAATATTAATAGAAGTATACATTGCTACTGGAAAATGTTACAGATACATTCTTGCTTTGAAGATCATCCGATCTGTGCGTTCAAAAGAGGGAAAACAATAGGTGAGATGTTGACCTATAAAAGATTGGATTATGTGGCATTGGACCCTATGACTTTGGGACATTTTAAATGTAATTCATGCCAATGGTGTCAGTTTACGATCGAAGGAATATCTTGGACACCCCCTCGATCTACACAACCAATAGTGGCAAGAGCTCGAACTGATTGCAATTCATCTAATGGTATATATATCATTGAATGTCCATGCCACTTGATTTATATAGGCAGATCAAGCCGCCCGATTAAAATCAGACTGAATGAGCACAAGTCACGGATAAAGAATAAAGTACTGACTGCTCCTATAGTCCAACACTGGATAGAAAAAAATCATCAAATTGAAGATATTAGGTGGCGAATTATAGACTATATTCAGTTAGGATGGGAAGGTGGAAATCCTGAATCCTTATTAAATTACAAAGAACAAAGGTGGATTTTTCATCTACATTCGTTATCTCCTTATGGACTAAACTCTGAAATCGATTGGTGGTCTTTAATTTGAGATATACCTTTAAGATCTCATGATGTTCTCTACTCCCTCCTCTAGGATTGGTGGGTTCGAATATGACATGGTTGCATTATAACTGGTGGATTCTTTTCAGCTGTGGTTATTTAAGTTGCTGGGGTAGAAGAGACGCCGCAGCCATTTTATTTTGATGTTGAAGCAATATCTAAGACGGTAATTTCACAGTGAGTGAGTATTAGGAAATTTAACTGTTGGTTTGGGGACAATGTTTGATAGATTGTGTTTCCTTCTCAGCAAACCTCTTCCCTGACGAAGAAATTCGAAACCTGGCCAAGTCGGCGGAGGTTTGAAGCTGGAGAATCAATGCTCTATACAGCTATTTAAAAGCTAAGTTATATTTACTCAATTGGAAATCTATTATCTGAGAAGTTGGAATTCACCATATAAGAAAAGTTTTATATTATTGGGAATTCACTATATAAGTAAAGTTTTATACTATTGGTAAAATAAAAAATAAAAAGTAATAAGAAAACGGGTTGAATTATGACGAGTTAAACAGCACCATCATTATGTTGAAAAATGACCTGGATGGTTGCGCTGTTAAAAATTCTGAATATCCCCGATTGGTTAAAATGACGATTGTATAAATGAGCACACTGTGAAAAGAATTGATTACAGATAAGGATGATTTAAATAGGAGGTGTTAGGGATATTTTGATTACTGGATTATGTTTTAAATCCCCACACTAATAAATACGTGGTCTCTTTAAATGAGATTATTTGAACATTGACCTAACTACAGCTGATGAAAATGGCAACGGCACCTGATTTGGATACATTTGGATATTCGGATGATCAAATGTCTAAGTTGCTTCAACGAACGGCAATATTAGAGGATAATAGAGCAGATCTGGGGGGTACATCCTGGCTAGAATTAGAGAACATTAATAAACGTCTTATACAAGCAGAACTTCATGGAGATACAATGGTGCAATATATTAAAAGCCATATGATCCCTAGAGGATTAAGAATTCAAAAAGCACCATCGTTATTTACCTATGATGAAAACTTCATTAAAAAGTGGAATGCGATTCTAAATCGGTGCAGTAGAGATCTTATGTTACTGATAGTGGAAACTACTGCATCAGTGGAACAGGATCTTAAAGCTAAAGTACTGGAGATGTCAGAACAACTTCAACAGAAGACCCCCCCAGATGAATATTCAAAATTTCAACAGGAGATGTTTGATAAACTTAAATCTACCCGAGAATCGATTAAGCAATTTAAGATAAAAAAAATTTAAACGTGATGAGAAAGACTATACTACTAATCACGTTTATTATTGGATGCAAAATGAACGATTTATGAAAACTAGGCCAGACACAGTGTTTAGTGGCCCTCCCTCAGATAGTGATTCGAGTGGGGATAGTGTAGGAAGATCTGCACCACGTGCGGCTGCTTCGCAAGGACCGCAGTCTTTTTTAGAGAATCGACGTCCATTCAATCGAGGGAGGAAGCCCCGGCAGGTACGATTTCAACAACAGGAATATTACAACAACCCTTCAGGTTCAGTACGATACTACCAGACCAGAGCTCGATCGAATCAGAATCAGTGATTATAAATATATCATCTCTGTATTTGACATCTGCTCAGGATAAACTTTTACATCTTGGCCTGGGTTTTGTTCCCACTGTGTTTTATGATCCATTTAAGACACGGGTGGGTTTATATAAATTTTTTAGAAAATTGCATTAAAAAAATTTTTTTCATGATCATCCGAGTACTCCAGATGTTTCAATAGTTCAACCTAAGTCTACTTGGATGCCTTATGATAACTTGGATCCCAGTATTGTAGCATTTCAAAGATGCATTCTTCATGAATTGGAAATTATGGAACATCAATACAAAGTGGGATTTAAGTTTCAGAACCTAACTAGAGAGTTGCGGGAGGCATTAACATCCTTGCAAAATCAATCTGAAGTACTTATTGTACGTGCTGATAAAGGAGGGGCTGTTGCGATATGGGACAAGCAAAAGTATCTTTATGAGGGGCAAAGACAATTGAGTGAGGAAATGACTTATAGAAGATTGTCGACAGATCCTACTTCTTTGTTACAAAAACTTATTAAGGATTTAGTGACTGAGGCAGTAGAACGACAAATATTAACATCAAGGGAGGCTCGTTTCCTCATGGAGGAACATCCAAATATTCCTAGGATTTATTTTTTGCCAAAAGTACATAAAGATCTGAATAATCCTCCTGGCCGCCCTATCGTGGCTTTATGTAACACCGTTCTTGAGCCTTTATCAAAGTTCTTGGATGTTTTTTTAAAACCTGCGGCTAGTAGAGTTACATCTTTTCTTCAAGATACCACTGATTTTTTGCGCTCTTTGCAAGCTGTGCAAGTGACTGAGGACTCCATTTTAGTGACAGTAGATGTCACTTCTCTATATACTGTGATTCCTCAAAAAGAAGCTTTACAAATTATTGCGGATATATTAGATATGCGTTTACCTCCTCAACGCATCCCTAAAGATTTCTTGATGCAATTAGCAAAATTGGTGATTGAAAAAAGTTACTTCTTTTTTCAACGGGAGTTTTTTGAACAGATTCAAGGTGTGGCGATGGGGGCATCTTTAGCCCCCTCAATTGCAACTCTTTATTTAGCTAAATTTGAGGATTCCTTTATATATTCATCAAGAGAATTTCAACAGATTTCGCTTTGGAAGCGCTTTTTAGATGATATATTTTTTATCTGGAATGGAACTCCTCAGTCTTTGCAAAAGTTTATGGTAAAATTAAATTCTTACCAGTGTAATCTGAAATTTACATCTAAGTCACATCTGACAGGCATTGAATTTTTGGATGTCTGGGTGTATAAAAAACATGGACACTTATGTACTAATTTGTATCAGAAACCTACTATGCGCAACACTTTGCTCCACTTTTCAAGCTTCCATCCTTACCATCTTAAAGCCAGTTTGCCAATTAGCCAGTTCCTAAGAATTAAAAGAATTTGCTCTGAAGAGGTGATGTTTGAAGATCAAGCATGCAAGATGACAACACGATTCTTAAATAGAGGATATCCTATTACGGTTATTAAAAAGGCATACCGTAGAGCAAAATTTGCCTGTAGGGACTGGTTGCTACAATATAATGTGCAACAAGCAGAAGATAAACTGGTTTTGGTCATTCCATATTCTACTTTGAGTTCGAATATTAATAGAAGTATACATTGCTACTGGAAAATGTTACAGATACATTCTTGCTTTGAAGATCATCCGATCTGTGCGTTCAAAAGAGGGAAAACAATAGGTGAGATGTTGACCTATAAAAGATTGGATTATGTGGCATTGGACCCTATGACTTTGGGACATTTTAAATGTAATTCATGCCAATGGTGTCAGTTTACGATCGAAGGAATATCTTGGACACCCCCTCAATCTACACAACCAATAGTGGCAAGAGCTCGAACTGATTGCAATTCATCTAATGGTATATATATCATTGAATGTCCATGCCACTTGATTTATATAGGCAGATCAAGCCGCCCGATTAAAATCAGACTGAATGAGCACAAGTCACGGATAAAGAATAAAGTACTGACTGCTCCTATAGTCCAACACTGGATAGAAAAAATCATCAAATTGAAGATATTAGGTGGCGAATTATAGACTATATTCAGTTAGGATGGGAAGGTGGAAATCCTGAATCCTTATTAAATTACAAAGAACAAAGGTGGATTTTTCATCTACATTCGTTATCTCCTTATGGACTAAACTCTGAAATCGATTGGTGGTCTTTAATTTGAGATATACCTTTAAGATCTCATGATGTTCTCTACTCCCTCCTCTAGGATTGGTGGGTTCGAATATGACATGGTTGCATTATAACTGGTGGATTCTTTTCAGCTGTGGTTATTTAAGTTGCTGGGGTAGAAGAGACGCCGCAGCCATTTTATTTTGATGTTGAAGCAATATCTAAGACGGTAATTTCACAGTGAGTGAGTATTAGGAAATTTAACTGTTGGTTTGGGGACAATGTTTGATAGATTGTGTTTCCTTCTCAGCAAACCTCTTCCCTGACGAAGAAATTCGAAACCTGGCCAAGTCGGCGGAGGTTTGAAGCTGGAGAATCAATGCTCTATACAGCTATTTAAAAGCTAAGTTATATTTACTCAATTGGAAATCTATTATCTGAGAAGTTGGAATTCACCATATAAGAAAAGTTTTATATTATTGGGAATTCACTATATAAGTAAAGTTTTATACTATTGGTAAAATAAAAAATAAAAAGTAATAAGAAAATGGGTTGAATTATGACGAGTTAAACAGCACCATCATTATGTTGAAAAATGACCTGGATGGTTGCGCTGTTAAAAATTCTGAATATCCCCGATTGGTTAAAATGACGATTGTATAAATGAGCACACTGTGAAAAGAATTGATTACAGATAAGGATGATTTAAATAGGAGGTGTTAGGGATATTTTGATTACTGGATTATGTTTTAAATCCCCACACTAATAAATACGTGGTCTCTTTAAATGAGAGTAGCTTTAGGCAAAAGCACATATGCCAGCTCAAAGGCTGGTAACCCATGTGCATAAGTGCTAGGCGCTCACCTGACCTGTCCATACCCCTTCCAGGCCCACAAGCTCTTGAAGTTGCTTGCTATGGATTTTGCATGCACAATTTGTAGAATCCTGACTAAAGGCAGTTATGCATGTGCCTGCTAATTAGTGCCAGTTAACACCAATTATAGCCGATAATCAGTTGTTAATGCCAATTTAGCAGCTAATTATTAAATTAAGTTGTTGGGTTAACGGGGCCGCCTCTCCACCCTCAATAATACCAACTGTCTTTGACAGACCTGTACTTCCAGTTACATCTTTTTGTTACCTTGGTGTCATCCTTGACTCTGCACTGTCAATTTCAAATGTACTTAAAACAGGTTTCTAATTCCTTTGTAAGCTTAGAGCAGTCCGCAATTATACAGACATAGATTCCATCTGTACTTTGTTTTATGCCTACATTAAGCCTACATTAACTCCAGATATGATTACTGGAATTCCATCAATGCAGGAGTGACAAAATCAAATATCAAACATTTGCAAACCCTCCAGAATACTTTGTTGGGCGAGGCGATATGATCAGGCTTCCCCACTACTGAAAAAATTACACTGGTTACCAATAGAAAACTTCTACTACTACTATTTATCATTTCTATAGCGCTACTATCTCAGGATAATGCAGAATTTTGCACACCTAAATTTGTGCGCCATTTATAGAATCCGAGGGTAAGCATAAAATTGTGCATGCAAATTTATAGAATTAGGGGGCTAGAGTTAATTCTGTCAAAAGAGTGCATTCTACTTGGAAAAAGGGCACACTCTTTCTGAACGAGTGCACATTTCTTTCCCGATCTCATATGCATGCATGCGTTATAAGTACATGCACATTAGTTCACACGTGCATGATGGTTTACATAGGTGCATTGGTTCACTATTGGGAAAAGAGTGTGCACTATTATCAGCAAATGAAAAAACATTAATTTTGGGTTTTTTTTCTGCCCGTTTTCAGGTTTTAATGGCATACAGTGATATGGGTTTTAAGGATACCCACAATGAATATACATGAGACAAATTTGTATGCACTACCTTCTTTCTACACAGATCTGTATCATGTTGTATATGTTTATTAAAAAGCTTGATATCATGGCTAACCACTAAAACATGCATATTCATTGAGGGTATCCTGAGAACCTGACTGGCTAGGAGGGGCATAATTGAACAAAAACGTCTATCTCCATGGGCGTTTATCTCCGAGAACGGGTCCGTGAAGGGGCGGACCGAACCGTATTTTCGAAAAAAATAGACGTCCATGTTTTATTCGACAATTTGTGAGCCGGGCGTTTTTGTTTTTCAGTGATAATGGAAAATGAAAGCGCCCAGCTCAAAAACGAATAAATCCAAGGCATTTGTTCGTGGGAGGGGCCAGGAGTCGTAGTGCACATGCCAGGACACCAACCGGGCACCCTAGGGGGCACTTTTACAAAAAAAAAAGGTAAAAGAGCTCCCATGTGCATAGCACCCTTCCCTTGGGTGTTGAGCCCCCCAAATCCCCCTCAAAACCCACCACCCACAAGTCTACACCATTACTATAGCCCTAAGGGGTGATGGGGGGGGCACCTACATGTGGGTACAGTGGGTTTGGGGGGCGGTGTGGAGGGCTCCCATTTACCAGCACAAGTGTAACAGGTGGGGGGGGGGGATGGGCCTGGGTCTACCTGCCTGACGTCCACTGCACCCCCTAACAACTGCTCCAGTGACCTGCATACTGCTGCCAGGGAGGTGGGTATGACATTTGAGGGTGAACATAAAAAGTTGTGAAACGGCATATTTTTCTGGTGAGAGGGGGTTTGTGACCACTGGGGGAGTCAGGGGAGGTCATCCCCGACTCCCTCCAGTGGTCATCTGGTCATTTAGGGCACTTTTTGGGGCCCTATTTGTGGAAAAACAGGGTCCAGGAAAAGTGCCCTAAATTCTCGCTAAAAACGCATATTTTTTCCATTATCGGTGAAAGGCGCCTATCTCTGATCGGCTGATAACCACGCCCCAGTTCCGCCTTCACCACGCCTTTGACACGCCCCCATCAACTTTGTCCACATCCGCGACGGAGTGCAGTTGAAAACGTCCAAATTCGGCTTTCGATTATACTGCTTTATTTGTTTGTGAGATAAACGTCTATCTCCCGATTTGGGTCGCAATATAGGCGTTTTTCTTTTTCAATTATAAGCTGGTAGGTGAGTCTTAAGGACTGGGTTGAGAAGCACTGCCCTAGTTCTTTCTTTTATGCATGGATATGCTGGGCTGATTTATAAGGGCACACTTGAGTAAGTATAAAATTGTGCTACATGCTCAAAGTCACTTATAAAATTATAGCCATAGAGGACAATTTTCAAAGTCATCTACCTCAGTCAATTGTTGTTACTCATTCCAGCTAAAACTATATGGTGTCTTCTATAGCACGTATATTTCTAAGTAGGCAAAGAGGAGACATTGCCAGAGATGTGTTTAGGTTAGGTGAAGAAAATAAGGGAAAGGGGACTTGATATACTGCCTTTCTGAGGTTTTAGCAGCTACATTCAAAGTGGCTTATGTATATTCAGGTACTTATTTTGTACCAGGGACAATGGAGGGTTAGGTGACTTGCCCAGAGTCATGAGGAGCTACAGTGGGACTTGAACTGAGTTCCCTAGGATCAAAGTCCACTGCACTAACCACTAGGCTACTCCTCCACTCTGCTTGTATAAGGGTTAGATTTTATAAATGGTGCTGAAAAAATTTGTGCCAAAAAACCTGCTGAAGTGGTATTCTGTAAGCCATGCTTAAAGTTCAGCACAGTTTATAGAACAGTGCTCAGGCGTTACGGTTGTGTGTAAATTTAGGCACCGTCATTCGCACCAACGAAAACATGGTGCAAATGGCACACCTAAATTTATGTGTGGAGCACCATTATTCTATAATTATATGCGTAACTCAAAACCATGTCCCTGTTCCACCCTGAAATGCCCATGACCGTTCCATTTCCATGCTGCCTTTATCAGGCCATACATAAATTTTAGGTGAAGATCCTGTGCCTAACTTTATATGCGTAAGTCCCAATTAAATCTAATGAATGCCAATAGCTACTTGTTAAAAAAGCCAATTATTGGCAGTAATTGGCTCATTATTCTATTAAATTGAGCATGCAAATCAGGACCGTGCCTAAATTTGTACACACACTTTTAGGCAAACTTTATGAAATCAGGGGTAAAGTGTTTTCAAATCTGCATGTGTTATTATTCATTGAAATGTCCCTCAAAAAACAGGTACAAAAACCATAGGTGCTTTTTTACCCATGGACAGTTTGAAAGAGAAACTATACACATTTTCCCGTTAAGACTATGGGTTTTACACATGGGCTTTCTATCTAGGAGGGGGGAGGGGTTTGAAAATCGCTAAATAGTATCATATCCTACTGTGAGATGCAGTTAGTAAGCTGCAGTAAAACAGTGCATTTTGTTGCAACTCAATTCATCATTGAAGTCATATACATACATAAGTACATAAGTATTGCCATACTGGAACAGACCGAAGGTCCACCAAGCCCAGCATCCTGTTACCAACAGTGGCCAGTCCAGGTCACAAATATCTGGCAAGTCACTATCCTGCAGTAGCTCAGTACTGCAGCTTTGTAACTTTTGCAGTTCCTTTTTGTGTTGCTGCAGTCAGGAACATCACATTTTCCTGGCTTCAGTTATGTAAAGATAATATGCCCGCTATCTTTAAAGGGAGACAAGGTTGACTAAATTAAGGCTCCCACCCTAAACAGTCAAAGCCCCTCATGCTCCCACTGGCATCTACTAGGGCTCTCCCTAGTGTTTAGTTGGGGCATGTGTGATCCTCAGTTGCTTGGGTTCAAAATTCTGCCTTCCTGATCATAACCTTGCGATTTACAATAAACATAAAACACAACATTAACACTACAGCACTAAACACATGACAGTTCCTCTGTCAAACAGATGGCTGGACGTAAGCAATATGGGCACCTGCCTGAGTATCAGACTAGGGGGTGCCATCATGTCAAGTTGAGATCCTCATAACATCAATGCCATGGGAAAAGGGAACTTTGGTGCATTTGTGTGTAGAGTGGAAAGTAAGCAAACTGTTGCACCAACACATTCTTATTATTGAAAGGGGACTGGCCTACCATATCACTGGAGACAGATCCACCAGCCGGTTATGTTACTGGATGTAAACCATCTCTTCCACAGGTGTGCCATTTAGCTCTCTCCTCAACCCCACAGAGGCTGGCTGTGACATCTGAGAGGATGTCCCATCATTGGATACAGATCCTCCTGATTGTTACTAAAATCTAATCCATACCCACTGGTACTCGCTAAAATCCATTCCATCCTCACCCATCCCCTCAATTAATCTCCTCTATCCTCACTCATACCCACAGGTACTTCCTTCAATACCCCACCCAAACTATACTCTACCCTGTTTCCTCTCAACCCTAACAACCTCCCTGCCTCCTTCTTGGAAATGACTTCCATGTTTTTTTTTTTTTGAGGAGTATTCACTATTCAACCAATGAGTGTCCCAAACCTCAATGTAGTGTTCCAGCTGCCTCTCTGGGCATTCCAAAACTCATTCTGGTGCTCCAGTAACCTCTCTCTGTGCATTCTAAGCCTCATTCTATCATCAGAGATTTTGATTACACTCACAGAAAATCTGCAGAAACTTCTTCCATCCCTGTGGGAATCCCGCAAACCTAGAAGGCATACCTGTAGGAGTCCCATGGGTTCCTTTAGGATTCCCACGATCCCCATTCCCTTGCAGCTCTCTAATTTTAACCCAGTGGTGGACCTACAGGAATATTCATTTAGCATAATGCATTTCTGTGCTCTCCTCCCTTCTTCTGAGCTATATGTATGCAAACTTGTTATCAAGGCAATCAATAGTTCAAAAATGAGTACATTTCAAAGTGAATATTTTCAATCCAGTTTTCAGATCAGATGCACATTTTTGGAAACATGTCAGTGCACAGTAGGAGAAGTGATAATATGAAACAGATAAATCAGCTACTAGGCAAAATACCTGAACCATCTTGGAAAACAACATCATTGCAAACCATCATGAATAACAAAGAAAAAGAAGGACATTTTTTTCAGACTGCATCAGTAAGCTGATTTTAATCACTACTTGAAAAAAAAACAAAAAACTAGCAACTCAGCTCAGTTATATTGAAATAGACCACAAATAGAAGATGCAGAGAGCTGATGAAAGAGAAATCCAAGTTAAAGCAAGAAGCTTACCTGAAAAAAAAAGCATGAGTAAAATATTCCAAGAGGACAGAAAAATGACTGAGTTGTCCAAAATGATTAATGGTAAAGTGATACACACCATCAGGCAGTATAGTTAAGTTAATCTGGTGGACTAGTGAGAGCTGGAAGAGTATAATGAAGGTTAAGCATAGTTGGTTGCAAAGAAAATTGAAGTGGTTGCATTAAAGACAAGTGTAGAACCAGAATCACCGAGAAGAAGAAACTAAATTGAAGAATTCTACTAAGGGCTACATGTCACTAAAGTACAATCCCAGCTTGACAACCCAGGGGAAAGAAAAATGAGAACTTATAAGGGGAAGATCATTCTGATAAAATGCAAAAAGAAATGAAGAGTGAAGGAGGATGAAGATGAAAATGGCAATTTCTGTTCTAAAGGAATACAAAACACCAATTACTGAAACATTAGCAGAGTTATTTCTGATGGATACTACATGAGATAAGTAGCAGTTGTTAAATGATAGTGTTTCACAAATGAGTCAAAACATCTTAAGAAATTCAAATCCATAAGATATTCACCAGGCACTGAAATCCACTGTCAAGTGGGCCATAACAAGGATTCAAAGTGGCAGGAAGACAATGCATTTTAATGGACCAAGGGGGAACGACAATATCAGAGGGAAGCTCCATGCAGAAACATACGTTTGATTCATACCAGGTAAAGTAGTTTGGTAGCCTTGTTAGTCCATAAAGAAAATCGAGTTGCTTGTCGGAGGCAAGATGGCATCGGGAGTGGTCATATTGGTTTGAGCTCATGAATTTTGTTTCCTAATACATCAAGAATGATACTTGAATAGCAACGTGTAAACTTCCCAGCAGAAAAATAGAAGACAAGAAAAATAATTTGAAAACATAAACAAACATTAATAAGTATGCAAAAATAGAGATACTAGATTAGAAGATCCAATAATATGAAAAACTCAGGTTCCTATTAGAAAATAAAAAGAACATCACGCCATTAATAATAAACTCACTTGTGACCCCAAATACAAATTATCTCTCACCAACTTGTCTTATTGTTATAAAGGAAAAAGTTTAAATGATGAATTTTATGATAACATTTACATAGAAATTGTATAAGAAAATGAATGCCAAGAAAGGAATCCTTTTGACGCCTGTGTTTTGGGCTTATTTGCTCACCATTTCTAATTTTATATTTGTGTTCTTTAAAATTCAATAAAAGTTGTAGATTGAAAGGAATGACGAACTGTCCATCTTGATGCAGAGCCAAGAACAACTTCATTTCTCCTAGACAGTCCTACTCAGGTCATGAAATATCCATATCTTATGGCCAAAACCACTATCTGTCTATTCCTGAAATAAAATCAAGATTTCCTCCCTACCACATTGAGCCTGCAAATAGGTGGGGGAATGTGGGATACAAATGCAATAAATAAAAAATATTTGAAAGAAAAGCTAAGGAATCAACCACGTGGCCCTGTCTACCACCTCAGTCAAAGACTCCTCTAGCAAAGTGCTTCTCAGCCCAGTCCTTAAGGAACACCTAGTCCCATCCAGTTTTCAGGATATTCACAATGAACATGCATGAGACAAATATCTCTTGCATATTCATTGTGGATATCCTGAAAACTGGATGGGACTAGGTGTTCCTTAAGGACTGGGCTGAGAAGCACTGTTCTGGCAAATCAGTCCAAACTGTTCACAGTGATTTTAACTTCCCCAGTTCCACCTCCCTTGGCCTGCCTTCCCCCATTCCATGAAAATAAAATACAAGAGAGGAACACAATTAAATCCTGGGGGAAAATCCAAACACTGTCATCAAATAACCCACAGAAACATGCTTTAAATCATTAAACCTACTGTGTGAATGATTTCAAATGTGCTCATAATTGTGATTGGACCATCGCGAACCAATCAGATCAAATGCTTGCATAGGTCAATTGTTTGCCCTTAGACTCATATAATCATCGCACATTTGATTTCAATTGTGACACACCCCTGTGCTAAAAACAAAAACTTTAAAATGGTAAAAAAACTTTAAAAGACTTACCTTAAATCAAATAGTCAGCTTATTGGTCAGGTTTTCCTTTCATGGTACCATGCTTTGCTACAACTGTTTCAAGGAACCCACACTATCAATAAGCAAAAACTGTTCGGTGTGATATTAAATCCATCATGCAGATGCTGGTTCATCTTTAAAATATGCACATTCATCTACAAAATTATTTATGGTATGAGCCCAGATTACATGATAAAGCTGATAGATTTACCTACCTTCAATATGTCTACTAGATCAAGAAACTATCTCACTAAATTTTCCTAGCTATAAAAACATATAAATCCATATTGAAGAGATATCTCACATATAAGTTCAAAATGGTGCAACACCATCCCTAGTGAGATAAAAAGGATTACCAACTATCTAATATTTTGCAAATTTCTCAAGGCATTCCTTTTTAACAAATTTTTGCATTGTTAGACAATAAACTAAACAGCAAGGGGTCTATTTACTAAGGTGCGCTATAACCATACATTAACGGTTGATGCGTTTTAAATGCTAATACGCCCATAGGAATGTATGGGCGAATTAGCATTTAACACTCCTTGACTTTAAAGGCGTGTTAAAAATGCTAACACGCCTTAGTAAACAGCCCTCCAAATGTTATATCTTTATTTGTTTGCTCTTTTCAAAATCTCGATGTTTATGTTTTCTTTATACTTTTAAAACATATATTGTATTTATTTCTAGTCTTCATTATTGTAAGCCACATAGAACTGAATAATTAACATTCAGATTATGTGGGATATAAGCACCAATAAATGAATAAATCAATAAATTGACCTATGACTATATCAGTGAGTCACTGGGCTGTGACCCAGTGTGAAAAGAGTCACTGCTGAGGTCATAAGTAGATTCCGTCACTTGGTTTATGTTTAAAGTTGAGGTGTTGGGCTTTTGTTGAAGTTAGTGCCCCCACCTTAAATTTGAGACTGGTGAAAGTGCTTTATAAAATATTCTGCAGCGAGATGTGCATGCAAATATTTAAGACTGCCAATTACAGTAACATCAGTAATTGGTTGTTAGCACTCTATTATTGATCTTTCTGAGCTCATTAGTCAATTTATTTGCATGTGCATCTCTGGTGCGGGCACAAAGCTGGGATTTATAACCTGCCTTCTTCAAATACAGAATTCAAGGTGTGATGACATAAAAGATACTGATGCGTTTCATCAGGATATAACATCAAATTTTTAAAAGTAAACCTAGTGCAGGTACAAAACTAGGGGACCTTTTACTAAGCCGCATAGGTATGTTGTGGCCAACGTGCACCAAATTGGAGTTACTGCCCAGTTACCGTGTGGCCCTTGCAGTAATTTCAGTTTTGGTCAGCGTCCGCTACGTGCGTCTGAAAAATATATTTTATTTTCTGGCGCGTGGCAGCTATGCAAGTCAAGTGGCATTTGACGCGAGTAGACCATTACCACCCGGTTACCTCATGAGACCTTACCGCTAGGTCAATGGCTTGCAGTAAGGTCTCAGACCCCAAATGGATGCACGGCACTGTAGGTGCGCTAAAATATAATTCTGTGCGCGCCCAAAACACGCGTCTACACTACTGCAGGCCATATTTCAGCACACCTTAGTAAAAGGACCCCCTAATTAATTAGAAAATAAATGTATTTTTAAAAGCTTTCTAAAAACAAATAAATTTGATAAAGAACACAGATCGGAAGGTAGATCATTCCACAGATGAGCTACAGTAAAAAAAAAAAAATAAAAGATCTGAAAAATAAAGACTTAAAACGAATTCCTTCAACAGATGGAAGAGTCAATATTAACCAGTTTCATGATCTTGATGATATTGTGCTTTTTAGCAGCTTAAAGCTGTTCACAAGATCAGCAGAACAAATATGGTAGAGACATTTAAATACAAGGCATAGCACCTTAAATTTAACTCTTTTCAAGACTGGAAGCCAGTGTAACTTAGCCAACGATGGAGGAACTCAGTCCTATTTCGAACATCTAAATGTCATCCTGGCCACTGAATTTTCTATCATCTATAAACTATTTATCTGTTGAACTGTAAGTCCTACACACAAAGAACAGCCATAATCCAGTAAGGGAAGAATTGACAATTGCACTATAATTCGAAAATGTTTACGTGAAAAATAAGAAAGTATTAAATGAAGTTGTTTAAGCTTATAATAAATGTGGTCATGATATATAGAATCCAGGGAATTCTGTATATTTTATTGGCTTTATTTTAAGCTACTTTGGTTTTGGATAGAGTGGCATAGCAAATTTTCAAATAAACATAAAATAAACACACAGTTTAGTGTTGGTGCAATTGTTGTGCAATGATATTCCCGACCTTATGTTTCCTGTCAATAGCTGTGTTAATTGTTAGCCTGTGTTCTGCCTGTAGTCTTCAGGTGTTGTATACCGTGAGGCTGCCAAGTTTCCTTGAGTAAACAGTGGTATAACAAATGTTACAAATAGATACAAACCCCCCCCCCCCCCCCCCCCCCCACCCAGAAAACAAAATGAAAAATGTCAAAACTCTAGCAAATGTGTGAAAGCTCTGAAACTTGGTGTTTTTCATGTATTTTTGCAATCAAAACCTTGTTTGTAAATGTTTTCACAAGTTTTTCTGGTTGCAGGAGAAAACTTTTACACCTGGTCTGCAAGGTGTGAAATTGTATTTAGATTCACATTTCTTGAGCTGCTACAATGCAATATTCAAGTGGTTCATTGATTATGAATTTCATAAAAACAGGCCATATGAAGAAGGCTTAAGAGGCCATTTTTCATAAAAATGAGGTGTAGTTCTTTTTTTTTTTTCTGGTTTCTTTAGCTACATTGCGAATGAAAATATAATGGACCTCATTTACATTCATAGCAACCTTTCATATGAAAATGTCTGTGGGTTAGTACATTGGTTTCTGTGTGAGTACTTTTAGCATCCATACTTTATACAGTTTCAAAGAGAAGATATCCGTGTTACAATGCCTCTCCATACTTTGCACTCACTATTTGTGTAAAATAGCTCAAATATTTTTCACCCTGACTGTTAATATGGCTACAGAAACCCTCTTCATCCTATGCTATATGGAATTCATGTGTACTTTTAGTTGCTTTGGAGGAGGGAAAACTTCAGTTAAGATGACCTGGGAAAATAGTTATCTAATGTCTTTAAAAATTTCCATTTAAAGGAGGCAGTCATTCCATTTATTGCCCTAATGTGTGTTATTTGCCCCTTAAGGTGTGTAATGTGATGCGTCTTGGGTTACGTGATAGTAACAAGATTCAAAGCTTGTAAATGCATGCAAACCAGCCCATTACTATATAAATTGAACAACAGAGGCTTGCTTTCAACACTACAGCTGTATTATTCCTGGAAAAATATCACCAACAAACAGATGGCAGGTTCCTCCGTGTGGCCCTCCTGAATACAAAGACCCTGGAAGAACTATCCCCCGAACATGACCCCCATGAAGAGCTTCCCCCTCGAGAAGACCCTCATGAAGAGCTTCCCCACCCCCTGAGTACACACCCTTCCTAAGATGCTCCCACTCCTTTGTAGGCCTTTCTGCAGAGTTCCCTAGTGTCTAGTGAGTTCAGCGCAGTTGCTTCTGCACCTTACTAGTGCCGAGTTCAAAATGACACCAGTGACCCCTAGCAATTTTCTTCCAGTACTACAGCCAGGGGTCAAGCTGCTAAATTTACCCTCCTAGCAGTCACTGTTCCCTCTAAGCTGAGAGGGAGTCTGCAAATTGCCTTGCTGCCAATGGGGGGTGGTGCTTCAACATGTTTTCAGTTGCTAGGGAAAGTCAGGGTCCCTGGGGTCCTGCAGGGTTTGCTTGTCCCTCACTATTGCTAGTGAAATAGCACCACCCACTAGCAGGACTGTAGGAGGACTCCCACTCAGTTTTGAGGGAACAGTGCTAACAGTAATACTGCAAGACAATAGCTAGAGATAATAGCAACCATTTTATTCTGGATCTGGCATGAGCAGGAATGACCAGGGATCACACCTGCCTGCCCAACACTTGATCACCAGGGGATCCCAGCATCCCAGCAGGTAGGGTTGTGTTGGAGTCCTCATGGGGGATCTGCTCTGGGTTGGGGGGAAGCTCTTTGAGGGGATTTTTCATGGGAGCTCTTCAGGAGGTATTGTTCAAGGAGAGCGCTTTTGGAGGAAAGGGGAACCAGGGATATGCAAGACTGATTTAAAATGATGCCTGGAAGCATCAGGTCACAACAGTGTGGCCTGATGCTTCCAGGAAGCGTTAAAAAAAACAGTTTGCAAGATGTTTTTGCAAGTTGCATTCTTCATGTGGTGTGGGAGTCAGTAACCTGCAGTGCTTTTACAGCACGTTTAATAACTACCTTTCTCAAGCCTGATGCTGTCAGTAAGGAAAACTCATGACAGCTTTTTGTTGGCAGTATTTTTCCAGGAATAATGTGGCATATGGTATTCACTGCAAGCCCCGTTGTTCAAGATCTCAATATCTATACTTTGGAACAAAGGCAGGAGAGGGGAGATGTGATAGAGACATTTAAATACCTATGTGGTATAAATGCACAGGAGGTGAGTCTCTTTGAACTGAAAGGAAGCTCTGGAATGAGGGGGCATAGGATGAAGGCGAAAGGGGATAGACATACAAGTAACCTGAGGAACAGGGACGGTCTTAGGTAGAGGCGACCGAGGCAGCCGCATAGGGCCCCACGCTTAAGGGGGCCCCGCGTGGTGCGCCTCAACTCTGCCTCTCCGAGCCCTGCTCGCTCGGACCGCATCATCATGATCCCGCGCTCGCTCCGGACCGCATCATGATTGCTTCGCTCCCGCCTCCCGCCACCGGTGTCCCTCCCCCCGCTGAGCCCGACGTCAGCTCCCGCCTCCCAGTCCCAGGACAACAACTGTTGCAGCGATGGCCCGGCCCCGACAGATAGTTGCAGGCACGATGGCTCACCCCAGCTTTTCCCTTCCACCTTCCCGCTCAATGTCCTGCCTCCTTCTGATGAGGTATTTCCTGTTTCCGCGAGGGCGGGTGGAAGTCATTGAGCGGGAAGGGAAAAGGAACTGCAGCGTGGTCGGAGGTAAGCCATCGCCTGGTGCTAGTGCAAGTGCGACTTAAAAAATAAAGAAACTTATGTTTTATGCTTGTGACGGCAACGTCATCACTCAGGTAGAACAAACGATTAACCTTTCTGTAACAGAACTATGCTGCCGTGCTTTTCCCAGTAAGCCATTTTAATTTGCAGGTTAATATAATCAGTTGTAAGGAATCTATTACAGAAGATCAAAGCTTGTGCATAATGGTTTTTTTAGCTTAATGTGACAAGTGCTCCATTTCTTGGAGTCTAGAAAGGGTTATATGCAATTTTATCTGTGTTTTGATGCTTCACAGTCTTCTGTTTGATGGCATACAGTTTGCTTTTATATGTTACTGTAAATTACTTCTTGAAGCACTTAGTAGAGGTAGAGCATTAGAGAGCAAATAGAAGGTTGCAAAGAAATTGACTGTTACACAGCAGGTGGTCTCACAAACAACCTAGTTACCCAATATAAATAATTTACTAGGGATTCCCCTGTCACTTCATCAGTCACACTTAAAATTTTCTAAAAATGGAATAATCTTTTCAATGGGGTGGAGCTAGGGTGGGGGCGGGGCTAGGGTGGGGTGGGGCTAGGATGGGGGCGGGGCTAGGATGGGGCCCCACCAAATTGGTTTGCACAGGGCCCCGCACTTGCTAAGACCGGCCCTGCTGAGGAAATACTTCTTTATGGAAAGGCTGGTGAATTTGTGGAATGGCCTCCCTGTTGAAGTGGTGAAGATGAAAACAGTATCTGAATTCAATAGAACTTGGGACTAGTATATAGGATCTTTAAGGGAGTAGTGATAGGGTGAATAGATGGCATGGATGGACAGACTGAGTAGGCCACATGGTCTTTGTCTGCCTACATTTTCTATGTTTCAATTTACATAGTAATAAACTATTTGGCATGTATTTTCATGCTTTGCATCTCATTGCTATGTAACCCATGGTACCTATATTAACATGCATTATGGTAATATAATGTGCGTTAGTGTCCCTTAATGTGCAATATCCACCCCCTTCTGAAACTGTGCAGTTGCTATGGAAACAAGCTAGAAAAAAGTAACAGAAGTCAGAAGTGCTGATCACATTACATTGTAGTTAATCATCACCTTTATACTGAATGAGATCAGTGCTTTCACATTTAAAATTTTTATTAAGGTTATATCTTTTAAGGGTGTGCAGGGGAAATATTTAGGCTTAAATTGTTTTTGCTTCTTTTTTTCAATCTGGTCATTTTCATTCGGACATAAGTATTGCCATACTGGGAAAGACCAAAGGTCCATCGAGCCCAGCATCCTGTTTCCAACAGTGGCCAATCCAGGTCACAAATACCCGGCAAGATCCAAAAAATGTACAAAACATTTTATACTGCTTATCCCAGAAATAGTGGATTTTCCCCAAGTCCATTTAATAACGGTCTATGGACTTTTCCTTTAGGAAGCCGTCCACTAGCAGGACTGTAGGAGGACTCCCACTCAGTTTTGAGGGAACAATGCTAACAGTAATACTGCAAGGCTACAGCTAGAGATAATAGCAACCATTTTATTCTGGATCCGGCATGAGTAGGATTTAACACATGCAAAAACAATAGCATTGCTTTAAAACAAAATGGCCGAAAAGATAATGCACATCCCTAATAGTTTTGTTGATTCCGTATTTTTGCTGCTGAGAGCCTGAACCTCCTCCACAGCCCACCTCTTTTCCCCTGGCTGAGTCCCAATCGCTGTAAGTGCAGGGAGAGGTGCCCAGTAGGGATGGGAAGTCTAAACATTTTCATTACGTTTCGTTTCTCAAGTCGTTTGCAGCATTGTTCATTTTGTGTTGGTTAGTCCTTCCTTTTCATTTCTGGGGGGGCACTGGTGGTGAGTATGTTCTCTTGGCAAATAGTGCACTGCTTGCACGCATGTGCAGTGGTTCGTGCATGTACCTACTCTTTGCAATGAGTCCGCACTATTATTGGCAAATGAAAACAAATCAGAACATTTTTTTCAGGAATGATGTAGCATGCGGTGTTCCATTTACATACATCTATTAAGGGTGTAAAGTGATTTACAAAATTTGATAAACTTAGCAGTTCAAGCATTTAGGCTTTGGAGTAATTGTTTTACTGTACAGTTATCTTACTCTCAATTTAAGAGAAATGTGAATTGTTTAAAATTAGTTTGATGTCAGTTATTTGGGTTTTGTATTATTCTTCCCAAGATATGGCCTTGTTTTTTTTTTTTTTTAACTTATTGTTAACAGCTAAGAACCTGTTGGTTTTAGCAGTATATATTGCAAGTAGTGCTGTACAGTAGTTTACATGAAACTGTAACTTTTTCAGCCTGTAAACTGTTTAGCATGCATTTTCCTGCTCATTTTCATTTGTCAGTGGCATGGGATATGTTGTTGACATGTCCTATGACATTGCAAATGACGGCCCATCCCTAGTGTCCAGTCTGCTGACCTACTGCCATAATCTGAAGCCAGAGAGATACCTAGTGCAAGCACTCTCCTCATCTGCCAGTTAGCTCTGTTTCTGAAAGACAGCAGTAGGTCAGATTTGCTCCCCCCCCCCCCCTCCACTGTTCCCTCTAAGCTGAATGGGAGTCCTCCAGCTACAGTCCCTGCCAGTGGATTTGCATTGATTATGTCACCGGTTTTCCGGAGAGTTGTTTGTTGCACTGTAGAGCTATCCTTGTCTCTCATTTGAGAAGAAACGGCGTTTCACATAGATAAGGACTTTGACATCCTTTGGATTCAAGTCGCCTTTCCATTCACTTAAGTCCAACAGACTTGATTGACTCCTGAGGCAGGCCTACGTGCCGAAACACGGCCGTGTCGGGCCGTTTTATATGACTACTACAATAAAGATCCCTGCATACTTTGACAGCCTCCTGGTATGCGCCTCATTTTTTTTTGTTCTGTCTGCTGTTTCACTATCACACTTTCAATAGTGAGGGACAGGCAAGCTCTGCAGGATTCCAGGGAACCTGCCTGCCCCTAGACATTGAAAACACAATATTGAAACACCACCCCCAATGGCAACAATGCAGTTAGAGGACTCCTGCTCAGCTTAGATGGATCAGTGCCCCTCTGCTGTACTTCAGTTTGCAACAACAGGATGAAGAGGAAGTTCCTTTCGGCTGCTGTTCTGATTGCTTAAGACATCTCCTTGCTCCTGTGCTGCTTGCTATTTTGCTAATGATGCTGGTTGGTGGTACTTTACCCAGGGCCGCCGAGAGACTGAGCCGGGCCCAGGGAAGGGACACCGCCGCCAGGCCCAGGACAGAACCGTCATCGCTGCCGCCTCCCCCCCAATTATCATCGCTGCCACCGCTGCCGCCCACTCAAAGTACCTTAGCTGGCCCCGCCAGCTACAGGCAGCGTGCCTCCTTCCTCTGCCCAGCATTGCCTGCCCCTGCAGCTGCTTTGCTCAGGTCACACATGCTCAGTCTCAAAACTGAGCATGCGCGGCCTGAGGGCCCAGCAGCTGCTAGGCAGGCAATGCAAGGGGGGCTCGGCGCTGGAGATTTCTCTCTCCTGCTCCTTCTCAGGACGCGATGCACCGGGACCCATCAGGAGCAGGAGAGAGAGACCCCTGTGCTGGCTCTCCCTGGAGGCCCAGACCTGAGGAATTTTGCCCCCCCCCCCTCGGCGGCTATGTCTTTACCCACTGGCATACTTACCCACACCCTTAAGAATTAGCGCAGGAGCTGGGAAGAGGACAGGGATAGCTTCTCTTGCTATGGTCATTGAGGATGCCTTGGGAGGAGGCAGGAGATGGGATTAGGATTGGGCTGCTAGATCTGCTTCTCATGTTGATGTCACATCAATGAAATGGCCGAAGCAAAATGACACAAAAAGAAAAAATAATAAACAAGATTTAAAAAAGCAAACTGAACAGTTTTCCCACGTACAGTCCTAAACGCTACCTTAACCAATATGTACCAGGTTTTGCAGAAATCAAAACATAATTAACCAATATATGAAAAACAGATGATAGCTACTGAATGACATCCTGTGTATAGATGGAAGGAAGAAAAACAAATAGATTTTGCAATGTAATTGCAGTCACGTGACTTTGCAGTTAGCTGATAATTATGAAATTTGGCAGCTTTACAGGTAGGCTTAAATTATAGCAGTATTAGGTTTCATGTGAAAATATTTCTTCTGGAGAAGTTGCAGCGCATGTGGTGACATAGCCAGAGTGAAAGATGGGTGGATGTGAAGATGTGACAAGTTGGTATGTTCAGGTGAATGGAGATTAAGGGGTCCTTTTACTAAGGTGTGCTGAAAAATGGCCTGCGGTAGTGTAGATGTGTGTTTTGGGCATGCGCAGAATTATTTTTTAGCGCACCTGTAAAAAATTCCTTTTTAAAATTTTTGCCAAAAATGAACGAGTGGCAAATTGAAAATTGAAGGGCATCCATTTTGGGTCTGAGACCTTACTGCCAGCCATTGACCTGGTAAAGTCTCAAGCGGTAACCGGGTGGTAATGACCTACGCGTGTCAAATGCCACTTGACGTGCGTAGCTGATGTACAACAGAAAATAAAAAATATTTTTCGGACGTGCGCCAAAAATGAAATTACCGCAAGGGCCACATGGTAGCTGGGTGGTAACTCAGCATTGGCGCGCATTGGGCATGCGTAGGTGCTTACGTGGCTTAGTAAAAGGGCCCCTAAGAGAAGTGCAGGGAGAGAGAAGGTAAAAAAAAAAGATGGTGGGGAAGAAAGGATAGGATCAACAGGATGACTATTGCAGGAGATGAAATGAAAATGGGAAAATAAATTGAAAGTGCTGGAGAGATATATGTATCTGGAAGAATTGCCATGGTGCGAAGGGGGGGGGGGGGGATATTCCAGTTGCTTTTGAACTGGAGTCTATCCCACTTGAAGGCTGGAGTTCTGTCTCTAGGCTGGAGGTTACAGGCTGTGCTCTCCAGAGAGGATTTGTCTGTAGCACTGAGCAGAAACTTGCATTCTCACCCCTGGGGGACTGGATTATTTCTCAAGGATTCATAAGGGATTGCTAGGGCTGTCTTCATGTTCTCTGCAACTTGAAAGCTAGAGGACCACTGCAAAGATCTGAAGGAGACCCATGAAATCTCAGATCAGAAGCTCTGCTCTATGTTAATCTGAGAAACCCTGAACCTGAATGTAATTAAACCTATTTTTGAGTGCACTGTGTAAGCCAGATCTTGTTTTATGTATACTTGAATAAAGACTAGCTCTAGCATCTCATATCAAGCTTGGGTTATAATTGAAAGGGTCCTCTAATCTGACAAATTTGGAGACAGCCCAATATTCTGCCTTCCAGGTTTTAGACCTGGCTGGGGTACCATACCATTGAATTGAGAGAGTGCAAGTTGCAGCTAAAGAAAATTGAAGTGTGACTTAAATTTTTTTTTTCCTTGTTTGGAGGCTAAAATACTTTCCCTTGCCTGAGACAGAGAGAGGAGCTTTAGAGCTCTAAAATGACTTAGACTTTGTTTAATGAGTTCTTTTCTGAATGGTAATTCCCTTAATCTGACACAGCATGCCACACCCTGACCAGTTTTCTTTTGAACTGTGTGTGAAACTCCAAGTACAAATATAGAAGCTTGGATATTTTGTACTGTGACCTTGTATATGGCACCTGCACACATTAAGAAGATATTTGTTGAACTAGTCTCAATATAGCAGAACAGAGATGCTAGACTTTCAAGTGGCCCTGCTAAAACTGGAAGCATGCTTTTCTGCAATGGAGCAGCCAGATCCTGTTCAGGCCTTGGTAGCTATGTTCTGAGAAGGAGTCAGATTGTGCTTTTGCCACATGGGACCAAGGCAAATCACTCCAAACTGGATTCCATGCCTGCTGAACTAGATGTGATGCTATGCCTCCTTCTGATTCCATGTCTGCAGAGCCAGACACTAATTTTGATCTAGGCTAGCTTTTGAATGGAGATCCAAGCTTTTCCAAACTCCATGCCAGATCCTTACTCCATGCCTGCCCAGGTGAACCATGATTCAGAGTCTATGACTGCCCATCTGGACACTGATCTAGTCTCTGGGCTTGCCAAGAGTGCTTACTAGTGGCTGGGCTTGAATGTGGTGACTCTTAAGGGTATCCAGAAGTCAACCTTGAGTAAGAGTTGATGTAGTATAGAAAAAGAACTCGAGTATACTCTGAACTGGAGCTTGGGTTGCCAATTAGCTCCAAATTCCATCAATTCACACTGTATGAAGGGACTTATAGTTATGCTTTTCTCAGGGAATGTAACTGGGAAATCAGAACTACAATTAGGGTAAACCCAAGCCTAGATCAATCCTGTTAGGTGAATGTGGAGCCAGTTGGCAACTGTAGTTCCACTTCAGGACTATGGTTCTGCCTCTGTGCCATAATAAGGCTCCGTTTTCCAAAAGCTGAGCAAAAAAGGTTTGCCTGTAGCCGTGAGCAGGGACTTCTGCATCCCCCTCCCCCACTGAGGATCTGGATTAGTCCTCAGAGGTTCCAAAGAGATTGCTGATGGCAAATGTGGCATACATGGAAGGCTCCTTTAACCTGAAACCTAGATTATTCCAGAGAATGCTGTACGGAAGGTATCATAATAAGAAAGCATGGATGCTGTGCTAGTTTCAGGAAAGAATTTGTTTTATGAAATCTTCAAATAAAAAAATAATTTAGCATATGTCAGGCCTATGCATGGTATCTGAAATGGTAATGCAATGATTAAAAAATGTGCACAGTACTTTTTAAGGGATTAATGCGAACGCTATAGACTATCACATAAGCCTGAGAGCTGGGGGATAACCCAAGCGTTTTAGATATTATATGCCTAGCAAACAAGGCCGATAGCTCTTTTGGCAAGGAACGGATCGTTAAGAACCTTTGGAGGATTATTTACTAAGTGTGTAAGTAAACCTTTTGAAACTGAGGCAGAGGGAACTTTGACACTCTTTACAGTTCCTATGACAACTGCATACATTTCAGCTCTGAGTCACTAGAAGCATTTGAAGGAGCTTGGTCTACAGAGAATACGCTCTGCTTCACTAAAGATGCAGTACTAACTGACATGGGGGTCAATCCCCCCCTGAGGTTTGAGCCTCTGTTGGGCAAAGAGTGGAGTTTTGACAAACATCTACTGCTGGAAAAGGGAATATATCTGACCTATTTTTGTACAGTTATGAATACTAAATTGCCATGGAAAAAGGACAATGTAAGCAGAGTGCTCATAAAGGTGGTGGTGATGATAGTGGTGGGGGGGTTACTTTAGGGGTGGGCATCCATGGTCCTTGAGGTCCACAACCCAGTCAGACTTTTAAGATTGCCACAATGAATACGTATGGGATCTATTTACATAAAATGGAAGCAGTGCATGTAAATCACTCTCATGCATATTCAGTATTGAAATCTTGAAAACCTGATGAGTTGTGGCACTCAAGGGTTGTATGTAGTTGCTTACCCCTGATTTAGATGCTGCATTACAGCCTTCCCATCCACCTTTGCTTCAGTACAGAAATGGATATTTATTTATTTATTTATCAGATGAATTTTTAAAGCCAGTAATGATTGCTTTTTGTTAAATGCTAACTTCAACATTTAATAACATACTAGTAAGAAATGCCCATTTCTGGCAAAAATGAAACGGGCGCTAGCAGGGTAATCCCCCCCCCCCCCCCGTCCTCCCTCCTTCCCGAGTTGCAGACACCCCCTCCGTGCCTCCGTTCCGAGTTGCACACCTCTCCTCTTCGTCCCTTCGTCCCTCAGTGACGTGGTTGCGAGGGCCACCCCGCCCTCAACATCATCGCGTTTTGACGCGAGGGTGGAGCTACAGTGACTGGAGCCTGCAGGCCAAACCGGATATCTCGGGCGCCTCAAGTTTCCGGCTTGAGGCTTCAAAGTGCCTTTTATATATATAGATGGACAATCCAGTGCTACTATTTGGATAGATGACAGCTCTGGATATATGTATCATGTGACCATGACCACTGGAAATATGGGTGGTGGTGCTATTCAGTCTTTATACTCGTAGCCAAATTCCCTCTAAAGATTCAGCCCATGTGCAAACATTTTCACTGACCAAATCTGTGAGCCACTGAGTGCAGTGGGAGCTCTTGATTAAAAACTGTAATCACAAGAAGGTAACGAAATTAAGAAAATTATACAATTTTTTATTGCTTTAATAGTAATACATTAATTCTGCCTAAAATCAACAGTTAATTGCAATTAGAACCAATAGGAGCATATTGCTGCAGCCGGTGCTTTTTAAAACAATAATAAGGCCATTTACTCCAAGTTACTAGCATCTTTTCTAGTCTAGGAAAAGGAGTGCTAATAGTGTACCTTCTTTTTTAAATACCAGAGTCTCTTCTAAATCTGCAGAATTAATGTATCTGTTTGATTATCTCTTGGAGCTCTTCCAATTTCATCATGGTAAAGTAAAAAAAAACCAAAAACGTTTGACACTACGATGAGATTGCTTTAATCAAGTCATCCCTCCAACGTCAGTAGCCATGTATCTACAATTGCTTAAAAGAACTACAGAAGTCTTTACCCGCTGCAAAGGAGACATCTTTTAGTGTGTCCACAAATCTTTGACTACCGCGTGTATTTCATCTTCTCCAGAAGAATTATTTTCATATGAAACTCAATAATGTTGTAATTTAAGCTACCTGGACAGAAGCCAGACTTCATGATACAAAATAGAGCTGCAAAACAAAGAAAAATAAACAATCAATAAAAATGTTTCTCAAGAAGACAATATTACATTTCAATCCTGCAAGTATACATTGTAATTAGTTCTTTCCCTGTCTGGAGTCAGCCGAACAAAGAACATAAGATAAGAACATAAGCATTGCCATACTGGGACAGACCAAAGGTCCGTCAAGCCCAGTATCCTGTCTCCAACAGTGGCCAATTCAGGACGCAAGTACCTGGCAAGATCCCAGAACAGTAAAACAGATTTTATGTTGCTTATTCTAGAAATAAGCAGTGGATTTTCCCATAATAATCACAGAACCAGGGACAGATGGGGTAGGAAGGAACCTCAAAGCATCATCTCATTCAACTTGCTGCCTCCAGCCAGTGTTTCATCGGTTGTGACCTGTAAGGACAAACTTATAGTTGTAGGCTGGAAGAATTCAAACCTGTGCCAGGACAGTCCTTTCCGTGAGAGCCTCTGCCTTTGCTATTTTCCCTTATAGAAGCATCCCTTGTCTGCAGTACTACTCCCCCTCTTGCGTCCACTAGCTCAGTCAATTTCTTGAACCCTTCTGCCTGAATGGAAATGACAGGGAGGTGCAGGGCGGAACTGGCATCGGAATTCAGGTGGAAGTGGGAGAGGGCATGGTGAGCTGCAGGGCGGAAGTCAGCGGTGATGGATACCGTGCTCTGCATGACATTTAAGAATTGGTGCATGTCGGAATTACTGTCTGCATACGGTTGCACATCATCCAGCTTATAATCGAAAGAGAAAAACGCCTATATTGCGACCCAAATCGGGAGATAGACGTTTATCTCACAAAAACGAATAAAGCGGTATAAGCCAAAGCCGATTTTGGACGTTTTCAACTGCACTCCGTCGCGGATGCGGACAAAGTTGATGGGGGCATGTCAGAGGTGTGGCGAAGGCGGACCTGGGGCGTGGTTATCGGCTGAAGAGAGATGGGCGCCTTTCGCCGATAATGGAACAAAAGTATGCGTTTGTAGCTAGAATTTAGGGCACTTTTCCTGGACCCTGTTTTTTCATGAATAAGGCCCCAAAAAGTGCCCTAAATGACCAGATGACCACCGGAAGGAATCGGGGATGACCTCCCCTGACTCCCCCAGTGGTCACTAACCCTCTCCCACCACAAAAAATGATATTTCACAACTTTTTATTTTCACCCTCAAATGTCATACCCACCTCCCTGGCAGCAGTATGCAGGTGTCTGGAGCAGTTGTTAGGGGGTGCAGTGGACTTCAGGCAGGTGGACCCAGGCCCATCCCCCCCCTACCTGTTACAATTGTGCTGCTTAATGCTTAGTCGTCCAACCCCCCCAAACCCACTGTACCCACATGTAGGTGCCCCCCTTCACCCCTTAGGGCTATAGTAATGGTGTAGACTTGTGGGCAGTGGGTTTTGAGGGGGATTTGGGGGGCTCAACACACAAGGGAAGGGTGCTATGCACCTGGGAGCTCTTTTAACTTTTTTTTTTTTTTTTTTGTAAAAGTGCCCCCTAGGGTGCCCGGTTGGTGTCCTGGCATGTGAGGGGGACCAGTGCACTACGAATCCTGGCCCCTCCCACGAACAAATGCCTTGGATTTATTCGTTTTTGAGCTGGGCGCTTTCATTTTCCATTATCGCTGAAAAACAAAAACGCCCAGCTCACACATTGTCGAATAAAACATGGACGTCTATTTTTTTGTGAAAATACGGTTCGGTCCGCCCCTTCACGGACCTGTTCTCGGAGATAAACGCCCATGGAGATAGACGTTTTCATTCGATTATGCCCCTCTATATCAAGCACATAGCTTATAGCTAAGGGGTTTAGTTTAGGAGTGCTTTTAGTTTGAGGGGGGGCACAATTAAACTTAGTTATATGGATAGCGACTAAATATTGCTGCTATTGGTATAATTAGTTGTTCCACCCTCACTCTGCTTTAATCCTGCCCTGCCAAATACTGCTGCAGTAGTGAGAGGGATTTTCACCAGCATTATTCAGACAATCTCTGATATCTATGAAAATCTATGGACAATGGACTTACATGTTTAGTGATGGCCATTTATCCCTTCATTCTAAACATGATCGCCATTGGCTTGCTTAAATTTATAGAATACTGCCATCCATATGTGTAAATGCACAGTTACCTTGGTAAATGTCAGCCATAGGCCAAGCATTTATAACTGAAGTGTGCATATGCTTTAGCTCATAAATGCAAGGGCGGCATTCACAGGGGAAGGGCATGGGGGTATAAGTGAGGCTGCTATTTTTGCATTTAGCTCCGGATCCTATATATGGTGCCCAGATTTATACAGCAGAAAACAGGAGTGGGAGATGGGTCAGGCACCTACAAAACAGACCAAGAAACACCCAATGTGAAGTTATAACTTTTATTGATAACTCTTAATGATGACGCGACACGGTACCATGACTCGACCTTATGAGACTGGGCGTCTAAATGGCAGATGACGTTTAATGTGAGCAAGTGCAAAGTGATGCATGTAGGAAAGAGGAACCCAAATTATTGCTACGTCATGCAAGGTTCCATGTTAGGAGTCACCGATCTAGGTGTTGTCGTTGATGATACGTTGAAACGTGCTAATTCTCTACAAGTCGCACACAGGATGTTGTGTGCCATGTGCAGATTCTAAACCAGCAATTATGTGCATAATTGCCATTCTAGAATACTAGTGTAAGACCACAGTTATGCGCCTAACTTTATGTGCAAGCATTTAAACAAAGAGAGAGTAATCCACCTAAGTGGATGAACACAAACTCCCACGTGAAAATAACAGCACAGAAAAAAGAGTGGGAAATGGACCAATGACTCCAGGGAAACGGGAAATGAAATGCCAAGGAACCACATAAGTATGACTACACTTAGCATGTGCGCTAACCATGTAGGTGCCTATAGGGATATCGTTGACATGTAGATGGTTAACGCGCATACATGGTTAACGTATGTTAAAAATGTTAACGCGCCTATAATGCTGCTTAGTAAACAGGGTCCTATATGATCCATCTTTGCATTACCCTTCACTATCAATTAAAATGTTCTATTTCGTATTGTGTTGACATTATAAGTAGTATACTATGCCATACTTTTTATTCTTATTTGAATATTTTTACTGCTGTAATTGCCTATTGCTCATGTTTGATCTATTCTTACTGTACACCACCTTGAGTGAATTCCTTCAAAAAGGTGGTAAATAAATCCTAATAACTAACTAACTAACTAACTAACTAACTAAAAATAAATAAATAGAACATAACTTGTGATCTATTTTAATATCTTTTATCAATGGAATGTGTTATCAGATCTAATTAACTTGGAAAACTGCCTTTAGATAGAGCTAAGTTCAAAAACAGCAAAAGCCAAGTGTAATACTGTCTTTTAGCAAATGTTTAAGTAAGTATCCAGCTTATCTTCAAGAGAGAAGGCCGGCCATCTTCCGACACAAATCAGGAGATGGCCGGCCATCTCTCAAGTCTGGCAAAATCGGCATAATTGAAAGCCGATTTTGGCCGGCCTCAACTGCAGTCCGTCGCAGAGCAGGCCAAACTTCAAGGGGGCGTGTCGGCAGGGTACAGAAGGTGGGACAGGGGTGTGCCTAAGAGATGGCCGGCTTCTCCCGATAATGGAAAAAAGAAAGCCAGCCCTGACGAGCATTTGGCCACTTTACTTGGTCCCTTTTTTTTCACGACCAAGCCTCGAAAAGGTGCTCCAACTGACCAGATGACCACCGAAGGGAATGGGGGATGACCTCCCCTTACTCCCCCAGTAGTCACCAACCCCCTCCCACCCAAAAAAAAATATATATTTTTTTGCCAGCCTCAGATGTCATACCCAGCTCCATCACAGCAATATGCAGGTCCCTGGAGCAGTTTTATTGGGTGCAGTGCACTTCAGCCAGACGGACCCAGGTCCATCCCTCCCCTACCTGTTACACTTGTGGTGGTAAGTGTTGAGCCCTCCAACCCCCCCAAAACCCACTGTACCCACATGTAGGTGCCCCCCTGCACCCCTAAGGGCTATGGTAGTGGAGTACGGTTGTAGGTAGTGGGTTTTGGGGGGGATTTGGGGGGCTCAGCACCCAAGGTAAGGGAGGTATGCATCTGGGAGCTATTTTTATTTTTTAATTTTTAGAAGTGCCCCCTAGGGTGCCCGGTTGGTGTCCTGGCATGTCAGGGGGACCAGTGCACTACAAATGCTGGCTCCTCCAATGACCAAATGCCTTGGATTTGGCTGGGTTTGAGATGGCCGGCCTCGGTTTCCATTATCGGTGAAAACCGATGCCGGTCATCTCAAACCCGGCCATCTCTGAGATTTGGCCGGCCCCAACCGTATTATTAAAACGAAAGATGGCCGGCCATCTTTTTCGATAATATGGTTCGGGACCGCTGTTTGCGGCACCGGCCATCTAGATGGCCGGTGCCGTTCGATTATGCCCCTCTATATTGTCATGGGTTCAGATTTTTGAAAAACGTTACTAAATGTATGAACCAAGCTAGGGAAATCATCAACGGAAAGATGGTTTGAATTTACCCATAGTTGATCAGCTGGAACTTGCTTCGGAATATCATTATCTTCTTGGGCTAATGAATCTTGCTGACTACTGCCAGTGACAGAACGATAAGATCTAATTTGAATAATCTTGTCCTGAAAATATGTAGCAAATTCAGTTTCAGAAGGCCTAGATCCCTCAATAGAAGAGCTGGGATTCATGACCAAAGAGTTAGCCAGCTGGAAAAGTTATTCCCTTGTTTTATCCTCCTAGCATAGTAATTTCTTTTTGCAGTTATAATTTCAGACTTATAACACCCTATGAATTCTCTCCACTTGTATTTGTTAATAGATGGGTCTTTAAGTAACCAGTACCTTTCCAGTTTCCTACATTCCCTCTTCAGAGACTTTAGGTTACAAGTATACCATGGAAGTGAGCTCAAATGATTGCTACACCATCTTAAAGGTTTATTTATATGTGTAAGTGTTCTTTTACAATAGACTGCCAATTCACGGACAGCAGCCACCTAACTTTAGGCAACCTGTTAAAGGATCTCCTCTTAAATGTATAAGTTCATTTGAATATCGACCCTGTGTCTTCATGTGGGCTTTATTCTCTTCCAGGAAGCTTCTACCCTGAATAGATATAAATCCAGGTAGCTTTCTTTGCCTGAGTAATTTCTATTATGTACTATGGAAGGAAAAATGTTACATTTAATTTTATTCTTCCCAGGGAAAATCATGTAAGCAGGACTGAGCTACCTTGTTTTCTTTTACTCTTTCATACTAGTGGAAAGGAAAACAATACAACTGCTACGAAATGGCTTTGGAATGGTCCCGTTTATGAGATCTTTCTCACTGCTATAAAAGTGATGGTCCTCTGAATACTGTGTTATTTGAAACTTCTCCCCCTATTAAAAAAAAATCCATTCATTTTCCTGCATATATATACAGGGGAAATTTTCAAAATAGCCTACATGGGGAAAGACTGGGAATATTTGCATTCTCTAGGATTATGCCTTCTTACCAAGTGTCTTATTATATGCATATAATTCTGGAGGGCTACCAAATGAACATGCATGAGACAAATTTGCATATGATGGAGGCAAAGTATGCAAATAAAGCTCATGAATAGTGTGATAGTCACAACCAGGATAGTTGGGTTAAGGCAGTTTCAGTTTGAAATACAAGTCCCAGAAGGCATTGCAGGCAAGGAGCCAGGGGGTGAGATGAAGAACCCGGACTGGACTCCTAGCTGCAATCGGGGAAGGCATGGGTGTAAGCTGGCAGGATGTGTAGAGTGGCGGCCACTAGGGGGAAAGAGAGATAGGAAACCCTGTGTGCAGGAGCTCCTCATTAGTCTAATGCTTACCTCAGCTGGTATGGGTGTGAGGGAAGCTAGTGGAAGGAGAATGATTGGTTGTAAGAGCAGAAGGAAGGAGTTCAGTTCAGGAGGAGAGAAGCAGTTGCAGGCTGAAAATCCTTGGGCAAGAGAGGTCCCTAAAGTACTGAAGCAGGCTGAAATCCCTTGGGTATGAGGAAGTCCCTAAAGTATTGAAACTTCCTGAAGGTAAAGGGTGCTTTGTGATTTAACTGGGATGATGAACTGAATTAACTGTTTGTCTTGGGAATTGAACTACTGTTTACTGTGCACTGGATAAAGAGCCCAGACTGAAGCTGACTGTGAGCCTGTATTGAATCCTGGTAGGTGCTGGTAGCCTACTGCTTAAAGGGGACTATTTGCCACACACTTTCAGGTGGCTTACATATGCTTAAGATTAAAGGTGAATGCTGCTGTTGGAACCGTGTATCAGGTGTACTAGAAACCTGCATGGAATAAAAGCCTTAAAATTGAAGTTGCTGGTGGGCATTCATTTGTTGATTGTACCGGGAGCACTCTCCCTGATGACAATAGTCATTAGGGATGACCTGAAAAACTGACTTGTTTGTGGCCCTCCAGGTTTGCAGTTTGACATGTGCATTAAGGCAATGCTTCTCAACCCAGTCCTGGGGCATACCCAGCCAGTCACGTTTTTAGGATATCCACAATGACTATGCATGAGATAGTGCAAGTCTTTCTCCTCAGTAGATAAATCCCTCTAGCTATTGTGCATATCCTGAAAACTCGAGTGGCTGAGTGTGTCCCGAGGTCTTGGTTGAGAAGAACTGCATGAAGGGATCTGCTAGGCTCTCTGCACATTCCCTAATATGGAGTGCCTCTCAACCCAGTCCATAGGGCACACCCAGCCAATCAGGATACCCACAATGAATATGCATGAGATTGTAACATAGTAGCATAGTAAATGTCGGCAGATAAAGATCTGTATGGTCCATCCAGTCTGCCCAACATGGTGGCCAGAGTTGAATCTGGCACTCTGCACAGGTTACACCACTTCATGATTAAATACTGGAATACTTTATCTCCGTCTCTCCTTTCCAATTTTGGGGCATAGACCATAGGATTTTGCTCAGCACTGGTCCTACTTCCCAACTCCTGGAGTTTCCATTGAAGTCCACTCCAGCCTCGATCCTACTCCGTTTTTGCCATTTATGGGACCCAAACTGTAGAAGTCTACCCGGCATTGGTCTTACTTCCCATCCTCTGATGATGCCATCAAATCTACATGTATTACCTCCTTGGCAGGCAAATCTACCTCATACATATTCATTATAGGTATCCTGAAAACCTGACTGACTGGGTGTGTCCCGAGGACTGGGCTGAGACAAACTGCTCTAATGAACCCTGATGTATCTGAATCAGAAAGACAGCTACTTGGCTTCACAGAAGCCAACTTTACAAAATGTTGGGGGGAGGGGGTGCTAGTTTCAAAAAAACTGCCCTTCACACTACACAGTGAAGGAGTTTGCTTAATAGTGGGGGTTTCAAACACCCACAGCACTGGCACCTATGCTTGGCTTAACTTTTTTTTTTTATTACATTTGTACCCCACGCTCTCCCACTCATGGCAGGCTCAATGTGGCTTACATGGGGCAATGGAGGGTTAAGTGACTTGCCCAGAGTCACAAGGAGCCGCCTGCGCCTGAAGTGGGAATTGAACTCAGTTCCCCAGGACCAAAGTCCACCACCCTAACCACTAGGCCACTCCTTGACTTCTTTAGACATTACTACATCAATTAAAGATATCTTATTTACATTATGAAGCAACGTTAGCGCCTCTAAAAGCTCATTGGTTTGTGAGTCTAGCCCACACAAATGCCATCAATCTTCTTCCTGAACAACTCTGCAAGAAGCTTGCAGTAGGATTGATGAGGTTTCTCGAGCTTCAATATGCTGGGAAGGTTTGTTTTTAACACTGTTTACTAAATCAAATAAAACCTTAGGCTTATTATTAACTTGAATAATTTTTATCTCAGAAAGAATTCTTTTTAAATTCACTAATTTTTTCATGATATTTCCTAAGGTGCAGTCTGTCGAATACTCTGTCTTCATTGTGTGCACAACTTCACCCTACCTTTTCTGTCATCCGTTTTGTTTCCCCAAAGCTCCTTTGTAAACTAAGATAAACTCTATTAAACATAAAACTTCAATACCCTGAGAGAGAGAGACTTGTTCCAGCTGACAAGTGTTGTTTTGCAGATGTATGATTATCAGCACAATCACTTGCTGAACAATTCTTTGGTTGCTCTTAGTACATTTAGTATATCCTGTGACAGGGCTTCCAAACCTGTCTAATATTTGAAAAGTATTAATCCGCAAACGAACCTTTTCCGGAGATGCGAAGGAGGTAGAACGAGAGGACATGAAATGAGATTGAAGGGGGGCAGACTCAAGAAAAATGTCAGGAAGTATTTTTTCACGGAGAGAGTGGTGGATGCTTGGAGAATTCCTTTATTAAATAAAACGGAAAAAACCAATATTCAAGACATTACATCATGCCGTTGTAAAACCAGCCCCACTACACTTTTATACAAAAAATACAAACCCGATAAAACCCGTCCCCCCCAAATCCCCCCCACACCATACATTCAAATCAACTTCAAGCGGACATGCTTCCACCAAACCCCAAAATTATGTACCCCCCCCTCCACCTTTTCCCAGCGTGCCAATTCCTGGACGGCTCGGACAATGTCCCAGGAAACCTGCTCAGCCGACCTGCACTCCTGGCGCATAGACACCCCGCATCGAGCCACCCACAGGCAGTACCTGATAATGACTGATATGAGGAAGGCGGTACCTGGCTCCAGCCGCCCCGTCCCCTGCTGCCTCCCGTACACCCAGTCTGCATAGGTGTAGGACGTGAAGCTGGGGATGGCCAACAAGGCGGCCACTCTTCCACAAACTGCTCTGGAGAATGGACACACCATAAGGAAGTGGTCCATCGTCTCCAGCTGACCAGCACACTCCCCCCTCGGGCAGTTTCGGTCCTGCATGCTTCGGTGCATATTTGCCCTAACATATAATTTACCGTGAAGGGACAGCCAGGCAATGTCCCTGTACTTGTTCGGGAGTCGTCTAGATGAAATAAAGCGCAGGCCCTGCCTCAGCACGGGCCCTGGAGCATCCCTAAGAGTCAGGGGAGATGAGAAATGCTGGGAGCGAACCTGCTCCACCCAGCTCTCCCTCTGCCCCGCCCTTATTTCCTCCCATGTAATATCCCACAACCGGACCAGCTTTACTAAGGATTTGTAGTAGCCTACCCCCTCCGGGAAACCCTTCCGCAACCTCCCCACCTTCCCCCCTCCCCACCAAGGGCCCCAAAATCCCTCCCACCACTGCACAACACTTTGTGCCCACCCTGGGGCCTCCGGCCCTCCCCCCCGCCCAAGGTTAAACTGGATGAACAGGGAGGAGAATAGCAGGACAGGGTTTACCATCCCCACCCCCCCTTCCTCCCGTGACCGGTAAGTAATATTGCGTTTTACCGGGTTCATCCTGTTGCCCCACAAAAGTTGAAAAAACACGCTGTACAATGAAGTGAAACAGCATTCCGGCAAAAGGCAGATGTAACTCAAGAAGAGAAACATGGGGACTATCTGGGTCTTCAACAACCGGACCCTGTCTGCCATGGACATCCGCCACCCCTTCCAACGATCCACCTTTTCCCTTGCCTCCGATATCTTTTGCTCCCAACTCTCCCGCCCGTAATCCCCCCCCCCAAAATACACTCCCAACACCCGCATTCTTTCAATCCCTGCAGGAAACCCGCCCCCTAGGTTAAATCGCCGTTCCTCTGGACCCACCCACAAGCTAGTACACTTACCCAGGTTTACCCGTGACCCCGATGCCTTGGAATATTCTTCAAGGGTCTCCCGCAGCATCCTCCCCTCCCTCTGGTCTGCCACCCAAACGGTGACATCGTCTGCATAAGCGATGACTCTCAATACGTTCCCTTTGCCAACCTCTACCCCTCTGAGCCCCCCCTCCCCCCCCCCCTCCCAGCCTCCGCACCAGGGGATCTATGGCAAAAGCGTACAGCAGGGGGCTCAATGGGCACCCCTGCCGTACCCCTGCCGTGACCCCCACCTCCGCCCCCCTCCATCCATTCACCAGGGGAAAAAATCGCGCCCCAGCATACAACAGTTGCAGTTGTGCGATCCACTCCCCCGGGAAGCCATAGTGATCCAGGACCTTCCACAAGAACTCCCACTGCACTCGGTCGAAAGCCTTGTCCTGGTCCAAGGCCACGACCAACCTACCATCTCCCACCCGGCTATGTTCCAAGCCCTCCCTCACCCAGGCTACTGCCTCCAGCACCCCCCTTCCTGGGACCCCACACCTCTGCGGGACTGCTAGCACTTCACCGGAGACCTTCCTCATGCGAGCATGAAGCATGTGGGCGAAGATCTTCCGGTCGCTGTTCAATAGTGCTATTGGTCGCCAGTTCGCCACGTCTTGAGGATCCTTGCCTTTGCTAAGGAGGACCAATGCTGATCCTCCCATAGACTCTGGCAAGGATCCTCCTGTTCGCGCCTCCTCCCAGAGTTCCAGCAAGAGTGGCGCCAGCTGGTCCCTGAATCGTTGGTAAAACTCCGCCGGAAGTCCATCCGGCCCCGGCGCTGTTCTGCGCCGCAAGGCCCCAATGGCCTCCTCCACCTCACCCAGCGTCCACGGCTGCGTTAAGACCTGAAGATGGGGCCCCCAGTTACCCACCCCCGGGGTCCCCTCAATATATCTTCCCATGGCCTCTGTCCCCAACTGTAGGTCCGAGAAAACCCGCCCAAAATGCGTCCCCACCACCCGCAAAATACCTTCCCTGGATTCTTGGAGCACCCCCCCCTCATCCCTAAACCCCACCACCACCCTCCTCTCCCTTCGTTCCTTGCAGCAGTCATACGGGTCCGGACCAAGCAGCTTCCCGAAGTCCCGCTCGTAGACGAGGGAAGAGTAGCGGTTGTACTGTACTCTTTCAACCTCCTGCTGCAGTACCTCAATATCCTCCCTCCTCCCCCCCCGGGAAATTAGATTATCCCGTCGCTTTCTCAGGGCGATCCCCAACCGGGTGGCCTCCCTTCCCTCCCGCCTTGCCTGACGGAGAAAAAACCCTCTGGTGCGGTGTTTCAGTACTTCCCACCAGTCCCTGAGGGAAGGGAAGACACCCTGAATGGACACCTGGTCTGCTAGGAATTCCAGGTACTCCTGGTGCAACACCCCCTCCTTCAACCATTTGAGATTCAATCTCCACAACCCTTTCCCTAGCTTGCACGCCCCCCCTCCCCCCAACTCTATCATCACCATCCTGTGGTCAGAGAAATCTACTTCCACCACCCTAGGTGCCTGCCTACATGCCCCTTCCCGAACTAGAAACCGGTCAATTCTGCTCCTACAGGTGCCCCGTGAAAAGGTGAAACCCTGATTCCCACCACCAAGTGCAATATGTACATCCACCAGCCCTGCTCCTTTCATAATCCCCGCTAGTCGAACCCCATCATAACGTACTTGTGGTGCCCGCCCCCCACTATCCTCTTTCCGTAAGATAGTGTTGAAGTCTCCTCCCCACACCAACTGCCTTGAAGTGTATAGGTAAGGCTTAATTTTGTTGAACAATGCAGACCTTCCCTGTTTGCTTTGCGGTCCATACACATTAATCACCCGCAAGGCCACCCCCCGCAATATTACGTCCAACACCAAACACCTACCAATACCCAGCTCCACCACCCTCTGAATCTCTACTTTATTGGTTTTAAAGAGGACGCCTATCCCCCCATACCTCTCCCCGGCCAGACCCCAAATAGAGGGTCCCCATCTCCAGGCCCTTTTTGCCCGCCGGATGTCCTCTAGCGTCTGCAACCGGGTCTCCTGGAGGAGGAAACAGTCCGCCTCCACAGCAGAGAGGCCATCAAATGCCAAGTTTCTTGCCCTCTGGGAGGCGACACTAGCCACATTAAGTGTGGCGAACACCAATAGCAGTCCCGCCATCAGTCCTCGCTACCACACCCCCCGCCTTCCTGGCTGCCTTCCCTTCTCTCCACACCATCATCCGTGGTCCCTTCCCCTCCACCCTCTTCTTCCTCCTCCGCCCAATCCCGGACCCCTAGCTTAAACATCCCTTCCCCCACCCTTGCTTTCTTCCTCCCTATCTTCTTTTTGTCTTCACCCACCTCCCTCCCTCCCTGGGGATCATCAAGCGACCTGCCCCCCTCCTCTCCTCCCTCTTCCACCCCTACTACCTCCTCTTCTTCCACCCTTCCCATCAATCCCGCCTCCGACCCTTCCTCCCTCCCCTCACGGGCCTGCATTACTACATCCTTTCTTACCTTCCTTTCCTCTCCCGCCCTCCCTGCATCAGCCGTCACCTCCCCCGATCCACCCACCTCCCCCCCTACCCTTCCCCCCTCTTTGTCCCTCAAAACCCTCCCCCCCCGTTTCTCTTTCTTCTTACCCGCTGTTCCCCTCACTCCTTCTCCCCTACCTCCCAACCCGTCCTGCCGGCTACCCCCATCCTCTACCTCCTCACCAGCCAGTTCCTCAACCCCTCCCTCCTCTTCCAAACCCCTGAATCTATTCCCTACTTCTATCCCCATTCCCACCCCCCTTCCCCCCTTTCCTCTCCGCTGTTTCTTGGACACCCGCGTCCAGCCCTCATCCTCCCCTTCCTGCCGCTTCCGACCCTCCCCCAAGCCCCCCCCCTCTACCTGTCCCTGTCCTTCCCTGGACCCTTTCCCTCCCGCCCCGGGAACCTGATCATGGTCTGCTTCCCCTCCCCCCTCCCCCTGACCTGAACCATCCCTATCTATCTCCTCCTCACCCCCATTATGGGAGGCCCAAGGGCAGGCTCGAAATGCATGCCCCAGACCCCCACACAAGTTGCACCGAATAGACATACAGGACTCCGTGGGATGCTCCTTAGACCCGCACTTTCCACACTGCACAACCGGGCATGACATACTAAAATGTCTAAACGACCCGCACTTGTGACACTGCCGTGGCTGCCCCTTATAAAAGCAGAGAATCCGATCCCTGCCGATGAACGCCGAGGAGGGAATGTGCTGGGTGACATGCCCTGCCTGCCTCAGCCTAACCTGCGCACCCCAACCTCCAGCCCACACCCTACTGGGGTCCGGGAGTTTGGACAAGGGGGTACGCAATTCTGCGTACCGTTGTAGCCAGAAGGCCAGGTCCGCCCCTGATAGAGACTCATTTCGAACAAGAAGGGTTACTTGCACCAGGTCGGGTCTGCTGATCGGTACGGCCCGGTAGTTCTTCCAGTCCCCTCTCCCCCGTACCCCTTCGTATCTCTCCCAGAAGACCTCCATGCCTCGCTGGGTTAGAAAGCTGACATCGTATTCTGGTATATTCACCGGATGAATACAGGCATAGAGGTCCTCTGGGAGGAATCCTAGACCAAGGACCAATCTCAGGACCGCATCCCTGCTTGGCATCCCCCCCTCCCCCACCCATCTCAATTGTACCACATTCCTCCTTTTGGGAACCTGGCCTCCCCCCCACCCCCCTCCCCATCCTTCCCCGCTGCCCCCTACCCCCCTAGTTCCCCTGCGCCCACCTCCTCCACCCACCACCGCCGCAAAGGACGGACCCCCACCCCACCGTCCCCCCCCTTCTGCAGCGCGGGGACCCCCCCGCTCCTGATGCACCATATCCTCCTTCTCTTGCCTTCCCCGTTTCTCAGCCTCCCTCCCCTCCCTCCCTATCCCTCCCCCCAACATGCCTTGTACCCCTTCAACCAGCAAACCTTGGTCCCCTGCACCCCTCACCCCCCGAGCACTCGTATCCCCTGTAGTCTCAGTGTCCATCAGTTCAATGCCTCCTGCAACAGAAACCCTGCCTGTCTCCCTATCGATTTGGTCCATAGGAACTTTGAGAGCAGGTTCCCCTATATAACTGGTCCCCTCCCAGTGCCCCTGCCCCCCTCCCGTCGAATCAACCCCTCCCCCCAGAGCCAACCACCCCGCTGCCTGGCCGGAATCAGAATCCCTAGTACCACCAGTTAAGTTTACTTCTGGTGCGCATGGCAAGGCAAGCACCCCTCCCTCCCGCCCAAAACCTGCTCTCTGGACCGGGTCCCTTTTTCCTCCAACGTTCTGCTCCTTCGGATCCTCCAGCCCCGCTGTTTCGCCAAGCGGATGAGGCTTCCCACACTCCAGAAGTGCCTGCCCTCTCACACATGGGGAATCTTCTGGCGCTGCAGCTATTTCCCCTGCCAGCCTTTGTAGCTGTTCTGCAGTCTTTCCTGCTCCCACAGCCCGATTGGCTGGAGCCTCTGCTGCCAGGCTGGTTTGTTGCAAACACTCCTGATCCTCCAGTGCTTTCTTTATCGAGAACCCCTCCTTTTCACCTGCTGTTTGTCCAGCTGCAGCACTCTCTGTTACCAGGTTTTCCTCTGCTAAAACCTCACCATTCTCAGTCTTTGGCAGTGCTGCAGCCTGCCTGGCCGTGACCTCCAGCCCCTCAGTGCTGCGTGGGCGGGGCCTCCCCAGCTGCAATGGAGTCAGTGTTTGTTTGCTGCTCTCAACTCCTGCTGCAGGCAATGGGCACAAAACCTGTGGCTGCAACTGCCTCTGCTGACCTCTTGCTTCTTGCTCAAGTAAGTTTTTCAGTTCTGCTTCCACTGGTGTAGAAAGGGGTCTCTCTCCTGAACTTCCAGCCCCTGTTTCTACAAGATGAAAAGTCTGGGTTTTAAAACTTTTTTCCTGTTCAGTTTTTCCAACCTCAGGTTCCCTTAACGAGCATGCCTCTCCAGCCCCACCTCCAGTCCTGCTTGCTTCAGAAGCTGCCAGAGACTGACTAGCAAGGTACTGCATATACTGTAATGTCTTTTGGGTACTGGGCCCAGGAAGCTCCTCTGGCCCCTGGGTGTTCTGGGGTCCAAGGTCTGAGCTCCTACTCTCCTTCTCTGTTTGCTGTTGTGACTGTTTGAAGGTTGTCAGGGCTTTTCCCCCCAAGGCCATTCTTTCTCTGTTGATGTAAACTTCTCTCAGAGGGTTCCCAGGGCCCTTTTTCAATGCCCCCAGCAAATGTTCTTTCTTTTGAAGAAGCTTGAGTAAACGGGTTACCTCCTTTGTATAAGTCTTGCGGTGCTCCACTGGGGCTAGTTTGCACAGGGCTTTTGCCATTTTAACCCGTTTCCCCAACTCTACCACCTCTTTTTCTGTGCTTTTTATTTTTCTCACCATTTGAATCAGGCCACTGGTCGGGTCCTCTGGATCCTGACTATAGTCTGTGAAATCTTCCTCCTCTGAGGAGTCACTGTCCTCCTCCTCTGACACCGGTAGGGCCTCCCGGCAGATCTCCATTACCTCTGCTCTCTCCTCTCTCTCCTCCGATCTGCTGTTCTCTGGGGCCTCCCCCAGCTCTCTCCCCCCCTCACCTGCTAGATGGTGTGCCACTGTGAGGGGGGTACCGGTCTGGGTTCCTCCCATGGAAGCCTGCACTCTTCGATCCACAGGGCTCCTTTCCCTCCTCTCTGGAGTCCTGCCAGAGAGGGAACTACTTCTCCTGGCCTTCTGGTCCCTGGCCCCAGGAGACCCCCTGGCCTGGGGCTTTCCTGAGGACTGCTCCCCAGGGACCTTCCTCATTTCTGGGGAAGGAGCTAGGCCTCACTCCCTTCCCCCTGGAAGCCTGCAGAGCCTCTGGCAGCACTTCCTCCTCCTTCCAAGTCTCAACAGCAACTAACTTGGAATGCCCTCCCGCGGGAGGTGGTGGAAATGAAAACGGTAACAGAATTCAAGCACGCATGGGATAAACATAAAGGAATCCTGTTCAGAAGGAATAGATCCTAAGGAGCTTAGCCGAGATTGGGTGGCACAGCCGGTGGCGGGATGTGGGAATAGTGCTGGGCAGACTTATAAGGTCTGTGCCAGAGCCGGTGGTGGGAGGCGGGGCTGGTGGTTGGGAGGCGGGGATAGTGCTGGGCAGACTTACACGGTCTGTACCCTGAAAAGGACAGGTACAAATCAAGGTAAGGTATACACAAAAAGTAGCACATATGAGTTTATCTTGTTGGGCAGACTGGATGGACCATGCAGGTCTTTTTCTGCCGTCATCTACTATGTTACAATGTAATATTCCTAAGATAAATGGGCACACATTGAAGATCTAGCACATGCAAATTTATCTCATAAATATTAATTGTAGATATCCTAACAACCTGATTGCCTGGGCGTCCCCATGAAAGGTTTGGAAAACACTATTATATGGGAACCTAATTTTTAACTTATTCTTTGTGTGTGTGTGTGTGTGTGGGGGGGGGGGGGGGGGGCCTTGGCCATGTTTTGCTACTTTGGGCTTCCGGCTAAGTTAGAACCAGGACTGGGATTTGATCCTGTGAGATTTCATTCACAACTAAGTGGAAACTTTCCCCCTATAATAATAATTATCCTCAACCCCCCCCCCAGATCACTTAGGGGCCCTTTTACTAAGCTGTGGTAGGGCTAATGCGTGGGTAGCGTATGCTAAATTGACACTACCGCCGGGACAGCGTGGGTACCCTGTGGTAGTTTTGAAGCAGGGGCATAGCCAGACTTTGGTGGGAGGGGAGTCCAGAGCCTGAGGTGAGGGGGCACATTTTAGCCCCCCTCCCCCGGTGCCGCTGACCCCCCCGCCCCCGGCGCCACCACCACCACCAACTTTGATGACCCCTGCCAACGACCTTCTCGATCCCCCTCCCGCCGACGACACTCTTGACCGCTCTCCAGCCGCCAACCCTCCCCCGCCGCTGCCGTCGTCGTCTACCTTTGCTGGCGGGGGACCCCAATCCCCGCCAGCTGAGGTCCTCTTCTTTCTGCACAAGGCTTCGTTCTGTTTCTGTGAGTCTGATGTCCTGCAAGTACAACGTGCAACGAAGCCTTGCGCGGGAAAAAGAGGACCTTGGGTGGCGGGGATTGGGGGTCCCCCGCCATCAAAGGTAGGCGACGGCGGTGGTGGGGTAGGGTTGGCGGCGGGAGGGGGGTCGAGAGGGTCATCAGCAGGGGGGTCCTGGGCAAAATCTAGGGGGGCCCAGGCCCCCGTGGCCCCACGTAGCTACGCCACTGTTTTGAAGTTAGCGTGTACTGTTTCCCACGCTAGAAAATAATTTTCTATTTTCTATCTTGGGGGTGTTCCCGTAGGTAATCGGCAGCATGACCACATTAACGCATGCTATCTACCACAGGAGTAGTGCAAGAGCCCTTACCGCCAAATAAATAGGTGGCGTTAAGGACTCGGGCAGTAAATAGTCGCACGCTACTTTTAATATTGGCGCATGGCTATTTACCATCCTATTAAAAAAGGCCTTTTTATCTACTGTGATAAAAAAAAATGGCCCAGCGCACATTAATTTCACAAGTCCAAACTACTCAGGCCACTTTTTTCCGTGGCTTAGTTCATTCATTTCAGCAGTAGTTCTTGACTCGGAGCTTAGCACTTAAAACCGGTCACATGGTAGGCACTTTTCTAACAGGTGTCTATATTTAGGGGCCTATAGGACACCTATGTGGTACCTATTCTGTAAAGAAAAATAGGTCTCTGCTTTGCTTTATAAAATAGTAATGTAACTGGCAAAATACATGCCTGTAATTTCCATGTGAGCCCTTACACCAGCCATAGAGCTGTAATAAGTGCTTCACACCTTTGTGCTGGAGATACACATGTAACTTATAGCCAGTGCTTTTTTTGTAGAAAAAAATGTGCCGGTACTCATTATGGGCGGGGTCACCACGTATGGCTCCACCCCTATGGTAGCCACACCCACATTATCTACACCCCTTATACCAGCCATGGCGCATATAAACAGACATCATTGAAAATATTATACTAGTATAATTTCTGTAAGCTGTTATAGCTCCAGTATACCCAGTGCAAAATAAGACAGCAGATGTAAATTCTCAAATTGGACATATTCCAAACACTAAAATGAAAATAAAATGATTTTTTTTCTACCTCTGTTGTCTGGTGACTTTGTTTTTCTATCCATATTGGTCCCAGTCTCTGATTCTGCTGCTCCCTATCTATTCTCTTAACTCCATTTCCAGGGCTTCCTTTCCGTTTATTTCTTTACTTTCCTCCTTTTTTCTTCATTTCTTGCCCTGCATCCATAAGTAAAAGCTGGGTCCTCCTCCGTGGAATTGACTGAAGGAGGTTTAACGTGGATCCAGCTTTTGCCTATTTTCTCCATCCATGTCCAATTTTTCTCCTCTCTTCCCTTTCCCTCATCTCCATGCATGTGCATCTTTTTCTTTTTTCTTTCCTCCCCTCCATCCATGTCCAGCACTTCTCTCCTCCCCTCCACCCATGTCCAGCATTTCTCCTCTCTCTCCCCTCTCCTGTATCCATATAAAGCAATAATTCTCTCTCCCCTCTCCATCCATCCATGTCCAGCAATTCTCCTCTATATCCTGCTCTCCTCTCCATCCATTTCCAGCATTTTCCCTCTTTCCCCTGCCCTCCCCTCCCATCTATGTGCATCTCCTTCCTGTCCTTCCTCTCCTCCATCCATGTCCAGCATGTCTCCTCTCTCCCCTGCCCCTCCCATGTCCAGCAATTCCCCTCTATCCCCTGCCCTCCCCTCCCATCCATGTCCAGCAATTCTCCTCTCTCCCCTGCCCTCCCCTCTTATCCAAGTCCAGGGATTCCAGAAGCACAGAACAGACCGTTCCTGTTTAATGGTGATTACAGTCTAGGTGACAACAGGTAAAGACTGAGGACAAACAGACAGTCAAGGGCAAGCCTGAATCCTGAAGTGTAGGGGTGGCTCTGTGCACAGGAAGAAACACTAGCGACTGTCTCTGAGCTACAAATGAATTCTATTTATTTGTGACCCGCTGAGTAGAAAGGTACCTAAAGTAGGGTATGTGACTTATTTATATTAAAAGATAAAGGGACACCAACTATATAATCCTGTAAAATTCCAGCCTCAGGGATGTACTAATTACTTATTTAAAAAAATGAGAAACATGAGAAACATCTATCAAAAAAATAAAAAATCATCTTTATGAAGAGTTTCACCCAAGGTGATGTATAGCAGCTTAACATAAAACTTACAATTTTATTAACAGCATAACAATAGTAAATGTTACAGGTTCAGGCCCTCCCATAGAAATATTAATAGCCAAGAACTGAATATCAAAGGGAATTAGAGCATACAGACCATCTGAAAACATTTAACTAATTAAAAAATTCCATTTCGTTTGATGACAATTAAATGGTACTATTAAAATAAATATTAGCAGTATCAAGAAATAGAACAATTCTTAGCTGTAGCTGTCTCAACTATGTGATGGCTCGCTGCAGAGGGAGAAATGCTATGGATCTCTCAGACTCTTGTCTTTTTCCTGGTCATATCCCCTAAGCCAGCATAAGACCTTGCACAGCTATTTAAAACTTGATATACTGCCCACCTTTTCAGATCTAGGAGGTTTACAAACAGATTAAAATATTCAATTAAAATAAAATTAAAGACGACCAGAGTCCAAGATGGCCACCGAGTGAATCGGACGTGTGCGAGAGCTCCCGCGATTAACTGCTAAAACTTTCTGTGATGCTGAAAAGAAGAGGCCGGGCCGCTGCCGCAACCTCCCAGCAGCAGAACCTTCCGGTTCATCCCGGGTCAACTGAAACATTCCTGCAGCGAACTCCGGATCCTGAATCGTCGGTGAGCGGCCCGCTTGCTCAGTCCGGGGCAGATGGATGTCCTGGGCAGAACTATGGGCTGAAAGTTACACTTAACCCCGACATTAGAGCCCCTCCCATGCAACCGCGTGGAAGCAGCTCCCCAATGGCGACGTCCTCAGTCCTGGGAGTGGATCGAGCCCCAGGTACAGAATGACGGGAGATGGATTACGACCAAGAGGGGGACTTGAGGAGTTTACAAACTCCTCCGCCAGCTGCGGAGACAGCATTTACGACGGGAGAGTTTGGAGCCATGAATGGAGAAGGAGAAACTACAGTACAACATGCTGAGCTACTGACCGCTCAATTTACAACTTTATTCATTAAACCTCCTGAGGTGACTTTGGTCAATTTGTGGTCTTTAATTGCTGACTTAGGGAAAGTATTATGCCCTTAGGTACAAAAAATAAATAAAGATATTATAGTACTAGAGGGGAAGATAAAAGAAACAGAGGATGGTTTAAAATCTGTGAATCAGCATGTTCAAAATCAAGAAAAAGACTTTCAGCAAATGCAATTACTGCAAAGTAATATGGTTAAAGACTTAACGAATCTTAGGAGGAAGATGGAAATCCTTGAAAATTATTCTAGAAGTAACAACTTACATTTTATAAATTTTCCTCAACAAATGACTGTCTCTCCCCGGGAAATGTAAAAAAATTACATTAAGGAAATTTTGGGGGCTGGGGAAGACAATATCCCCCCCCCCCCCCTCACAGGTTTATTATCTTCCCACCAAGAGTGATGAAAATCAACACGTTCAGAATAATCAGGTGCTAGATGTTTCCGTGTTGTTGGAAACATCAGACACAGAACAAGTAACAGCAGCTACCTTGGTGGCTACAGTAGCTTTGACACCAGATAAAATTTGGATTTTGAGGATGTTTTTCAAAAATAAAGAAAAAACCTTTAAGGGTTTAAAAATTTGAATTTATCCGGATGTCTCAAGGGACACACAAAAAAACGTCAGCAATTTCTTCAAATGAAACCAGAAGTGGTTCAGTTAGGAGCTACTGTTTTCCTCAAATACCCATGTAAATGTGTGATCAGATACCATTTAGAGAAATTTGCTTTTTATGAACCTTCTCAACTCACAGTCTTTATAACATCTAAAAGAAATGCTGGAGGTTGAATTATCCAGCATTTGCACTTGATAAGAAATATAGGATTTGTGCACAGCCGATAAAAATTTAATTAGTATTTCCTTATTATTATTATTTATTGCATTTGTATCCCACATTCCCCCACCTATTTGCAGGCTCAATGTGGCTTACATAGATTTGTTAACATTGTCATTTCAGGATATCAGATACAGTTAGTAGTGTGTAGCGATGAAAGGAAGGGAAGAGAGAAGAAGGAAGAGAGTGATAGGGTAGTTATAGAAGGTGGGCGTTCATAATTGAGTGGGTTGGTGATCTCCATGGTTTAGGGATCTTGGACTCAAATTGTGGACTTGAGTGAGGTTAATAGAATAATTTTTCTTATATTATTTTCTGTATTAACATTTTAATTTAACTGAACTTTTCTGTACAAGTATATTTTTGCTTGTTTAATAATAGAAATTAATAAAATAAATAAAATTAAAATAAAACTAACTCCATTAGTACAGGAAGGAACTATCACATTTACACCAAAAGGTCAATCATTCTGACACATTCAATTATTCCTACTATCAGGGGTGGCCCAAGACAATCTGCCGCCTGAGGCAAGGAATAAGCTGCCCCCCCCCCCCCCCGCTCCTGGGCACAATCTGATATCTCCCCTCTTCCTTCCCCAACTCCCTTCCCCAAATTTACCTTTTCTTTTCTTATTTACCTTTTTTTCTTGTTTTTCAAAAGGTATTGGAGGCAGCGATTCCCATAGGCTGCCCTGCCACCAGTCCTGGCCCCTTCCTCTACTGCTGATGACCCGCCTCTCTGATGTAATTTCCTGTTTCCTTGGAGGCGGACTGCAATAGAGAGAAGGTGTTGTGACCGGATAGCCTATGGGAATCGCTGCCACCGCCAAGAAAAGAAAAGGTACATTCAGGGAAGGGGGTTGGTGAAGGAAGCAAGGGCGGGGGCGATGCTGCCTCAGAAGAGTGCCACCTGAGGCCCCCGTTTCAGTTGGCCTAATGGTAGGGCCTCCATTGCCTACTACTAACATAATACAGCAAAATCAACGCAAGCTGAATCTCCTATCTCCTGGGACTACAAACCAAAAGCCAGCTTGAAAAAATATGTTTTTAACAAAACCTTATAGACAGGTTATGTCCTGATCTCCTAAACAGTCATGTGTAGGGTGAGGTTTGAAATAAAATTTGTACCTTTGAAATGCATGCTTATAGTCTGCTGCATAAATGAAAGATTCCTCTGTATGAATTGTGCTCACCTGTGAACTGATTGTGCTAGTATCAGAAAATTGCAGACTTTTCAGAACATGGTTGCCATAGAGATTTTGTTTCATGGATCCAGTTCAAAACTAACATTTCAGTAGCTGCTTAGAGCATGCACTGATCTAACCTGCTACCTCAAAATCAAATTTTTTCTCCATTCTTGAATGTCACCTTGTTTTGTTCGGGGCATCACCAATGGGATTTTTATTTTTAATTTTATTTTTCAGGCCTTTAAGTATCCTATTCCATGTGAGAGTTTCTTTGTCGATATATGCTGTCAAAACATTTAACCCTTTGACACCAGAAACCAGTGTTTCTCAGGGTGGTGAGCTAATGGAAAATCAGAAGCACAGCTAGGTTTTGACATTAGGGGGAGCAGACCTTTTGTAAAATAGGTGCCGCTGCCAGGATACAGGCCCAGTTCGCATAGGGACTATATCATTCAAAATCTGTTTGGGGGAGCGGCTGCTCCCCTGGCACCCCACCTAGCTATACCTCTATGGAAAATATATTAATAATTATATTGGTGGAACTGCCAGAACTGATATGAATTACAAAGGTGAAATTCCTTTTGTAGTATAAAAAGAATGTACTGGATACCACATAGAATCTGAGTAATATGCTTTTGTGTGAGGGAAAGGGAATGGGACTTGGTATACTGCCTTTCTGTGGTTTTTGAAACTACATTCAAGGTGGTTTACATAGTATATACAGGTCAGTGTTGCCATATAAAAAAAAAAATTCCCACCCAAAACCCACCCAAAAACCGCACACACCCCACCCCCGACGTCATCACCCCGCCCCTTCCATCATCACCCCACCCCTGCCGTCATCAGCCCCGCCCCCGCCGTCATCGCCCCGCCCAATACATCACCAAACCCTGCCTCTGTCGCCGTTAGCCCCACCCTCCGCCGGCCGAAAAACCGCCCAAAACCCGCGCGAAAAAAAAACAAGCCCAAAAAACCGCAACCCGCCGCGGGCAAAAGTTTCCCGCGGCGGGTTGCGGAAAACCGCCTAATTGGGCGGGAAAACCGCCCATCTGGCAACCCTGATACAGGTACTTATTTGTACCTGGGGTAATGGAGGGTTAAGTGACTTGCCCAGAGTCACAGGGAGCTGCAGTGGGAATTGAACCCAGTTCCATAGGATCAGTCTGCTGCACTAACCACTAGGCTACTCCTCCTCTTCCCAAATTCTCTATATTGTGCCTTAATTTCTGCACAGAAATCGAAGCATATTCAACAAGAATACGTGTAACTTAATTGGTTAACTAGCTAATCAGTGCTGTTAATTGGATGCTAATTGGTATTAAGATTTACATGCACAACTCACTAAGGTCCCTGTTTACTAAGCCGCACTAGAGGTGCGTTAGTGATTTTAGCGCGCACTAACCATTAGTGCACGCTGGGTAGGTACCTACAACATTCCTATGGGTGCCTACACAGTGCGTGCTAGTTTTGTGAACGTGCTAAAAATGCTAACACACCTTAGTAAACAGGGCCCTAAGTGTATTCTGTAACGTGGTACACGTAAATTCCAAGTTGCATAGTTGAAAATGGGGAATGGTTATATGCGTGGAATGAGCGGGTCGTGGGCGTTTCTAAAATCTATGTGCATTATTATAGAATACACCCACTCTGTGCCTAATTTAGGTGCCGGGATTTACGCCAAGTAAAACATGGCCTAAATGGAAGTGACCAAATTAGGTCACGTGCAGAGGTGCTCGGCCTATTCTATATACTGTGCAGAAACTTAAACCTATTCTATAAAAGTTATGTGTACTTTAGAAAATATGCCTAGGAGTATTTTTTTACCATGTGGATTTTTCATACACCATATATAGAATCTAGCCTATCATTAATACAAAACATCATACGCAGCCAGCTTCTCCTTTATGGGCACCCAACTCTGGACCTCACTGCCAAAAAACCTCAAACTCACCGACAACTACCTCAGATTCCGTAAAAACCTGAAAACATACCTTTTCAAGAAACTACTTCCGCCAGCACCTACTCACCCTTAAACATTGCCGAAATAAGCTCAGAAATGAAAACAACGATTCTACCCTCATCCACCCATTCTTTCTCACAGTCTACTCAAACATAGTCCAAGTCAGTTTTGATCTCATTTACTAAGAACTATACTTCAACAAAACCGATCTCTGTAACCGTCTCTCTTACATTATGTAAGCCACATTGAACCTACTGATGGGTGGGGAAACGTGGGATACAAATGCAATAAATAAAATAAATAAATAATTCTATAAAGGGGAACCTATTTGAGATCCCATTTGATAAGGGAAAGTATGCCCCTACTTTGCTATATAAAATACTAGTATAGCATTCCAGTTAAGATATCCCTGCAATCACACCTGCTCTCTTCATACACCTGTATTGCTTACAGATTCAATGAGCCTCTCTTGTTTTGCTGACTTTTACTACTTGAGGCCAAAATGACCTTTTCACCTTGGTGTGATATCTTGAGCATAAATTGTGATATTCTATCATTTATATGTATAAATGTGCACCCTGCTTCCCTATGCTCCTCCCAGTCTCTGCCCATCTGTATGCCCACCTTTGAACTTCATGGCATCACACTCAGGCACCATTTGATAGAAGAGAGTGTCCAGCTAGAATACTGATGTTGATATGTATATTTGAGACAAACAAGCAGACAAGAGTCCAAACTTTGCACACAGTGAATAGCCAAAAAACAACAGTGAAGGTGACGAAGATGGCTGGAGATCTTTAATGACAATTTCTCAATCGACTCGACACAGTCATGTTTCGGTTATAGGGCCTGCATCAGGAGTCTGCTACTCTTACGAGGAGAATCTAAGTTTGAGATGAAAAAGGTCCCTTATCAATCAGATAGACAACCTACCAACACAAATATCTCTTGCCAGTTGGAAGCTGCAGCTGCCACAATAATTAAAACACTGTCACAGCACAGTGAACCACATATGAAGTAATTCTCCCTCCAGCACTACAGTGTGTTGGAAGGTTGACTACCTGATTTATAAGGGATCTTTCTGATCTTAAATCTATATTCACCCCGTGAGAGTAGCAGACTCCTGACAAAGGCCTTATTGCCGAAACACGGCTGTGTCGTCGGATTGAGGAATTGCCAATAAAGATCTCCAAGCAGAAAAAAGCACCAAAGAAGGCCTTCAAGTATGGGACAATCAAGAATCCTTTAATGATAGATCCAACACGGACCGTATTTAGGTGTCAGTACACCTGCATCAGGGGTTACTGTCAACCGGACTCTTGAAAGATATCAAACAATAAAAACATGGCACATCTAAGCCAGCACCCAATCTTGTAGATGAAACAAGGTGTGACCACACCTTAAATATTGTGTTCAATTCTGGTTGCCGCATCTCAAAAAAGATATAGTGGAATTAGAAAAGGAACAGAGAAGGGTGATGAAAATGATAAAGGGGATGGGACGACTTCCCTATGAGGAAAGGCTAAAGCGGTTAGGGCTCTTCAGCTTGGAGAAAAGGCAGCTGAGGGGAGATATGATAGAGGTCTATAAAATAATGAGTGGAGTTGAACAGGTAGATGTGAAGTGTCTGTTTATGCTTTCCAAAAATACTAGGACTAGGGGGCATGCGATGAAGCTACAATGTAGTAAATTTAAAACAAATCAGAGAAAATTTTTCTTCATTCAGCGTGTAATCAAACTCTAGAATTAATTGCCAGAGAATGTGGTAAAGACGGTAGCTTAGCGGAGTTTAAAAAAGGTTTGGGCAGCTTCCTAAAGGAAATGTCCATAGCCCATTATTAAATGGACTTGGGGAAAATCCACTATTTCTGGGTTAAGCAGTATAGAATGTTTTGTACTTTTTTGGGATCTTGCCAGGTATTTGTGACCTGGAGTGGCCACTGTTGGAAACAGGATGCTGGGCTTGATGGACCATTGGTCTTTCCCAGTATGGCAATACTTATGTACCTTGCTGTTCTCGCATTTCATTTACAAGATTGGGTGCTGGCTTAGATGTGCCACGTTTTTATTGTTTGATATCTTTCAAGGGTGCTTTTTTCTGCTTGTTCCTTTATGTGTACTTTGTCCCTCTCTTCTGCCATTTATAGATCGGCATTCAATGTTTGTTTTTGCTCTACCTCTGTTCTGAGTTTTTATATCTATCTATCTATCTATCTATCTATCTATCTATCTATCTATCTATCTATCTATCTATCTAGATAAAGATCTCCAGCCATTCTCACCTTGGCTGTTGTTGTTTTGCCTGTTTGAAGAGTAAATTTGGACACATATGCATGTCTATGCCTATGTTCTGGTGTTCTTGGTGCTCAGAATTAACCCCATAGTGGGAGAAACTGGAAAGAGACTGCTGGCATTTAGACCAAGGGGCAAGTATTCAGCGGGTGGTGGTCACTGTTTTTTGGTTGCTGCCGGCATTATACCTGGATATTCAATGCTGGGCTATGTCTGAGCACAGGCATTAAATATCTGGGTATATGCAGTACTTCACCACGTAAGTTAAACTGGACAAAGACAGGACTGTGTTATATGGTCCTATTTGTTCAGTTAACTTAGGGGCCTTTTAACAAAGCGTTGGTAAGCCCAATGCAGGATCACCGCACGTTAAATTGGCACTACCGTTGGCCCAATGTGGCCACCAGCGGTAGTTCTGGCTTGAGTGTGCACTATTTCCAGCATGCCATACATTTTTTTTCTCGAGCAGCGCTAGCCCGGTGCTGGTTACCGCGAGAGCCCTGACTGCCACCTCAATGGGTGGCGGTAAGTGCTCCCTGCCACAAGGCCACGTGGTAAGAGTTATCAAGCTGCATGGACATTTTTGGGGGGCTTTTTACCCAGTGTGGTAAAATGGGCCCTAGTGCACAGGAAAAGCTGCCCCCACCGCTACCGCAGGGCCCTTTTTCCCCGCAGCTTAGTAAAAGGACCCCTTAAACACGTAAGTGGCAACTTTGTCCCAGGACCATCCACAAAATCACTGGTTTCCAGTTTTGCAATTAGTACTGATATTTGGTGGCGGTAACCGGTTAAGTGCTGCTGAATGTCAGCCCAGTTCAAGCAATTTAACGAGGCAGAAGCCTCTCCTACCAGGTTTAAATTGCTTTGAATATCAACCCTTTTTTTGCTAGAAAAATGCAGGTCTCGAACACTTCCTGAAGATTGAATTGTTGCTTTGATCTTAACATAAGTAGAGTTCATGCTTTGATGATGATAATTAGCTTTAACAGTAATGAGCAGCTGTTTTTCTGAGCCCCGGTAGAATTACTTGCTTATGTACCTTTCCTGCATAGGGTCAGGAAAATATTTTTCAAGTTGAAAAAGAAATGATGCTTTTTAATATTCAAATCTTTGCAGTGGTATGAAAGAGGAAAATGATGTCCTGGTTAGTTTGCTTGCATTTTTCATCTGTATGGTAAGAACTGAGTCTCTAGTCAAATAAAAATTTCCTGCCCTTTCTTTTCAGTTGGATATTGTGCCTATTGAACTGCTGCCTACTTGAGCCTGTCTTGTGGGAAGCCCAAGCTCTATTTGATCTCAGGAGTTTCCAGCAAGAAATAACAGGGAACAGCAGCAACAGTTACTAAGGTGAACTCGGGGAAAATCCATTGCTTATTCCTAAGATAACCAGCATGGAATATATTTACTCTTTTAGGATCTTGCCAAGTACTTGTGAGCTGGATTGGTCACTGTTGGAAACAGGGGTGGACTGACAGTTGTCAGGGATCCCAGGCAGTAAAGGTCATTGGGGTCCCCTGGCCATTGCCCGCTGCCACACTGCTGAACCGCTGCCCCCTCCTGCACAACTGCCATCGCCACCCTCCCTGGTCCTTCCTTATGGGGGCCTGGTGATCTAGTGGCTTTTTCAGGGGCAGGAAAGAACCCCACTCTTTCCTGCCCGCTATCGCTACTGTGGCTGGCTGGTGGCAGCGCTGCCGTGTTTTTCATAATGGTAGCTGAGACTTACCGTGGTAGTCTTGGGGGTTTCGGCAGTCTCACGAGACTTCCACAGTCTTCCACACGCCGGCGCTGCCATGCAGAGTAGCGGCAGTGGGCAGGAAAGAGTGGGATTCTTTCCTGCTCCCACAAAGGCCACTAAACCACCAGGCCCTTCAAGGTAGGACTGGGGAGGGCTGCAATGTGCTGCGGTGTTGGGGCCAGCGGTAAGCAACTGTGTAGAGCTTCTGGGCCCCCTAGAGCCTCTGGGTCTTTGGGCACTGCCCGGTTGCCTGAATGGTCAGTTCGCCCCTGGTTGGAAATGATACAGGACTAGGTCAGTCATAGGCGTAGACTGGGGGGGGCGAGGGGGGGCAATGCCCCCCCAAACGACGAGGACGTGGACTGGCGCTAGAATGAAAAAAAAAACAAAAAACAAGCAGGCACGCGCTCGTCTCCGTCCGCTTCGCTGCTTCCCTGCCTTCTCTGTCTGCGTCCCGCCCGAAAGGAAATGACATCAGAGGAAGGCGGGACGCAGTGCAGACAGAGAGGGCAGGGAAGCAGCGAAGCGGACGGAGACGAGCGTGTCTATCTACCCCCTCTCTTCCTACCCTCCGGCGCAGGCAGCACCAATCTTCTCTAAGCCTTTCTTTGTTCCTGGCAGCGGTAGCGACGTACACGCTGCCTTCAGCTCTGCCTCGAAGCCTTCTCTTCAAGTTCCTGTTCCCGCATAGGTGGGAACAGGAACTTGAAGAGAAGGCTTCCGGGGCAGACCGAAGGCAGCGTGTACGTCGCTACCGCTGCCAGGAGCACAGAAAGGTTGAAGAAGACTGCTGCCTGCACCGGAGGGAGGGAGGAAGAGAGGGGGTAAACGGAGTCACGATCCTGGACCTCGCGGGGGGGGGGGGGGGGGGCAGCAGAGGGAAGATGAATGGGACTGGGAGGGTGGGAAGCAGTGGGAAGGAGCAGGAGATGGATGGGACTGGGAGGGGTGGGTGGGGAGCAGAGGGAAGGACCAGGAATTGGATTGGACTGGGAAAGGAGGTGAGCAGAGGGAAGGAGCAGGAGATGGATGGGACTGGGAGGGGTGGGGAGCAGTGGGAAGGAGCAAGAGATGGTTGGGACTGGGAGGGGTGGGGAGCAGAGGGAAGGAGCAAGAGATGGATGGGACTGCGAGGGGTGGGGAGCAGAGGGATGGACCAGGAGATGGATGGGATTGGGAGAGGTCAGGCACAGCAGAGGGAAGGAGCAGAAGATGGATGGGACGGAGGGATGGTGAGCAGAGGGAAGGAACAGAAGATGGATGGGACTGGGAGGGGTGGGGAGCAGAGGGAAGGAGCAAGAGATGGATGGGACTGGGAGGGGTGGGTGGGGAGCAGAGGGAAGGACCAGGAATTGGATTGGACTGGGAAAGGAGGTGAGCAGAGGGAAGGAGCAGGAGATGGATGGGACTGGGAGGGGTGGGAAGCAGAGGGAAGGAGCAAGAGATGGATGGGACTGGGAGGGGTGGGTGGGGAGCAGAGGGAAGGACCAGGAATTGGATTGGACTGGGAAAGGAATTGAGCAGAGGGAAGGAACAGAAGATGGATGGGACTTCGAGGGGTGGGGCGCAGAGGGATGGACCAGGATATGGATGGGATTTGGAGAGGTCAGGCACAGCAGAGGGAAGGAGCAAGAGATGGATGGGACGGAGGGATGGTGAGCAGAGGGAAGGAACAGAAGATGGATGGGACTGGGAGGGGTGGGGAGCAGAGGGAAGGAGCAAGAGATGGATGGGACTGGGAGGGGTGGGTGGGGAGCAGAGGGAAGGACCAGGAATTGGATTGGACTGGGAAAGGAGGTGAGCAGAGGGAAGGAACAGAAGATGGATGGGACTGCGAGGGGTGGGGCGCAGAGGGATGGACCAGGATATGGATGGGATTTGGAGAGGTCAGGCACAGCAGAGGGAAGGAGCAAGAGATGGATGGGATGGAGGGATGGTGAGCAGAGGGAAGGAACAGAAGATGGATGGGACTGGGAGGGGTGGGGAGCAGAGGGAAGGAGCAAGAGATGGATGGGACTGGGAGGGTGGGGAGCAGAGGGAAGCCTACTGGAAAGAAGACACTGCATAAAACAGAAGACACTGGGATCAAAGCGAATAGAAAAACTACATGATCAGACAACAAAGGTAAATAAAAGTTTATTTTATTCATAATTTATTAATTGAAATGTGTCAGCTTTTTGAAATGTGCATCTGTGATATTTTGCCTGTAAATTTCATTTCCTTCCTTCATATTAGCATATTCATTTGCATATGTATATATGCAAATGATATGCTAATATGCTCCGCCCATTTTTTTGCCCCCCCCAAATGAAACAGTCAAACTACGCCTATGAGGTCAGTGTTTCCCAACTTCTTCAAGCCAAGTACCCCCTAAGTCAAACAAATTTCAACCGAGTACCCCCAATCTCCAACCAGCAGAGATTTTGAATGGACATTTTATTGTTAAACAGTTAACTAACATCCCACTTGCCCTCAGGCAGTCTGCTCCTCTCTCTCTCTCTCTCTCTCTCTCTCTCTCTCTCTCTCTTTTTCAAATATCCATCATCTCTTCCCCTCTCTTCACTTCCCTCAGTCAGGCCTCTCTATCCTCTTCCCCAGTCCAGTCACTCTGTCTCTCTCTCTCTCTCTACACCACCCCCACCTCTGTTTCTCTCCCCTCCCCAAGACCAGCAGTACCTCTCCCAACCCTTTCCTGGTTCTTCAACCATAAGGAGGCTACATCTATGATATAGAATCCGGGTCATTGGCACCATTGAATTGGACATTGAGAAGAGAATTTTCAGAGCAATTCAGTTGTGTTAAAAATAGGTGGATTTGCATAGATTGCTGTTTTTGAAAATTGCCTTTCTCTGTCCTATTAACAGTTTGTGCAGGCTTCCACAGCCAAACTGTGAGGAGTTGTCCCTGGGATGCTCAAACAGTAACATAGTAAATGAAGGCACTGCATCTCAAAAAAGATATAGTGGAAGGTACAGGGAAGGGTGATGAAAATTATAAAGGGGATGGGACGACTTCCCTATGAGGAAAGGCTGAAGCATCTAGGGCTCTTCAGCTTGGAGAAGGGACGACTGAGGGGAGATATGATAGAGGTCTATAAAATAATGAGTGGAGTGGAATGGGTAGATGTGAATCGTTTGTTTACTCTTTCCAAAAATACTAGGACTAGGAGGCATGCGATGAAGCTACAAAGTAGTAAATTTAATACAAATCGGAGAAAATCTTTCTTCACTCAATGTGTAATTAAACTCTGGAATTCATTGCCAGAGAATATGGTAAAGGTGGTTAGCTTAGCGGGGTTTAAAAAGGGTCTGGATGGCTTCCTAAAGGAAAAGTCCATAGCCCATTGTTAAATTGACTTGGGAAATCCACTACTTATTTCTGGGATAAGCATCATAGTATAGCAGAGAGAGGGAGCGAAGCACAAACAAAAAAACAAAGAACAAACAAAAAGCTTTTCTGGGATCTTGCCAGGTATTTGTCACCTGGATTGGCCACTGTTGGAAACAGGATACTGGGCTTCATGGACTTTTGGTCTGTCCCAGTGTGGCAATACTTATGGCTGGTGGTTGGGAGGCGGGGCTAGTGCTGGGCAGACATATACTGTCTGTGCCGGAGCTAGTGGTTGGGCGGCGGGGATAGTGCTGGGCAGACTTATACGGTCTGTGCCAGAGCTGGTGGTTGGGAGGCAGGGTTGGTGGTTGGGAGGCAGGGATAGGGCTGGCCAGACTTATACGGTCTGTGCACTGAAGAGGACAGTACAAATAAAAAAGTAGCACATATGAATTTATCTTCTTGGGCAGACTGGATGGACCGTGCAGGTCTTTTTCTGCCGTAATCTACTATGTTACTTAAGACAAGCATGGTCCATCTAGATTGCCCAGTAAGATCGCTAGAGTTGTACCTGCTGAGCTGTTTCAAAGGGCTGTACCTGCTGCTCTGTGCAGGTTACACTCCGTTATGCCCCTGTTTGGGGTTGTACCTATTGTTTGAAGTGGTCATTTAAGCTTTGCCTGCATCCTCTTCCTCCATAGGGATCCACTGTGTTTATCCTACGCCTTGTTGAATTCTGCCACTGTTCTTGTTTCCACCACCTCCACCCAGGACATCATTCCAAGCTCCACTACCCTTTCCATGAAAAAGGGTTTCCTGATGTTGCTCCTAAAGTTCACCTCCTTGCAACTTCAATTCAAGTTCAGGTTAGGGGGAGAAACAGCTTGTATAGTTGCTATTTTCAAAAATACATTTGCTATTTTACCCTTGGCCACCCCATGAAAATGGCAGGAGCAAAGTGCACAGGCCCATTTAGCAAGCATACTTTACACTGATTTTCAAAGACAAGGTATTTTCTCTTTGAAAATAAGTGTAGAGTGTGCATGCTGAAAGTTGTCACCATGTATCTGATGTACAGCTTTAGTGAATGCTTACTGATCCAAGATCAACAAGAGATTCAATGCTGAAGAATTTCAAAATGTAAATATTGAACCAATTTACAACAGCATTGCAAATAGTTCCATCCAAGTCTTGTTTACTATTATGAAAAGGTTAAGCAACCTTCAGGGATTCCATTAGTCAATTTTTCTAATGTGAACAGATTCCTGAGGCTAGCAGGCCAGCACTCAATCCCTGGTACTTTATTTCATTTGATTAAATTAGTGGTACCAATATGACAAAAAATAAAGAGTAGTTGGCCTGTTTTTGATGAACGTCTTCACCTTTTTAAACACTATAGTTAAAGAGGTAATTGTATAAAGTCATTCCTGTGCGTGTGTGGCCACATATGTGCATGTCATGAAATGCCTAGCCACCCACCTGGGGTTACCTTGCAGCCACTTAGAAGCTCTATTCAGCACAGCTCAGGTCCACCTGCACCTGCCGCTTGTGCTCCACACTAGCACCCTCCTCCCACCGACTGGGTCACAACTACCTCTGTATAAGTCTTTCACTCTCAAATTATCCCCAGTGATTTCTAGGTTACTGGAGGCCACAGTTCCCAGAAAGCACTCACAGACACAACACCAAACCACCAGGGTTCTTTATCAGTTCAGGCAAGCAGGGCGAACAAACAATTATGTTTATTCTCATAAAAATATAGAACAGTGGAACAGAAAAAGTGCAATAAGCAACAATAACAGGTCACTGAAATATGGATCAATTTTAAAACTAACTATAAAGTACCTGGGGAGATCAGGAAATATGCTGCTCACAGATTATCAAATATAATTTATCACAGGGCTCAGCAAAGAGATCTGTCTTTCTCTTCTCCCGGGCTAAAACTGGGAAAAAACCTAGTAAAGTCTAAATAAAATTGAGCTCCTGGGCCAATCAGAGCCCAGAACAAGAAATTTTAAAAGTATACTGCTCACAGTACTGTAGATCACTTCCTCACTGAGTGAAACTAAAGAAGGATCATTCACTTTTCTATAACAGCTTTAATATAAAACATGCCTGTTGGCCACTAGAAGAAATACACTTCAGGAAATAATTAAGGCAGTTTTATAGGCTTAAACAAACCCACTGTTCTGTCATAGTGCATAAAATATCAACTGGCATAAACAGCGGCGTACCAAGGGTGGGGCGGCCCGCCCCGGGTGCACGCTACTGGGGGGGGGGGGGGGGGGGTGCCGCGCACCTGTCGGCTCCGCTGGTTCCCTGCTACCTCTGCCCCGGAACAGGTTACTTCCTGTTCCGGGGCAGAGGGAGCAGGGAGCCAGTGGAGCAGAGAGCCGCGCAGCTGCTCCCCGCAGCTAAAGATGCACCCGGGGGGGGGGGGGGTGCGCATTGGCAATCCGCCCCGGGTGGCAGCTGACCTAGGATCATCACTGGGCATAAAAATATGTACCAAGACATGATGGTGTGTACTTGCCGGTAGGTGTGCACAAGGGTGGAGTTTGTGTGGAGCATGGGTGGAGATAACCCAACCACATTTAGATTATGTAATGCCTTAATCCAGAGGTTCCCAAACCTAGTCCTGGAGGTACCCTAGCCAGTCAGGTTTTCAGGATACCCAGAATGAATATTCATGAGATAAATTTGCATGCAGTAGAGGCAGTGCATGAAAATGTTTCTCATGAATATTCATTCTGGGTATCCTGAAATCCTGACTGGCTGGTGTGCCTCCAGACCCAGGTTTGGAAACCACTGCCTTAATCTACACAAGTACCTGCATAAAGTACATGCCTCTTGAGCAGGTGTAAGTGATTGACCAACATTCAAGGTGCATTCTCTGCCGCATGCATTAGTATTTTATAGCTATTTTTTTAGATGCCTATTTGTCTTTAAAAATATAGCACTCATGTAGCCCCCTGTTAAAAATTACCCTCTAAGTGATATAGAAACATTAAAAAAATGAAGACACATAAAGACCATATGGCCTATTCAGTCTGCCCATACATTCCATCTACTCTCCCTATCCCTCCTTTAGAGATCCTATATACTTGTCCCAAGCTCTCTTGAATTCAGATACTGCTTTTGTCTCCACCACCTCTACCGGGAGGCTATTCCCAGGGCCGTGCCTAGGGTCTCTGGTGCCCCCCTGCAGACTATCAGTTGGCGCCCCCCCCCCCCCCCCCCCATCTAGCAGAGCAGGAACAGAATGGGAGCAGGCAAGTAAGCCGGACCTCAGGAAAAAATAGCACTGTATGTATCCCTCATTGATAAGTCTCTGACTCTAAAGTTTAGCAATTTCATTAAAGCAAAATGTATTTTCATAACACTTCACAGATTTCCAACTCAAAATAGGAATGCTAATTCAAAATGTGAGCAAAGTCCTCTTAGTTTCCAAAGATTCTTTTTCTAATCTCCTTTGCACCAAAGGATATAATTCAGATCAAACATTTGTCTCTGATCAACTATCTCAGATCAAATATTTATTTCAGATCAAATATTAAGGTTTCCTTGCTTACAGTCACTTAAATCTACCTAGCCTTTATATAGCTTATAGGATTTAAACACTCTTAAACTGAAATTCACCCTTTTCTATTCTTCATAAACTTCAAGTAATCCTAAATATTCAGATCCTTTTTCACTAGAGAATCCTCAAACTTCAATCTCCACCAACCTCTTTTCATTCATATTTTCTCATTTACCACATAATCTGGCAGTCTTTTATAATTTCAGTCAACACACACAGGAACTCACAGCTGCATGTCTCTCTTGGCCAAACTGTCTCACTCTGTTCCCTTCCGGGCAGATTTCTAACAGAAGCTGATCATCCAATCAGAGAGCTCTATTTGAATGCAGATTAACATACAGGCACTGTAATGGGAATTTTTAGTGAAAAGCACTAGATAAACCCTTCGTTTTGGACCAAACATCACACTTTTGATCAGAGCCATGCCCTAACATTAAGGCTGTAAACACTTCCATCATTGTTTATTCATAAATATGCAAATGAGAACCTCCCAAAAACGGACTAATTTGCATATGATTTAAACAAATCTGAGCAAATGACAACCAAGTACAGAGTCCCAGCACCTGAATTCTGCAATTAGATTTAATACAAATACTTTTAAAACTTATTTTTAGCACTTTTAAAATGTCAGGTTCTCTTTAATTTGAATGCTGTTCAAGCTCTGAAGCTCACCCTGAGTGAGGAGTTAGCTCCAAACCACAGCATATATAGCAATTTGGTTGCATTCTCTTAGATAACTTGAAGAGCCTGCTTGCCTGCCGTTGCTATCACTTCTGGTTTGCCATGAAAAGGAGGGCAGGGGCGATCTCAACTTCAGGTAACAGATTTTGCTAGTGAGTGGAAGGCAGGGACTGCAGGGCAGCAGCGCCCCTCGAAGGCAGGCGCCCCCCTGCCTTGCTTACCCCGCTTACTGCATTGGCACGGCCCTGGCTATTCCACAAATTCACCACCCTTTCTGTGAAGAAGTATTTCCTTAGGTTACTTCTGAGTCTATCCCCTTTCACCTTCATTTTATGCCCCCTCATTCTGGAACTGTAGGGAAGAGGAGGGGAGGGGTGAGTCTGGAGCTGTCAGGCTTTCAAGGCAGAAACTAGGTTCGTGAGCCCTTGGGCCACTGCCGTGGAGCAGCAGTGGCAGGCAAAACCATCCCACACCAGAGACAAGGCAGAACTCTGACAGGAACAGCTAGACTTCACCTGCACTTGACCACCGTTCCTCAGGAGTTGAGCCCCTGGGTGCAGGCAGCCGGCAGGACTTACCGGACAGGGCAGGAACTGGATACCAACTAGGCTGAAAAGGGACTGAGGGTCAGAGGGAAAAGGAAAATACATGGGAAGCAAGACAGACTACTGGGCTAGGACTCACAGACAGACAATACAACATTAGGCAGGAAATGGACAGGCTTGAGAGCAAGGACTAAAAGCTGCAAGCAGCCACTAAGAAAGGAAACACAGACAGGTAAGAGACAGTCCTGAAAGCTGCCAGGCAGTCACTAAACAAGAAACACAGACCACCAAGAACTTAGACAAAGAAATACAAACAAGAAACAAGACTGGGAAACAAGCAATACACTACACGATAAACTACACAAAGACTAGACTAGAAACAGGCAAGACTTTCAGACAATAAACTGGACTAGGCAGAAGTGCACAGAGCATACCAGCATACCAGGGACCTTAGGCAATGCAAAGGCAAACTCAGAAGGTTCCAGGTGGTAATAAATCCATCAGCAGCTGAAACTCAGCTGCAGGAAACATGAGGCAGCTACGAGTGAGGCTAGCTGCCAAACTTCAAAACCAAGTCTGGAGGGCTGGATATCTGGACTGGACCAGAAAGAAAGTCTAGAAAGTCTATGGCAGCCACCGGTTCTGGCCACCAGAGGGCAAGAGGAACACAAACCAAGACACAGGCAGAAAGCATACTGAAGCACAGAGAGGCTTAACACACATAGGTGCAGTATAGTGGAGTAATCAGAACCATGCTGGAAGCAGCCAAAACACAGACACAGAGACAGAACTAACTCAGGAAGAACAGACAGAAGCCAGCTCAGAAGCTGACCACCAGAAATAAGGTGAGTTTGAGAGGGGTCACGACCACAATCGTGACAGGAGCAGAGCAGAGATCAGTTACTCTGTTCCTTAATCCAGCCTTCCTTCTCCGGTTTTCCCTGCCCTTGACCTGCCCACCAGCCCTCTCCCACAGTCCTACTTCCCTTTTGTCTACAAATTAAGCCCTGGCCTCTATCATATCTCTAATCTCTCGCCTTTCTTCCAAAGTATACATACTGAGATCTTTAAGTCTGTCCTCATACACTTAGTAAACATGGCCCTAAGTTACACACATTGTTGTAGAATATGCTTCATTTTCTGCGTGGAAATTAAGGCACGATATGTAGAATTTGGGGGTAAATGTGCAAGAAAAGTTAAAGTTCCAAAATTTTTGTACTGATCTTAAAGTGTGCTATTGTCCAAAAAAGTTCAATCCAATGTATCAAAAGTTCCATTTGGAAGCCTTGTTAAAAACCACCTCATCTTATCCCAATTTGATCTTCCATCAAATGAAATGCTCCCAATATATATCTTTTTTGGCACTGATTTTTTAAAGCACCATTTATAGAATTCACCCCTAGTGTGTAACTCCAAAGGGGGCATAGACATGTTCAGAGCATGAGCATGCCATGGGTGTGTTGCCAAGTGACGTTTGCAATTTAAGAATATTATTTGGAACTCATACCTGATCTGTCATAAGTGAGTGTGCCTTTGTTTTGGCACACCAACGCAGCTTTTATAGTGGGTTAGGTGTGCCCTGAAGAACTGGCACTAAACATGCCCTATTATGGCACTTATATGTTGTTAAAGAAGCACAATTGAGATGGAATCACAAGGCGGAGCCAATACTGCAGAGGAAGCACTGTTTATTCATGGACCCAACACGGCCCATGTTTCGGCTATTGCCTTCATCAGGGGGTCAATGAAAATGTAACAAAAGATGCAATCCTTACAAAGTCTTCACTGCATGCAAGTAGCAAGTACAATTGATATCTCAGCATTAAAAAGTAAGTGGGAGCAAAAGCTTCCTCTCTCAAAAAGCCTATCTATATGGCTTTGTCTCTTGTTTGCCTTAAATATCTTTATACAAGCCATGGTGAATATCTCTTCGTTCAACTCTAAACATCTTCCAAATATATCTGTTATACTTTGCCCAGGGGATGATGAAAATGGTGTGGGTGACTGAACTCCATGCAACTAAGATTTAGTGTGAATTTGCTCCCTTTATGTTTCTTCCTGACCAGAATAAAGAGTGCCAGGCAAATCTATGAAAATCCCCTCTGGGATTACCCCTGGTCTATGCATGGTTAAGAAAAGAGGCTTTGCTTTAGCTGTGTTTATCAATCAATTTCCTATTTCTTATGTTTTTGGAACTGCAAAGGATTTTCATTAGATATAAACAACTTTGCTGCCAAAAAAAACCCAGCAAGAGAGACATATGTAGTGCAGATTTTTCTTTAAGGTGCTAATCAGATGCTGCCATTAGCACATTATAGGAAAGCTCATGCTGCCTAGATCTTAGAAAGACTGCCAGTGGATTACAACAGCTCAGTAAAGAAATGCATAGCAGAAGAAATAAAGCAGTGATTCCTAACCCAGAGTTCAGGGCACACCTGGCCAGGCAGGTTTTCAGGATATGCAGAATGAATATGCACGAGGTAGATTTGCATACAATAGTTAGTTCAGGCATTTCTACCCCGCTTCTCTCTCTCTCAAAAGGTCACAAGTACTTGACAAGATCCCACAAGAGTAAAATGAATTTTAAACTGCTTATCCTAGAAATTAGCAGTGGATTTTCCCAAGTCCATCTTTAATAATGGTTTATGGACTTTTCTTTTAGGAAATTATCCAAACCTTTTTTAAACCCTGCTAAGCTAACTGCTTTTACCACATTATCTGACAATGAATTCCAGAGTTTAATTACACATTGAGTGAAGAAATATTTTCCCCAATTTGCTTTAAATTTACTACTTAGTAGCTTCATTGCATGCCCCATAGTCCTTAATCTATACTTTGAATCCAAGGAATCTGTATATAATCTCCATATCATTTGCATAGGTAAATGATCTAAATGAAGAGTCTCTGGGATGCACCCTAAAGGGTGCAAGAAAATATTAAACAATGTTGAGGTCACCTGTAGCATACCACATTTCAATCACCAATTTTTAGACATAGTGAACCCTAAGCTCCCCTTACAATTTCTATTTTCCAAAGAAAAAAAATCCTTACACCAGTTAAGCACAGTACCAGAGAGACTATGGGGCTCATTTTTGAAAGAGAAAAACATCCAAAAAGTGGCATAAACCAGCAGATGGACATTTTTCTTGCAAAAACATCCAAATTGCTATTTTTGAAACACATTTTAAAGACTTTTTTCTATGCTATTCGTCTGCAGTGGGTCCAAATGGAGCAAAACAAAATGTCCTGGGCTACAATTTAGACATTTTGGTCTAGATCTGTTTTCATAACGACTAAGCAAGAAAACAGTGCCCTAAATGACCAGAGATCCACTGGAGGAAGAAAGGAATGACACCCCCTTACTCCCTCCCCTCCCCTCCCACTCCCCAAAAGATGTGAAAGAAATCATATATACCAGCCTCTATGACAGCTTCTGATGCTATGGCCAGTCCTATTAGAGCAGCAAGCAGTAGCCTAGTGATTGGTGCAGTGTACTGTGGAGAAGGGGACTGTGATACTGTGAGCAAGGGTTAAGAGTAGGCCTCCAAATAACACAGCCAGCCAGGATCAGGAACAAAAAGGTAAAATCTCTTTAATTCAGAGGGAAAGGTCCTAACATGGGCTTGTAGCTGACAAGGCCCAAACACAGTCCATGGCCTGTGAATGCCATGCCCCAAACACAGGTTTTAAAGTCTCTCTTTCACTGTCTTTAAGCCAGCCAAGCTTCAGAACCGAGTTTTACAAATGAAGAGGTTGGCTTCAGAGGCGTAGCCAGGTTTTGATCTCAGGGGGAGCAGACTTTTATAAAATAGGCACCGGTTGGTGTCACCTAGACAGTAGTGTCTGTTGTGTTGTTGCTCAGGGGCTGTGGTGGGCAGTGATTAATACAGGCTGTCTCTGTTGCGTCCTGCCTACAATGAAACAGTAAGTTACATTAGGAGGCAGGACGCAGAAGAGGTCCCTGGACTGACCAGAGCAGGCAACCTGTCCTCTTAACTACAAAGTAAAAAATATTCAAATCGTGACCATCACTTCAGGAATAGCACAAGCATTCCTCCCACACTTGGCAGGCCATAGCATCCCACAGTAGAGAAGGTGCAAATAGACATTCTTGGAAAAGTCAAGGCATTGCTAACATGCCTCAAGCCTAGGGGACACTGGTGGCTGCTTTAGTCTTACTGGGATTAGCACATCTTCCAAGGGGAATGTACCTAGGTTCTGACTCTCCTATAAAGGTAACAACCAAACAAGAACTTCTCTGACCATTTACACTGTACTGCCAAGCAGTGGTGTAGCCAAGGGTGGGCCTGGGTGGGCCCAGGCCCACCCACTTTGGGCTCAGGCCCACCCAGTAACAGCATACCTATGATGTGGCTGGCAGGGATCTAAGCCCCACCAGCCAAAAACTCCTAACAACTGTCCCTCCTGCATACCTTGTAAATAGCAGATCTTCATCTGCAGTGAGCAGCGACTGATACATACTGCTCGCAGGGGCCCCACAGCCTTCCCTCTGATGTATTCCTGCCTATGCGGAAACAGGAAGTTGCATCAGAGGGAAGGCTGTGGGGCCAACATGAGCAGCATGTATTATGCTGCTCGCTGACGATGTAAATCTGCTATTTAAAAGGTATGTGTGTTTGGTGGTGTAGGGGGGGGGGGATATTTGAGAGACCATATAGCATGCAGGCAAGAGAGGGAGAGACCAAATCACTTGTGGGACAAGGCAGACTTCTGCCCACCAATCTTCGGCCCAGGCCCACCCAAAATTGGGTGTCTGGCTACGCCCCTGCTGCCAAGTGCAAGCACTAATACAAACAGACCAAACAAATATTTTTTTTACACTTGCAGCTTATATTAGCATGGCAAGATGTTGGCATTTGTGCACTATGAAGTGGAATTTCATACAATCGGCAGCAGTTAGAAAAATGCTGAGGTGGATTTACTGACAGTGCTGGTACAGTATTGAATCTGAATGCACAAAAATACAGGTTAATAAATAGAGAGGTGTGGTAGCCGTGTTAGTCCACTTTTAAAGGTAATCAATAGAAATAAAACAAAATAAAACATGGAATAGAAATTAAGGTGATACCTTTTTTATTGGACGTAACTTAATACATTTCTTGATTAGCTTTCGAAAGTTGCCCTTCTTCGTCAGATCGGAAATAAGCAAATGTTGGTAGATGACAGTATATATAAGCGAAACATCAAAGCATTTCAGTGGCAGTCTAACAGGATGGGGGTGGATAGGTGAGAGGGAGATATGCATGGAGACATGAGGGTGACAAACAAAGCAGTATATTTCTATGGTTTATAATGGGCTATAGAAAACCCAGATTGTTGTTAAGTCCTGTCTGGTGGGTGTCAAAATATTTAATCATTCTGACTTCAAAGGTCAGGTTAATAAATACAAAGCAAATATATACGCTGATATCTTTTTACTGAAGTAACTTAAGACACTTTAATCAATTTACAAGTTTGTATTATGCCTCTTAAAACAGAGAGAAAAACCAAAGTTGAATAAACAAAGTTGAACTCAACTAAATGTAGAAAACCCAGCATAAAGTACCAATTATGAGCTCAATATTCAAAAGATTTATGCTTTTTACTGAGAGTTATGCCCATCTCTGGGTATTTCAATTGCCTGGCTCTCCCCTCCCATTTTTCCTTTTGCCTAGTTTGCTTTTCACCAGTCTATCCTTGGTACAATTGTGATAGAATGCACAAAGCCACACAAAACAACTCCACTGCCAAATACTGTGGTGCATTCACAAAAACATGCAAATATGCTACTCAAACTATATAGAAAATGCAACTTATAGGGACTCCCCCTGTATTCATGCAGAGATGTTTTCACCTAGTAAAGGGCCACCAAAACAGACATCAGATGTAGCCAGTGGTGTGCTGGAGCCGGCTCGCACCGGCTCGCAAGAGCCGCTTGTTAAATTTTGACAGCTCTTGCGAGCCGGTTGTTGTTGGGGGCGAGCCGGCTCCATTGCGGGAGGTAAGCATGGCAGGAGGGCGCCATCACAGGCCATGCTTACCTCCCCTGCCGCTCCGAAGCATGTCCAAAGATGTCCTTCGCTCCCACCCTCCCCTCCCGCTCCCCTCCGTCTTTTTTTAATTACCTCCGTCGAAGCGCGCACCATTTAAAGCCCTGCTGCGTGCGGGCTGTCTCCAGGCTTCCCCTGCTTGATTCGGATGATGTTCGTGCCTTAGTCCCGCCTTCATTCTGACGTCATTTCCTTTTTTCGCAAGGCGGGAGGGGAGGGTGGGAGTGAAGGACATCTTTGGACATGCTTTGGAGCGGCAGGGGAGGGAGGAGAATAGCTGGATGGGTAGAGGGGGGCAGGGGAGAGACTTGCTGGGCATGGGTGGGTAGGGGGGGGCAGGGGAGAGACTTGCTGGGCATGGGTGCATAGAGGGGGGCAGGGGAGAGACCTGCTGGGCATGGGTGGGTAGAGGGGGGCAGGGGAGAGAAGAGAATTGCTGGGTATGGATGGATAGAGAGGGGCAGGGGAGAGAGGAGAGTTTCAGGACATGGATGGAGGGGAGGGAAGGGAGAGAGAAGAAATGCTGGACATGGAGGGAAGATAGAGGAAGGAGATTAGATGAGGGAAAAGGAAGTGAGGAGAGAAACTGCACATGGATGGAGAAAATAGGCAGAAGTTGGATCCACTGTACAGTCAAGTCTGCAGAGGACCAGAAATGAAGAAGAAAGGAGGAAAGAAAAGAAATAAATGGAAAGGAAGCCCTGGAAACGGAGTCAAGGGAACAGATAGAGAGCAGCAGGATCAGATACTGGACCAGCATGATCAGAGAAACAAAGTCACCAGACAACAAAGGTAGAAAAAAAATAATTTTATTTTCATTATAGTGTTTGGAATATGTCCACTTTGAGAATCAGGTGCTGAACGTTAAAAGTTTATATTTATTTACTTATTTATGGCATTTTATCCCATATTAAACATGAATTAGGTTGGAACCTGGGATAATTTAAATTTTTTTTCCTGGAGAGAGTAATGTGTTGGCCGGGGGGGTGCAGAGCTGGGTGGGAGGCGCAGTGGTGGATGGGGGGGGGGGGGGGGGGGGGGCGCCGAGGTGGATGGGGGGGGGGCGCCGAGGTGGACCATGGAGAGAGCCTGTTGTTAAAAATTTACCAGCACACCACTGGATGTAGCTGTGATTCCGTGTGCCCCAATGAAAGGAGAGTTTAATTTTACTTCCATTTAATTTCTGTATATTCCATCTTTATAACACCAGGCTTCCCAATCCCAAAGGCAGATTACAGAAACAGTTAAGATGAACAGTTAAGATCAAGCAGTGGCGTTCCTAGGGGAGCTGACACCCGGGGCGGATCGCCGATGTGCCCCGCCCCCGGGTGCAGCGCCCCCCCGAAACAGCGCGACGCCTCCCCTGGTGAAAGAACCCCCCCCGGGTGCACGCCGCTGGGGGGGGTGCCGCGCGCCTGCTGGCTCTTCATTTTCATGCTCCTTCTGCCCCGGAACAGGAAGTAACCTGTTCCGGGGCAAAGGGAGCATGAAAACAAAGAGCCAACAGGCGCGCGGCACCCCCCTAGCGGCGTGCACCCAGGGCGGATCGCCCCCACCGCCCTCCCCCTTGTACGCCATTGAGATCAAGAAACATTCTCACTGAAATTTTGCCATCTGTATTGTATAGAACAGCATAGAAAAATGAGCAGAAAATACAGAAAATTATAACTGCTGTTTCTACCAGCTATAATAATTTTTAAGCTGTTTTAGTGATATTCAATTTTTATTTCATGATATTTAAATCTAGATGTGGGAAGCTTTCAAATAAATTAAAAAACCCTTATGGCTGCAGGTGTCACTTATATGTAGGTACAGTAAGTTTTTGGAGGCTGAATCCAACATATATTATCGCTATGGAAGAGTAATGCTATACCCAAGAGCCTTTTAACACCAGTAAATGTGAACGAACTGTATCTCCTCAAGCTTTCTGCATGTGTGACACATACTGGGTATATTCCACATGCATAATGAGGGAAATTGAAGTTTCCTCCTTGTCAGCAGGAGTGGAAGCTACACGCTGCTCATCTAATTTCCAGAACTTCATTAGGGCAGTGCATTGATTTGCAGTTTTTATTTGTGCTGACAGTACTGGAATGTCACTGGGTAAAATACTTTCTCTCTGTGTGTTTCTATTTATTTATTGCTTTGGATTTGACTCATTTTTTTTCAGTTGTAGCTGAAGGCGAGTTACATTCAAGTACAGCAAGTATTTCCCTGCCCCTGGAGGACTCACAATCTAAGGGGCCCTTTTACTGGGTGTCGTCGTCGATAATACACTGAAACCTTCTGCTCAGTGTGCTGCTGCGGCTAGGAAAGTGAATAGAATGTTGGGTATTATTAGGAAAGGTATGGAAAACAGGTGTGAGGATGTTGTAATGCCGTTGTATCGGTCCATGGTGTGACTGCACCTTGAGTATTGTATTCAATTCTGGTCGCCGCATCTCAAGAAAGATATAGTAGAATTGGAAAAGGTGCAGCGAAGGGTGACTAAAATGATAGCGGGGATGGGATGACTTCCCTATGAAGAAAGAGTAAGGAGGCTAAGGCTTTTCAGCTTGGAGAAGAGACGGCTGAGGGGAGACATGATAGAGGTATATAAAATAATGAGTGGAGTGGAACAGGTGGATGTGAAGCATCTGTTCACGCTTTCCAAAAATACTAGGACTAGGGGATATGCGATGAAACTACAGTGCAGTAAATTTAAAACAAATTGGAGAAAATGTTTCTTCACCCAATGCATAATTAAACTCTGGAATTTGTTGCCGGTGAAGGCGGTTAGCTTGGCAGAGTTTAAAAAGGGGTTAGATGGTTTCCTAAAGGACAAGTCCATAAACCACTACTAAATGGACTTGGGAAAAATCCACAATTCCAGGAATAACATGTATAGAATGTTTGTACGTTTGGGAAGCTTGCCAGGTGCCCTTGGCCTGGATTGGCCGCTGTCGTGGACAGGATGCTGGGCTCGATGGACCCTTGGTCTTTTCCCAGTGTGGCATTACTTATGTACGCCGAAGTCTGGGCTTGACGGGTTCTAACGTGGGGATTTCCCACATGCTAAGCCCAGATTTAATGTGGCACAATTTCCATTTTTTAAATTTCAGGTTATGCACTACTGTTCGCATTAGCGCACAGTACCTGTAAAAGGTTAACGTGGGAGCCTTTACTATGTGGGAGGCGGTATGTGCTCCCACATTAACTCTGCATTACTTATTTTATTTATTTATTTATTTATTTGTAACATTTGTATCCCACATTTTCCCACCTATTTGTAGGCTCAATGTAGCTTACATGGTTTCAGAAAGATGATTACAAAATCTGGTGTTAATAAATACAAGGTGATAGTGTTGCAGGAATTGATGCATGAATTTATGATACTTCAGGAGTCAGACAGCACACACCAGAATGAGAGAGAAATCTTCTTTATTTGCCAGCAAACAAAGTAGAACATCAGCATTAAGTCTCTTCTTCTCTTTCTCAGCTCTCTTTGTCTCTCTCTCAGCTCTCTGTGTCTTTCTCTCAGCTCTCTGTGTCTTTGTGGCTTCTGTCTCAGCTGCTTCTCTTCTTATGCTGTCTTCTCCTTCTTCTGTCTGTTCCTTCTGTCCTTCTCTTTCTTCTGAGCTCCTTCTGTCCTTCTTTCTCTTCTGAGCTCCTTCTGACGTAAACTGCTTCTTTTCCCACTTAAATACAGTTCTATCTAGCCTAGCCTAGCCCCCTTACTCTCCAATTGGTTAAGGAATAGATTGATTACCTTGCCTCAACCAATCAGCTCCATACAAATATCAGTTACATAGGTTCCAGACATCCTAAACTGACCTGTGACCTGGGGCCCCTTACACCAGACATTTGGGCTCCAGTCTCTTACATGTTATTATGATTGATTTCTCATCTATAGCTTAACCTGGGTTCACTTAGAGGATAATGGATATTCTTACATTTATTATTCTCATATTCCTAGTACTAACTGCTAACTAAACTCTGGCATTCATTAAAGGGGTCAAGAGCCAATCTTACTTAATGGCATACATATCGGGTTATTACTTTCAAGACCATTTCTACATTTTACCTATAATTAATCAAGGAGAAGAGAGCTGACTAGTCCTGACCTCTTTCACCTATCAGCTTATACATTGAACCAGCCAGAACTGCAGATAACTTAAAACACATGTTGGCCTCTTCACTGCAGTCCTTGCTTGACCTCTTAAACAGCAGACAAAGAGTAATACAGAATTTAACAGACATTCTACACAGACACAAAACTTATTAATTTACACAGAATACAGCATATTCTAAAGTAAGCATCCTTATAAGACATATTCTACATACTTATAATGGTCTCTATATCTATATCTAAGCTATCTCCTTATAACAAAATCTACATATCAAGAACTTCTGAAATTATTTCAGCTTTAAACTACAGTATGTCATATGTCTGGCTCATTCCTTTATTCATTCATAATAATTTACAGCTGTGCCAGCATTTAGCAATCCATCACTCACAAGGGTGAAAGAAATTCCTGTCTCTGACCTTTTTAACCTTTTGCTCGGCAAGCTAGACATTGAGTAATTAACTCCAGCTTGCATCCCTTCATTTGCAGGACTGAGAATTTAAAATAGTATTTGAGCACCTTTAAACAGAATTAACCCTTAATATGATTTCTTATATATATTATGCCCATGGCTGCCTCATTCCCCCCTTTGAGACTAAAATCAGCTTATGCAGAGATAAGTCTCACTACTCAAACTCTGGAGATTATAGTGATCCTAACTAGGAATAGACTTATGAACCACCATTACCCTACTTGTTAAGGTCCGACGGCATACTGCCGAAGCACATGAGGCCAGGAAACAAAACAACAACCCTGCTAAAACTAAGACTATTAGGGAAATAAACAAAGGACGTATCCAGGAGGTCAATGACCACCACCAGGAGGTAAGGTCTAATCCTCCTCGGTAATCCTCCACATTAAGGCTGGCCAACTGTAGGACTTTATCCATAGCATGCCTAACTACATGCGTCCTATTTATGACAATGGTACAGCACTCTGAAGAATTTAGCACTGTGCAGAGGCCACCCTGGGCTGCAAAGAGATAGTCAAGACCCATACGGTTATACCGAGAAACTATACTTAATTCATTAATTTGATCCTGCAATGCATTGACTACCACGTTCAGCTCATGAACTAGAACATGAAGTAGGGATTGAAGTCTCCGGGTGGCCATACCTAGTTCAGTAATACCCGCTACCGGGCCCCCAATTGGAATCCAGGCCGTAGCAGAAAGGGCTACAAGTCTCTTTTTAGTCAGAGGATAAGTAGAATTAATATACTGGAGGGCTAATTCAATCGCCTCATCCTCTGTGGCAACGGAGGAGGGTAAAGACAAGGCCTCTCGCTTAGAGCGGTGCGGGGATGGTGGTTTGAGAAGAGGAATAACTTTAGGAAAATAATTCAAGGTTACCAATACACAAAAATCATATGTGGGGGGAAGAATCATGTGGAGGACATTATCACAGAGCCAGTAATGACCAAGGAGAGGGCGACGAAAGTTTCCAATAAATGTAGGCACAGGATGGAGATTAGGATGCCCATAATGCGAGCCCCTATCCCAGGGGGAACGAAGAAGAAATGGAGACTTTGTACACCTTAGGTGCCAATCCCCAATTGTGACAGACCGCTCATATGATGCAACCCCTTCATACCCCGGGGACTTATGAAAGTAGAAAATAGGATGGGACACTATAGTCTTCTCAGTAGTATAGTTAGGAGCCAGATAATCACCTTGGTCATAATCTGCAGGTATGGTAGTAGGGCACATAGGAGTACCTGGAGAAACTACCCACACAGGTTCCTCCTTCTCTGGGAGAACATTAGTATAGTTACAGGGAATGGGAAGAACAGTTGAGATGTCTCTTGTTAAACAAAACACTCCAGAAGCTGGATAGGGAGACGTAAAAACTGGCCTTAGAGAAGAGTCAGAGGGGGAAGTAGCATTATAAAAGGACCACCAAGTATAATCCTGGCTCCAAGGGCCTGAACTCGAAAAGTAGGGAGGTATAAGAGCTGGGAGCTGCACAGGGACAGGAACAGCTGGGACATCTGTAGTATAAGGAGAAAATCGGGAACACACAATACAAGGGGAAGTAATCTTTGCCTGGCTAATTAGTTCCTGGACAGAGTGTAACCAAAGGTTGGAGCGAGTTGGGGTTTTAGGAACAAGGAGGCAAGGAGTAGAAAACAACAAAAGCATCCAAACTACTAACATTTTCTTTCTTCCTAATCTAAAACAAATACAGCAAACTAATTAAGCAATAATATTTCAACAGTCTGTGCTAATCACAGATTACTCTCATATAATGTTCTCAGTCTTTGAATTCTTATACCAGTTGGGATAGACCCTCAACTGACAAGGATCAAGCTCTCAAATTCCAAGAAAGCCAGAATCTAGGCAAGAAAGAGTCTCAGTGTGAAGCCGAAGTTCAGCAGCTCCTGCAGTATGCAGTTGACCCTTCTTTTCAGCTAGTAGATTCTTTAGTTCGGGTCAAGCGCAACTTCAATGGCTCCGCTGGATCACTTTCTGCTCTCCACTGTCTAGGCTCCGTCTGATCCGTGCTGGGCTCAGTCTGGTCAGCAGACTTAATTCGAGACCAATGGACCCATGGAGTAATCCCTGCGACCTTCACAGCTGCAGGGGTAGAAAGCAAAACAGTAAAAGGTCCTTTCCATCGGGGCCCCAAAGGCTGGAGCCTCCAGTCTTTCACCCAAACTCTATCCCCTGGCAGGAAGGAATGTACCTGAGCCTGGAAGGGGACAGGGTTTATTTCTCTCACATAAGACTGAAGCTCAGAAATTATCTTGCCCAAGAGGGCTACCTGCTCCTGTACCTGGGCAGACCCTAAAGTCCCTATATCTCCCTTAATTCCCTGCAAAATGGCTGGGGGCTTCCCATACACAATTTCAAAGGGAGAGAGGGCTGTTCCTTTAGTTGGAGTGCATCGGAGGCGGAAGAGGGCTAGTGGCAGTGCCTGTGGCCATTTCAGTTGGGTTTCCTGACAAATCTTTGCTAGGCTATTTTTCAAGGTTCTGTTTGCCCGCTCAACCTGCCCTGAACTCTGGGGACGATAAGCACAATGCAATTTCCAGGTAATGCGCAATGCGCGGGACAGGGCCTGAAGTGTAGCTTCAACAAAGGCGGGCCCATTATCTGAACCTATGGCAAGGGGCAGTCCATACCTGGGGATGACATCCCTAAGGAGGGCTCGAGCTACTTCTGTGGCTTTCTCAGTGACTGTAGGATATGCTTCCACCCACCCAGAAAAGGTACAGACCATGACCAAGAGGTATCGGAGCCTACCGCTCCTGGGCATTTCTGTGAAGTCTATAACTAGAGACTCAAAGGGTGTTAGTCCCCTAGACTGAACTCCTGGTGGAATACGGGGTCCCTGACGAGCATTATTCTGGGCACAGAGAGTACATCGGGCTGAGGCAGTGGCAACCAGACTATCCAATCCTTCCAGCACCACTACTCGACTGAGTAGGCGGGCTAGTGCTGTTTTCCCTAAGTGCGATAGGTCATGAGCTTGAGACACTACAGGCCAAGCTAGGTGGCGTGGCACCAGAACTCTGGTATCAGGGAGATGTAACCAGCCATCAGGTCTCCTTACTGCACCTTCCTCTTGAGCCCATTTCTCTTCCATTTGGGTATACATAGGCGTCCATTCTTGCAGTCGAATTTGGAACAGGGGAGTCACAGTACTTGCTGGGGGTCCTCGAGCAGCTTCCTTGGCCACTCGATCAGCATGGGGGTTCCCTCGGGCCACTGGAGTATCTACCCTTTGGTGTCCCCTGCAGTGAATAACAGCTACCTTCTTAGGGGCCCACACAGCCTCTAGCAGCTGAAGTATTTCAGGTCCATACTTAACAGGTTGGCCTGCAGCATTTATGAGTCCCTTTTCCTTATACAAAGCTCCATGAGCGTGTAGAGTTGTGAAGGCATACTTGGAATCAGTATAAATGTTGGTTACCAGTCCTGCTGCTAGCTCCAGAGCTCGTATGAGGGCCACAAGTTCTGCTTTCTGGGCTGAAGTTCCTTGGGGCAGGGCTCTTGCTTCTATCACCTTGTCTTCTGTCACCACAGCATAGCCTGCCAATCGCTTAGAGTTCTCCACGTAACTGCTTCCATCTGTGAAATAAATTACATCTGGGTCCCTCCACGGAACATCTTTAAGATCTGGTCGACTGGAGTACACTTCATCCATGGTTTGGATACAGTCATGATCCGGAGGTCCCTCAGATGCTGGCAAAAGAGTGGCGGGATTGAATGTAGCCACTGTTTCCAGGTGTATCCGTGGATTCTCACACAAGCTAGCTTGGTACTTAACCATGCGGTTATTTGTAAACCAGTGGTTGCCCTTATACTCCATGAGGGTAAGAACTGCGTGGGGGACTTTAACAACCAGTTCTTGCCCCAAGGTCAGCTTATCAGCTTCCTGGACCAGTAAGGCTGTTGCTGCAATGGCCCTCATGCAGGCTGGCCATCCTTTAGCCACTCCATCCAGCTGTTTAGACAGGTATGCAACAGGCCTCTGCCAGGATCCCATCATCTGGGTCAGCACACCCAGAGCAACCCCCTGTCGCTCATGGACATACAGTGAGAAAGGTTTCTCCACATCAGGAAGGCCTAACGCAGGGGCTTGGAGTAGGGCTTTCTTTATGGCAATGAAGGATTGTTGAGCTGTAGGTCCCCATTCAAATGGTTCCTTTTCACCCCCCTTTGTGGCTTGGTAAAGGGGTTTCGCCATCAGTGCAAAATTTGGAATCCAAATTCTACAGAATCCAGCTGCTCCCAGAAACTCCCTAACTTCCCTTCTGGACTTGGGTTGGGGAATTGCAGCAACGGCTTGCTTCCTACTGACATCCAGTCTCCGACTTCCCTGGGAAATACAAAAGCCCAGATACTTCACTTCTGACTGACAAAGTTGGGCCTTTGAGCGTGAGACCTTATAGCCTGCATCCAAGAGTAACTCCAGCAATTCTCTGGTAGCCTCAAAACACTCTTCCTGAGTCACTGCTGCAATCAGGAGGTCATCTACATACTGGAGTAAAACTGGAAGGCTCAGATTTAAAAGTCTTAAGGTCTTGCCCTAGGGCTGTCCCAAAAATAGTGGGGGAATTCTTGAACCCCTGTGGCAGGCGGGTCCATGTATACTGAAGCTTCCTTCCTGTTACTGGGTTTTCCCATTGAAAGGCAAAAAGCAGTTGACTGGCGGGGGCCACCCGAATACAAAAGAAGGCATCTTTTAGATCTAGTGTCGTGAAATGGGTAGCTCCAGAAGGTATCAATCCTAGCAGGACATATGGATTAGGCACTACAGGGTGTAATGAAATAGTGGATTTGTTAACCACCCGTAAATCTTGGACTGGCCGGTAGTCCTCAGTCCCTGGCTTCTGAACTGGCAATAGTGGCGTATTCCATGGAGACTGACAAGGACGAATAATTCCATGGGATAACAGACGATTCAGGTGTGCTTGGATCCCTTCCAGAGCCTTTCTGGGAATTGGGTATTGGCGAAGATGGATTGGCCGGGCATTTGGAAGTAAGTCTACATGGACAGGAGGAATATTTCGGGCCAACCCTGGGGGATTATCTTCTGCCCATACCCCACTGACCTGAAAGCTGTCTGCCAGGGGTAGGTCAACTTGGCCATGTGACTGATGCAGCCGCCATTCTTCTTCAAGAGGGCAGCAGAAACTCAATATACCCTTTGGGCTAGATGTCGGGGGCCGAAAGGAGACCGAAGTCTGGCCATCAGAGTCAAAGGAAATTTGGGCCCTAAGCTTGGACAGCAGGTCTCGACCTAACAAAGGGATTGGACAGTCTGGCATATACAGGAATTCATGAGTGACTGTGTGTGAGCCTAATTGGCATCTACGGGTTGTCAGAAAGGGCCTCCGGTTCTGCACCCCCGTGGCTCCCACCACTCGGACAGTTTTTCCAGACACAGGCGCTAATCGCTCCGTCACAACAGAATGTTCAGCTCCTGTATCAATCATGAATGGAATTGAGCGGCTCCCTATAGTTAACTTGACCATAGGTTCCTGGGAGCCCAGTTTGTAGGAACCCGGTCTGTCCTATTCGTCCCATTCTGCCATCTCGGCTATCCCGATGATGTCAGATTCAGGAGGCTCATATCTTCCCTCTCGAACTCGGCCTCGGCTTCCTCGATCTCCTGGTCCCCTTCTCAGTCCCTGGCGCCTCTGGGGGCATTCATCTTTCCAGTGCCCTCTTTCCTTACAGTAGGCACACTGATCCCTCTCCAATCTTGGTCTGGGATTCTCCCCCCTTGGCCGGGATTGATTGAAGGAATCTCGGGGCCTGGCTGGTGGTCCGGGGTCCCACTTTGGCTTCCCATTAGCTAGAGGTCGACCTCGATTAAGGGTGGAATTAGTAATGGCTGCCGCTAAAAGGTCGGCCTTCTTCTGCATCTTCCGGTCAGCCTCTCGACGCACCTCCTGATCTCTATTAATGAAAACCTTGGTTGCGATCTCAATTAGCTGGGTGGTATTCATCCCTGCGAATCCCTCCTGACGCTGCAACTTCTTCCGGATATCTGGCATACTCTGGGCCACCAATGCACTATTCACCATTCTCTGGTTTTCTAGGGCTTCAGGGTCAAATGGGGTGTATGTTCTGTAGGCTTCAATTAGTCGCTCTAAAAAGGCCCCAGGGGATTCAGTTGCCCCTTGGAGAATTTCAGAGACCTTTGCCAGATTAATGGGCCTCTTTATGCCTTTCCTCATACCTTCCAGCAAGTCCCGGCAATAGCCAGACAACAGTTCATAGTGCTGCTCATTATTTGGATCCCAAACTGGAGCTGCGCGAGGAAACCGAGCTCTAACCCATTCCTCTAGGTTCAGTGTCCCCTCGGGGGCACGCGCTCGCGTTATGGCCTCAGCATTTTGCAAAATCTTCCGCCTCTCCTCAGTTGTGAAGAGGGTCAGGAGAAGTTGTTGACAATCAGTCCAGGTTGGGTTATGGGTGGCCATAATGCTAGCCACTAGGTCCACCACTGCCTGAGGCTTTTCAGTATAAGAGGGGTAATGCGTCTTCCAATTCAGGAGATCGGTGGTTGTGAAGGGTACATACTGATAGGCCTGTGCCTGTATAACCTGACCCTGATTATTAGGATCCGGTCGAGTGGTAGTTACCTGACGGAGTGGCAGAACTCTCGAGGAGGTGGGAATGGAATCTGAGGTAGAGCTAGGAGCTACCCTCCTATCATGCTCAAAGGTGATTGCAGCAGGTCTAACCCATTCAGGGGAGGTGTGTTGAAACCCTGAGGGATGGGGAGGGGTACTCATAGACTGAGAGGTGGTCACAGGTGAGTCAGTCCATTGAAAGGGATGCCGGGCCCCTGATGAGTGGGGAGGGGTATTAGAAGGAGAGGCTGGGCTGTCAGGAGTTGAGGAGTCAGGGAGTGGAGCTCAAAGCGGGTCTTCGGAGGTTAACAGGGAAGGATGTGGCAGAGGAGGGTAGAGACTGGCTGAAAAGTCCAACCTAGGATGTGGTGGGGTTCGCACAGTGGGGGAGGAACTATCCGGAGAAGCCTGTACTGGAGAAGCTTGGGCTGGGCGGCGTGGATCTCTAGGGGCGGCACGAAACCCCAACAATGGGCCATAAGGTGGTGGCTCAAGATCTGAGGGGTCATCAGAGAGTATGGGTTTCTCAGACAGGGTAGGGGCGGAAGCCACCGATTGGGTGGTAGGCTTCCTAGGGCTCTTTCCCTCTTCTAGTTTAGATTTTCTAATCTTTCTTTGAGCACGGCCTAACATGAATTTTACTGGGGATCCCATATAAGTTTTCAACCAAGAGGGAGGGTCAGTCACAAGGCTATCCCAGGAATCTATATAAGGGAGTTGTTCAGAATATTCTGGTTCTCCTACAACTATGCTGTAGACCTTCCGGATTACTTCAATATCTAAGCTGCCACTAGGGGGCCACCCCACTCCCATAGATGGCCACTCAACTTCACACAAGGTTCTTAGAGTACTTGAGCTTAAAGTCTGTCCATAGTCATTAATTAAAATCTAGGGGGGTAGCAATTTGTCTAGATGATGTCCCACCCATAATGCTTACAGTTACAACACACAAAGGGGGAGGGAATTTTTGAAAGTGCAGTAAGGGGTCCGCACTCTCGAGACACTAGGTAGACAGACAGCAATCGCTTCCTTCCGTCGCTGGCCAATTGAACTTGCATTAATTGGAAACGCAGCTATAAGAAGTCCGCACTCAGTTAATCATTCACGCATCACACATTCCATACAGAAAATCCCACCCAACAATTTCAAATTTCTCAGATACAGATAAGCTCAAGCGTTTTCGCTTCTAGTCCCCACGACTAGAAGGTACTAGGGCCTTCGCTGAGAGTTGATCAGGCTCTCCTTCCCCCAATTTTTGAGGGGCTGGTTTACAACTTTCTAGCTAGAATTATAATACAGAATACAAAATACATACCCGGCGAATGTTCTCCAGTCAGTTGGGTGCTGGGATTAATGCAGGATTCAGGATCCCACCGCTGCCACCAAGAATTGTTGCAGGAATTGATGCATGAATTTATGATACTTCAGGAGTCAGACAGCACACACCAGAATGAGAGAGAAATCTTCTTTATTTGCCAGCAAACAAAGTAGAACATCAGCATTAAGTCTCTTCTTCTCTTTCTCAGCTCTCTTTGTCTCTCTCTCAGCTCTCTGTGTCTTTCTCTCAGCTCTCTGTGTCTTTGTGGCTTCTGTCTCAGCTGCTTCTCTTCTTATGCTGTCTTCTCCTTCTTCTGTCTGTTCCTTCTGTCCTTCTCTTTCTTCTGAGCTCCTTCTGTCCTTCTTTCTCTTCTGAGCTCCTTCTGACGTAAACTGCTTCTTCTCCCACTTAAATACAGTTCTATCTAGCCTAGCCTAGCCCCCTTACTCTCCAATTGGTTAAGGAATAGATTGATTACCTTGCCTCAACCAATCAGCTCCATACAAATATCAGTTACATAGGTTCCAGACATCCTAAACTGACCTGTGACCTGGGGCCCCTTACACCAGACATTTGGGCTCCAGTCTCTTACATGTTATTATGATTGATTTCTCATCTATAGCTTAACCTGGGTTCACTTAGAGGATAATGGATATTCTTACATTTATTATTCTCATATTCCTAGTACTAACTGCTAACTAAACTCTGGCATTCATTAAAGGGGTCAAGAGCCAATCTTACTTAATGGCATACATATCGGGTTATTACTTTCAAGACCATTTCTACATTTTACCTATAATTAATCAAGGAGAAGAGAGCTGACTAGTCCTGACCTCTTTCACCTATCAGCTTATACATTGAACCAGCCAGAACTGCAGATAACTTAAAACACATGTTGGCCTCTTCACTGCAGTCCTTGCTTGACCTCTTAAACAGCAGACAAAGAGTAATACAGAATTTAACAGACATTCTACACAGACACAAAACTTATTAATTTACACAGAATACAGCATATTCTAAAGTAAGCATCCTTATAAGACATATTCTACATACTTATAATGGTCTCTATATCTATATCTAAGCTATCTCCTTATAACAAAATCTACATATCAAGAACTTCTGAAATTATTTCAGCTTTAAACTACAGTATGTCATATGTCTGGCTCATTCCTTTATTCATTCATAATAATTTACAGCTGTGCCAGCATTTAGCAATCCATCACTCACAAGGGTGAAAGAAATTCCTGTCTCTGACCTTTTTAACCTTTTGCTCGGCAAGCTAGACATTGAGTAATTAACTCCAGCTTGCATCCCTTCATTTGCAGGACTGAGAATTTAAAATAGTATTTGAGCACCTTTAAACAGAATTAACCCTTAATATGATTTCTTATATATATTATGCCCATGGCTGCCTCAATAGAATGGTTAAAATGAGGCTAGTGTGGTTCACCCACACTAGGGGATCGAGCAACTGAAGGTTTTGTGTTATGTCCATGTCGTGTTTTAGTGATATTGTGATAGTGATAGCCAGATAGCACGCACTAATGCAAACACACTAGCTAGTTAAGGCTTCCATACCCATTCTTCACCTATGGCATATGCCCTATAACAAATGTTGCTTTTTTTAAATAGATAATGTGCCAGTTAGTATGTGCGAACAGGCATAATACCATAAATACATATTGTAGTAGCCTGTTTTACCCATGCTAAGCACATGTTAAATGGACTTGGGAAAAATCCACAATTTCAGGAATAACATGTATAGAATGTTTGTACGTTTGGGAAGCTGCCAGGTGTCCTTGACCTGGATTGGCTGCTGTCGGGGACAGGATACTGGGCTCGATGGACCTTTGCTCTTTCCCAGTATGGCATTACTTATGTACTTATGACTCCTGAATTTGTAGCTGAGGCAATGGAGGGTTAAGTGACTTGCCCAGGGTCACAAGTATACCTATAGCTATAAATCAAAATATATTTATTTTTAACTGTTGTTTACTTTTGTGCCATTTTTTTGACTGGGGTTTTTTTTTTTGGTGGTTGTTATTGCTGTTTGGGACCCTTATTGATCCAGAGGTCTACTAATGTTATGCTTAGAATCAAATTATAGAGAAATAAGTCACTTTTCCATTCTTGTTATTTTATTCAAGGGGTCTTTTACAAAGTGGCGTTAAGCCCAATGTGGGCTTATCGAACGCTAAATCTGAATTACCGCTGGCCCAAAGTGGCGGTCCAGAAACGTTTTATTTTTTTCTAGTGTGGCAGTAATCCGACAGTAATCAAGCATCACCCCACGCTGCCTGGTTACTGCCGATTTACCGCCGGAGCCCTTACTGCCACCTCAATGGGTGGCAGTAAGTGCTCCCTGCCCCACTGCAGTAAAAAGGGCCCTGGTGAGCGGGAAAACCAGCTCCTGCCACTACCACAGGGCCTTTTCCCCTCTGCTTAGTAAAAGGACCTGTCAGATGCAGGGGCGTAGCTAGGTGGGGCCACGGGGGCATAGGCCCCCACAGATTTAGCCCTGGCCCCCTCTACTTTTGACCCCTCCCCCGCCACTTTCGACCCCCCCCCTTCCCGCCACCACCACTGCCACCATCAACCCTCCCCCGCTGCCAGGTACCTTTGCTGGCAGGGGTCCCTAATTCCTGCCAGCTAAAGTTCTCTTCAGCGCCGGTCTCTGGCACGTTTGCTGGCAGCACTTTTTCTGTTCATCTGACCAGGGGCGTAGCCAGACCTTGGCGGGAGGGGGGTCTAGAGCCTAAAGTGAGGGGGCACATTTTAGCCCCCCCCCCCGGCACTGCCACCCCTCCCCCACCATTTTCGACACCCCCACCTCCGACGACAACCTTCCCCCCCACCGCTGCAGGTACCTTTGCTGGCGGGGGTCCCCCAACCACTGGACCTCCAGTCCCTTGGGTGCAGGGAGGGGGGGGAACCTCCTGTTTGACAGGTCCGGGCTTTTTTTTGACAGCTCGACCTGTCAAACATCTTCTGTGGGAGGATTGTGCACAATCCTCCTGCAAAAGTACCCCTATAATCAGAGCTAATAGTGCACATGAATTTGCATGTTATTAGTTTTGATCATAGGGCCGTTATTGCCCCTTGCTGTTCCGGTGCTAATTTTAGAGCGCTATTTGGAACAGCATGGGGTTTTTTGATCATCTGGGCCTGACTACGTAGTAGTTGCCAAGATTGAAAAGATCAAAGAAAAGCTCCATTACTCCTTAGGGACCCTTTCAGGGTTTTCTTGAGTTCACCTTAATTTGAACAGCTACAGTCCATGGCTTTGGGTGAATCTCTTTATAAAGATGGTTGATAAAAGGCCTGGGGTAAAGAAGATCTTGGTTTTGGTGAGCTGACAGTATACTTTGACAAGACTAATGGCAAAGAGAACAGGAAATGTAAGAACATATGAATAGCCATACTGGGACAGACCAATGGTCCATCTAGCCCAGTATTCTGCTTCTAACAGTGGCCAATCCAGGTCACAAGAATCCCAAAGAGTAGCAACATTCCATACTACCAATCCCAGTGGCGTTCCTAGGGGGGCGGTGGGTGCGGTCCGCCCCGGGTGCACGCCGCTGGGGGGGGGGGCCGCGCGCACCTGTCCTCCGTTGTTCCATGCTTCTTCTCTGCCCCAGAACAGGTTACTTCCTGTTCCGGGACAGAGAAGAAGCATGGCGTGCACCCAGCGGGGGGGGGGGGGTCCTTCGCGGGGGGTGTCCTTTCGCCGGGGGGGGGGGGGGGGTCCGCGCTGCATCGGGGGGGGGGGGGGGCGCTGCACCCGGCGGGCAGGGCGCATCGGCAATCCGCCCTGGGTGCCAGCCCCCCCAGGAACGCCACTGACCAATCCCAGGGTCAGCAGTGGCTTTCCCCATTTCTGACTATGGACTTTTCCTCGATGAATGTGTCCAAACCTTTTTAAAACCCAGATAAGCTAAGCGCTGTAACTAGGGAATGATATGTTGAATAATGAAAGCTTTAGATTAGGCACAAAATGAGATCTGGGAATTATTTTGCAGCAATGATACATGATTTTGTACACAGCTATCACAGTAGCTCAAGGGTTTCTTATGGCCAGTGTCTGTCTCCGAGGCCCTCAGCAATCAGACCTGTTTGTATGCTTAAGGCCTGCAGTAGCCTAACTGAGGCCTATGAACTAAGCTCTGACTGCGACATAACCATCCTGTCATGGCTACTACAAGATTTCCTTTGTGCACTGGTCTGACAGATACCTCCCAAGGACATGGTGAACATCTGCATTTTCTCTCTGGAATGAAACCTACAGAGTGAGATTTAATTACATAGAATGAGGTAATCCTCATTATGGGCACCAGCATTACCGGCTCTGATAATGTGGGCCATCAATTGAGGCCAGGGGCCTCATTATATCACCTACAGAGCAGCTATAATGGACTATACTGTTAGCATTTACCATCTATCCAGCTCTGTAATCCTAATTAGCCAAGGCCTTACCTCATTTATTGTCCACGTACACACCTATACCAGCAAGCCTTTGTGTGCCCAGCTCACCCAGTCAGCACCACCACCAACAACTTTGACTCCCCCCTGCCCGCCCGCCTTCGCCGTCACCTACCTTTGCTGGCGGGGGACCCCAACCCCCGCCAGCCAAGGTCTTCTTCTTCCTTCGTTTTGTTTCTGAGTCTGACGTCCTGCAGGGCTTCATTCTGTTTCTGTGAGTCTGACATCCTGCACATTGTACGTGCAGGACGTCAGACTCAGAAACAAAACGAAGGAAGAAGACGGCGACGGCGGGTTGACGGCGGGAGGGGGGGTTAAGAGGGTCATCGGCAGGGGGTCCAGGGCCAAATCTACTGGGGCCCAGGCCCCCATGGCCCCATAGTAGCTACGCCCCTGCCAGTCAGAGAACTGCTTTATGTGTGATACGATGTCCTATATAACATGCACTCTTGCTGGACAAGGAGGAAGACAGAGGAGAGAAGAGAGAGAAGGAGAGACTCTCAGAAAGGACAGAGAGAGAGAGAGAGAGAGAGAGAGAGAGACAGCGAGAGAGACCTTTCTCTGATGAGTGTTAGTTCCAGAGAAGGGCTGAGTGCCTCGCACTCAGTGCTCATGAACCTGAACTCATAAGTATGTGCCGTACTGAGTAAGAACCAGTACTGGGTAGCATCTTAGCTGCAGAGTTCTGTGTGTGCATTCTAGCTTCATTGCTAAGACAGCCCTTCCACCACAAACATAGACTGAAGATACAGTGGAGCAGAGGCACCCTATCTACATGACCTTATCCAGGAGCCAGCTGTGAAACATCAGTTTGGAGTTTCGTAGTGATAGGGTGGAAAAAACTGGTGGATGGGTAGCATTGTATATTAACGAGAGCCTTGAATCAAATAGATTGAAAATTCTGAAGGAAACAAAACACTTCTTGGAATCACTGTGGATTGAAATTCCATGTGTAAAGGGGAAAAGGATAGTGGTAGGAATGTACTACCGTCCACCTGGCCAGGATGAACAGACGGATGCAGAAATGTTAAAGGAAATTAGGGAAGCAAACAAACTGGGCAACACAATAATAATGGGTGATTTCAACTACCCCAATATTGACTGGGTAAATGTAACATCGGGGCACGTTAGGGAGGTAAAATTCCTTGATGAAATCAAGGACAGCTTTATGGAGCAGCTGGCACAGGAGCCGATGAGAGAAGGAAAAATTCTAGACCTAATTCTTAGTGGAGCACATGATCTGGTGCGGGAGGTAATGGTGCTGGGGCCGCTTGATAACAGTGATCATAATATGATCGGATTTGATATTAGATTTGAAGTAAGTATACATAGGAAATCAAATACGTTAGCGTTTAACTTTAAAAAAGGAGACTATGATAAAATGAGAAGAACGGTGAAAAGAAAACTTAGAGGAGCAACTGTGAGGGTCAGGCTTGGATGCTGTTCAAAAACACCATCCTGAAAGCCCAGGCCAAATATATTCCGTGTATTAAAAAAGGAGGACGGAAGACCAAACGACAGCCGATGTGGTTAAAAAGTGAGGTGAAGGAAGCTATTAGAGCTAAAAGAAAATCTTTCAGAAAATGGAAGAAGGAACCAACTGACAATAATAAGAAACAGCATAAGGAAAGTCAAGTCAAATGCAAAGCACTGATAAGGAAGGCTAAGAGGGACTTCGAAAAAAAGATTGCCTTGGAGGCAAAAACACATAGTAAAATTTTTTTAGGTGTATTAAAAGCAGGAAGCCGGCAAAAGAATCAGTTGGACCACTAGATGACCGAGGAGTAAAAGGGGTGAAGACATTGCCGTAGCGGAGAGATTAAATGAATTCTTTGCTTCGGTCTTCACCGAGGAAGATTTGGGTGGGATACTGGTGCCGGAAATGATATTCGAAGCTGATGAGTCGGAGAAACTTAATGAATTCTCTGTAAACCTGGAGGATGTAATGGGGCAGTTCTACAAACTGAAGAGTAGCAAATCTCCTGGACCGGATGGTATTCATCCCAGAGTACTGAAAGAACTGAAAAATGAGCTTGCAGAGCTATTGTTAGAAATATGTAATTTATCCTTAAAATCGAGCGTGGTACCGGAAGATTGGAGGGTGGCCAATGTAACGCCGATGTTTTAAAAAGGTTCCAGAGGAGATCCTGGAAATTATAGACCGGTGAGTCTGACGTCGGTGCCGGGCAAAATGATAGAGACTATTATTAAGAACAAAATTACAGAGCATATTCAAAAGCATGGATTAATGAGACTAAAGTCAACATGGATTTAGTGAAGGGAAATCTTGCCTCACCAATCTACTACATTTCATTGAAGGGGTGAACAAACATGTGGATAAAGGTGAGCCGGTTGATATTGTGTATCTGGATTTTCAGAAGACGTTTGACAAAGTACCTCATGAAAGACTCCAGAGGAAATTGGAGAGTCATGGGATAGGAGGTAGTGTCCTTTTGTGGATTAAAAAATTGGTTAAAAGATAGAAAAACAGAGAGTAGGGTTAAATGGTCAGTATTCTCAACGGAGAAGGGTAGTTAGTGGGGTTCCCCAGGGGTTAGTGCTAGGACTGCTGCTTTTTAACATATTTATAAATGACCTAGAGATGGGAGTAACTAGTGAGGTAATTAAATTTGCTGATGACACAAAGTTATTCAAAGTCGTTAAATCGCGGGAGGATTGTGAAAAATTACAAGAGGACCTTAAGAGACTGGGCATCTAAATGGCAGATGACGTTTAATGTGAACAAGTGCAAAGTGATGCATGTGGGAAAGAGGAACCCAAATTATAGCTATGTCATGCAAGGTTCCACGTTAGGAGTCATGGACCAAGAAAGGGATCTAGGTGTCCTCGTTGATGATACGTTGAAACCTTCTGCTCAGTGTGCTGCTGCGGCTAAGAAAGCAAATCGAATGTTAGGTGGTATTAGGAAAGGAATGGAAAACAAAAATGAGGATGTTATAATGCCTTTGTGAGTGGAGGAGTAGCCTAGTGGTTAGTGCAGTGGACTTTGATCCTGGGGAACTGAGTTCAGTTCCCACTGCAGCTCCTTGTGACTCTGGGCAAGTCACTTAACCCTCCATTGTCCCTGGTACAAAATAAGTACCTGAATATATGTAAACCACTTTGAATGTAGTTGCAAAAACCTCAGAAAGGCAGTATATCAAGTCCCATTTCCCTTCCCTTTGTATTGCTCCATGGTGCGACCACACCTCAAATATTGTGTTCAATTCTGGCCGCCGCATCTCAAAAAAGATATAGTGGAATTAGAAAAGGTGCACAGAAGGGTGACGAAAATGATAAAGGGGATGGGACGATTTCCCTATGAGGAAAGGCTAAAGCGGCTAGGGCTCTTCAGCTTGGAGAAAAGGCGGCTGAGGGGAGATATGATAGACGTCTATAAAATAATGAGTGGAGTATTTTTTCATGGAGGGAGTGGTGGATACTTGGAATACCCTCCTGCGGGAGGTGGTGGAGATGAAAACGGTGACGGAATTCAAAAATGCGTGGTATAAACATAAAGGAATCCTGTTCAGAAGGAATGGATCTTCAGAAGCTTACTGGAGATTGGGTGGCATAGCCGGTGGTGGGAGGCAGGGCTAGTGGTTGGGAGGCAGGGCTAGTGCTGGGCAGACTTCTACGTTCTTTGCCCTGAAAATGGCAGATACAAATCAAGGTCAGGTATACACAAAAAGTAGCACATATGAGTTTATCTTGTTGGGCAGACTGGATGGACCATGCAGGTCTTTCTCTGCCGTCATCTACTATGTTATACTTTGAGTTGAACAGGTAGATGTGAAGCATCTGTTTATGCTTTCCAAAAATACTAGGACTAGGGGCATGCAATGAAGCTACAATGTAGTAAATTTAAAACGAATCAGAGAAAATGTTTCTTCACTCAACGTGTAGTTAAACTCTGGAATTCATTGCCAGAGAATGTGGGGAAGGCAGTTAGCTTAGCGGAGTTTAAAGATGGTTTGGATGGCTTCCTAAAGGAAAAGTCCATAGACCATTATTGAATGGACTTGGAGAAAGTCCACTATTTCTGGGATGGGCAGTATAAAATGTTTTGTGCTTTTTTGGGATCTTGCCAGGTGTATTGTGACCTGGATTGGCCACTCTTGGAGGCGGGATGCTGAGTTTGATGGACCTTTGGTCTTTCCCAGTATGGCAATACTTATGTACTTACAAGAAGGAGAAGTAAGACCTGCCATGCTGGAGAAGCAACAGACTTTTCCAAGTGTATGTAAAGGGTGAGGACGGTGTCATACTTCCTATGGTCTAGTAAGCAAGATAGAAAGCTTTGCTAAGTTCCAAGTATTGTATGAGTTATGACTTATGGCATGTGGTTTCTTATGTTATTATTATTTATTTGTTAGTTTTGTATCAGGAATAAAATTATTAGTTGCACTGCTACTGCTATTTCTCTGTTCTGACAAGTACTAATAGGTTTTGCTGCTAAGTTGTAATTGTTTTGCCATAATAATATACCTATAATATATATATATATATATATATATTTTTTTTTTTTTTAATTTATTTATTGCATTTGTATCCCACATTTTCCCACCTATTTGCAGGCTCAAAGTGGCTTACATAGTTTTGTTAACACAATTAGTCCTGGATGTCAGGTACAATTATTGTTGTGCAGAGATTAATTAAGGGAAGAAGTAGAGAGAAGAAGGAAGGAATTTATAAACTGTAATATATTTCTCTCATATTGCTAGAAAAACCTTTGTGAGAACCTTTTCTTTGTTGTAGGACCAGTTTAGGGCAATATCATACTTCTAACAGATGAGACAAGCCACAAAGTCTAAGCAGAGTAATTATTAGCTAATTAGCTTATCAGCTAATCACCTAATTAGCCTTAAAACCCTAAGTTAAAGAATGCATTGCCTGTGGAACTGTGCAAAATTGATTCACTCATGTCCTTCAGAAAACAGCTGAAGACATATTTGTTCCAAAAGGTTTTTTCATGATATATGTGCACTTTCTGATATTTAAATGTTTTAAGTGTGACAGTTGGATGAGGATTTTCTCATTATCCCTGTTTATATTTCTTGGTTTAAGAGGTCTGTTATTGTATCAATTATGTTTTAATTATGTATGTTTATAATTGTTCTGTCTAAAATTGTAGGCTGAGCAGAATACAAATTTTTTTACATGCATAAATAAAAAAAAACAGGATTATCCAAAAGGTCTCCCTCTTTGGATTGGGTAATTGGGCAGTAGGGAGGGTACTGCAAGTTTGGGTGGAGCTCTGTCCTTCCCTCCCCTTGTGATTCACGTCAGCTTCACCATTATTTTCCTTTGTTTACAAGCTCTTGTTTCTGGCCCCTGTTTCTTCTCTTTGTCTGGGACTCTCTGGCTGACTGGAGCGCTGTTCTTGTGGGGATAGTAAACTCAGTCACAGTGCCATATTAAGCACAATTTTCAAAGCATTTTCCATAAGTAAAAAGCATTTTACCTGCATAAATCTATTGTCTGAAAATTACCCACCCTGTTTGCGTGTAAAGTCTTGTTCACACTTTTGCATGTATTTGGTGGGGAGAGGCAAAAGTGAGGATACTGTCGACAGGAACTGAAACAACAAATGCATTTCTGTATTTTTAGAAGTTCATGCATTGTTTTGGTTAAGAAAAAAAAGTAGTAAATGCACAATAAAGGGTTGCAAGTTTGAGTGTGGGTACTTTCCTTTGAAAATTAGTACAAAGTCCACAAATAAAAAGTACCCAAGTACTTTGAATATACTTGGGTAGTTTGAAAACTCCCTCAGTAAAGGAAATGCTCAGAAATGCACTTTAGAGATGGAGTCAGTAAAATAATTGTATTGCATTGAACTGAATTGTATATTTCAGTTTAATCCTTGGGTCTGGTATTCCAAAGGATTTAGAGGCAGCAGTGGCACTGAATGCATAAATCCTTTAGGAAAATTTGTTGGTGCTTATGCACATAACACTTGTGTGTACACTAACCCCTGAATTCTATATATGGCATCAAGCTTTGTGGGCCAGAATTTGGGCATGCTTCTGAGATGCATGTGCAAACTAAATTGACTGACAAGCTCAGAACCATCAACAAATGGGTGCTACCAACCAAATATTGAGCTTAATTGGCACTCATTAGAATTTGCGCGTGCATCTGGCTGCATGTTATTCTACAAAGTACGGTGTCTAACTCCTATAGAATGTACCTGAAGAGGGGGCGTGACCATAGGAGGGGCATGGGTGTGTCAGGGGCATTCCAAAAATTTGTGCTTGTATGTATAGAATACGGGGTCAGAGCACCCAACTTGGGTGCCAGCATTTACACCACATTTCAGCTGTGGTGAGTTTGGTGCTCAAAGTTTGGGTGCAGAAATCATTGCTAAGTGCAATTCTATAAAGGGCATGTGTCTTTTATAGAATTGTATATAGCGCCGATCTTTTATGACACTCATGTATGAGCGCAATATATAGAATTCTCCCCTGGTTTCAGCTTGCAGACTGCCACTATTATTACAAATAATCCAAATGGTGTGATTTATAAAATTACATTTAACGGAATATTCTCTTATCATTCTCCTCAGTGGTGGAATTCATTGCCTTTATCTATTCGGCAAATACCTTACTATTTGCCTTTTAAAAAGACACTCAAAACTTATCTTTGTGTTTTTTTTTTATTAATAAGTAACATTGAGATTTTATTTGGATTTTTAAAAATCTGTCACTTTGTTATTGCATCCTGGGAATGCCCAGTATCTTTTAAATTGTATACCGCATAAAACTCCTTTTTGGGACCTTGCGAGATAGAAGTATAAATTGTATTAATGCCAATTAGCTCATTAATCAATCATGTTACGCATGTAGAGAACATTATTTTATAACTTGTATGTGCAACTTTCAGCATTAAGTGTAAAGTCATATGGGCAAGATTATAGAATTAGAGGATAAATGCAATTAATTGTAGACTTCTGGATATATTGAGGAGCACACATTTGGCATGCTGCAAGGGGTCATCATACAGAAAAGAGGCTGGATGCGTCACTCCACTGCGGCACTAAGGCCCAGGGTAAGGAGATCAGAAAATGCCATGCTTGACCTATGCAATTCATAGTAGACTTCTGGATCAGTTGGGGAGGGAAGGGAAATGGGACTTGATATACCACCTTTCTGAGGTTTTTGCAACTACATTCAAAGCAGTTTACATATATGCAGGTACTTATTTTGTACCAGGGGCAATGGAGGATTAAGTGACTTGCCCAGAGTCACAAGGAGCTACAGTGGGAATCGATCTCAGTTCCCCAGGATCAAAGTCCACTGCACTAACCACTAGGCTACTCCTCCACATATTTGGCTTGCTGCAAGGGTTATTGCACAGAGGAGTGGCCAGTTACATCGATCCACCACTCCAGCTGGATCTGGAATAAAGTGATCAGAAAAAAATTTGTTTGTCCAGTGCAATTTACTGTAGACTTCTATATCATTTGGGAAGCACATGTTTAGCTTGAGGAAGGATACTAATACCAATGTTGTAACACAAACCTGATAATGAACAATTTGGTACTAAAAGAAAAAAATGCTTAGCCTTCAAGAAGACTATGCCAGACCTGACTGTAGGTCTTACAATGTGCAAGTCAAACACATTTTTAAATACCTTGAAATAGATGATACTATCTGTGGAATATGTTTGAAAGCTAATGGGGAGTGTAGTTCAGGCAAAAAATGGAAGGAACTGAAATAGGATTATCTAAAACGTCATGTCATAAAACTCATATGGATTCTGTGACAAATCTTAGTAATCTGAAATAAGGAGTTCTGAAAAATCTATTCACAGTATTACCTGAAATTCAGAACAGGAAAGAATTTGTGCTATAGAATAAATCAACTGCTGATGAAGTGAAGATTTTAACTATGAAGTTATATTTATCCTTGCTATCTGTGTAGGAAATCCATGATCATTTAGAGAAACATATAAAATTTTCAGACAGCTGAAGAAGTATAAATTACAGCTTTGAATTTATTGAATGTATAAGTAGTATTAGTAAAGGATGAAGCTATCAACATGGGCTACCACATATGTAATTTTACTGTTAACCCTAGTTATTAGTAAGGTGGAGGGACATTTTCAAAAGAACGCCCAAGTCAGAATAGGTAGTGTTGGTATCTTATTATCTTTGAGTCCATTGCAACATATTTTATTTTATGTTTACATTTTGTGTTATGAGCAGGCTACAAGCTAAGGTTGTAACTATGAATGTCAATGGATTAAATCCCCCATTTAAGAGGCACTCTAGAGGAGTTATCTAGATTACAGTTTACAATATGCCTTATACAAGAGACCCGTCTTAGAGGTGGGACATATGGCTTCTTAGTAATCATAAATCATTTCCCACTGTTATCTTAGCATCCCATCCACAGAAGAAAATGAATAGGGTGGGTATCTTGGTCTCTAACAAGATCCAGATGACACTCCTTGAGCAGAAATATGACCCATTGGGTAGATGTGTATCTATACGAGTAGATATAGAAGGCTGTTTCTACAGCACTGTATTGATATATGCCCCCAGTGATAAACAGAAAGATTTTTATGTAGCCCTGGACCAAAAATTACTGGAAATGGGGGAATGTATATTTCAATATGATGCTTTTTCTGCCCCTTCATAGTACCTCCCAGGTACAATATCACAAGAAGGACAGAGCAGCTCTTAAATCCTTTATTTAATGCATGGGGGTGGCAGATATTTGGAGGTTGGTACATTCTGATGCATTCTCTTGTGATAAGTCAACTGGATTACTGTATTTCCCTAGATATGGTCTTCAGACCGAGAACCTTTACAGGCTGCAGGTAATACAAAACACAGTGATAAAAGCCATCAACCATCTAAAATAATATGATCATGTCACCATTCAGCACTGAATTACTTATAAGATATTACTTCTGATTTTCAAGATTCATTCCCTTGATGAACCAGCCTATCTTCCTTCATGAGCTCTTAGATCTGCACATCAAAATCGCCTCAATGTATCAACCTACACGGAGATCATTCATGAACATACCAGATGCTCCATTTTTTCAGTACAGGGCCCAGAACTTAGGAACTCCCTGCCTCAGCACTTACGAGAGCAATCATCTCTAAGGCTACTCTTAAAATCTTCTTGTTTCAAGATTCTTATTATTCTTAAATTGCATTTTCTATTTTCCCTTTCTTTTTTTTTTAATGATGACTGTGCAAGACTAGGCATGGAGCTTTGGAATACACAAATGTTTACCTCCTGTATTCCCCCTCCCCGTTTCTTTCCTATCAATGATTGTAGTTCCATCTTCTTTCCCCATTGTCTAATGTTATGTATTGAATATTGTATCCCCTTGTACTGTTGTAGGCAAAGTATAGAGTAGCTTCAACAGCCAGCTTTAACCATGCTCAAGTATAAGCTTTACCAGTAGATTCTCAATTCTTAAGCAAATTTTCTTTATTGTACTTCTCAGAAAAAAACAAAGAAAATCCTACTTATAGTTCAGTTGCTTAGAAGAGAGTTGTTGCCTTCTGCATAGAGTCTGTATCTATCCACCCCAGAGGCAAGGAGATGGGCAGAACCTCAGCCCAGCTGAGAGGAAAGACTGTAACACTCAAAAGAGAATAAGGGGGATAAACTCAGTGAACATGAATGGGGAATGACTTGGGGAAATGGTGAAAAATCTTGATAAAATTACAATAAATTAAGGCAGGATCAGTCCCTAGAACAGCTGCAGGTCATCAAGGCATACAAAGAAGACTGGGTTATCTCACACATCCTGCAGGGGCAGAGGTGGAGGGCTGGCTCTAGCTCAAAGCTAACAGCTAATAGGGAGAACTCACAAGGAGTCAATCACAGGAAACTGAAAACTATAGGAAAAGCAGTCCTATTACACAGTGCTAACTATATACAGACAATACAATTGAATACAAATAATACTTATACTACATATATATAACAATGCACCTTACCTCCATGAACATGGGAGCACAACACTCTCCACCTGGTATTGGTAGATACCATTATTTAAATCCTCAAAACTAAACATTACAACCATGCAAAGTCCATTTATATCTGGATCTTAAACTTGGAAATGTCTTGCTTGTTTCATAGGATCCATTTCTCTTCTGCAACGTCTAACCAGGAGCTTGAGCTGCACAGTACTGGAAGTAGAGGCTGTTTCCATGATATCAAGTCTCATGAGACTTAATACCATGAGATCAACCTCAACTTCCGGTGCCGCATGTTATCAAATCTATGTAAGCCACATTGAGCCTGCAAATAGGTGGGGGAATGTGGGATACAAATGCAATAATAAATAAATAATAATAATAACCTCACGGTGAAACCAGTTGCGGCAGAAAAGCAGAGATCCTATTGGAGAACTTCACCTGGAGCTTCTGCAGGCCACTCATGGCAGGGAAGCAAGTCTCCATCGAAGGTGAGGGGAACAAGACAGACTGAAGGCGATGGAGTGGGGTGCAGTGTGGTGCAGTGGGAGGGTACATCTAAGAAAGAGAGAGAATGGGTGATAGCAGGGGGTACGTATGAGAGAGAAAGAGAGAGAGAGAGAGAGAATGGGTGATGGTGTGTGTGTGTGTGGGGGGGTTACATATGAGAGAGAGAGAATGGGTGACAGCAGGAAGGCAGTGGGGTACATATGAGAGACAGAAAAGAGAATGGGTGAAGGTAGGAGGGCATGGAAGAGAAAGAGAGAGCGTGATTTTGCTCAAGTGCACACACACATGTCTTGGCCCTCCAAATAATAGGAAATATTAAACGTGGCCCCCAATAAAAAAAGGTTGGGTAAGCCTAATTTAAACAATAGAATGAGCAGGCATCATGCTTCTTACCAGCTTATTTTAAAAGCACAGATGTTTCAGAATTGTAAATGGCTTTAATTTACCCTAGTCATCAATACAAATATTAACACTTCCACATCAGTAATCAGTCATTGTAGAATAATGTAATGCTCCATTGTGCACAATATGAAAAATTAAGTAAACTAAATCTGTATCGGGTAGAGAAATGAATGACAGGAAATCTAATTAGGAAGTATGTTAAATTAGACTTCATGCAGACCATTAAATGCTAAAATGATGCTTTCCTTTGAATTAATTCTAAGATCAAATTATATTACAGCTGAAAATAACAACTCACATTACATTTCTTGTCTGACTTCAGAAGTTTTTTTTATTTTAAATGTAAGGCTACCTGAATTACTGGAAGTTTTCCTATATTGCAGTAACACCAATTTTGAAATGTCTATAAAATCCTAGGTGTTACCTTGGACTTTAAATTATCTTTAGCTCTACGTATTTTTTCAGTCATTATGATTTATTAGGTCAGTTTGGTCCAATGTGGATACTAGTTCTGTCTATAAATTAAGTCATGCACTAATCCTTAGCAGACATGATCGTAATTCTTTAGTGGTTTCATCTGCAGACCATCCAATATACTATTATTAGACTAATCAAGGGGCTCTGAAAATTTGAGCATGGGACGCTATTACTTAAAGAGGCATATTGGCCACCAAGCACATATTGGATGAAATTTAGGAAACATAAGAGAATCCACTAAAGAAACCGTAAAAATATCTTGAAATAGCAAAGCAATATCCCCATCTTTTTCCCATACCGGACTAATGAAATAATTTTGTAGCCTGGTGGACAAATATCATTAATGACTGGACTAACAGATGAATGTAACCAAGTTTCGGTTATAAAAAAACAACCAAGCTGGAATTCCTCCTGCCAGTCTCTCAACAAATTTTGTTACAAATGAAGTGGGCATTCACATAATAGCAGGGAACAGGAACATTCTCCCTCCCAGTATCTGAAATAGACTCAATATACTTTAAGTTATTGCTGGACTGATATTTGGCCCTCTATTTGAACCGATATTTCTGCTGATGTCGTGAATTTAAAATCACCTCTAAATGATTGATAAAGGAGTCGGAGACTAACTCTCTACCTAATAACTGATAATACAGAGTCAAAGATAAAAGAAAACCTTGCAATCCAGAATGGAGAACTCGTACATAACAGCTGAGGTGTTTGAGCCACTGAGCCTTGCTGTGGAGGAATTGACCCCAAACGCAAGCTCTGGACGACAAGACCTCTCTCAGCCCCACCGAGTGTATTCTACCACAGCAGCTGGGATTTTCCCAGGGAAAAGGTGCGAGACCTGTCCAATCATCCGCCGAAGTGCTGGCAATTTCATAGGACTGAGGAGGGGAAGCCATTTTAGGCTCTCTTACTCAGAAGACCATGTCTACTACACCAATAAGGGAGGAGGGAATTTATGCTGTTCCTCTTGCAGTCTCATCACTGATCCGGGCCTGTCCCTCGAGTATTGGTTTGGGCACAGAACTGGGTCAGTTGCCTTAATTACTCCCTTTGAATTTCACCCTCAATGTCCTGAACAATTTTCTCTGGAGTCTATATGGGAAGCGATATTACAGCTAAGATAGGCTATCTCTACATCTTTGAATACACTTGGAGCCAAAATTCAAGCACAAGAGGACAATTTTCAATAACTTGAAGGGAAAATTACTGCCCTCAAAGTTGAAATCGAAGGATCTAAGGTACAGATATTATCGACAAAAGAGGTACAAAGTGTTTTGATGAAAGATAAAACTAATTTAAGATTTAAAGTTAGAGATGTTGGAAAATCAGGCTAAGGCCTTAAATCTTCATGGAAAATCAGGCTAAGGCCTTAAATCTTCGTGTTATTAAATTTCCAAAGTTACCATTAAGATCACCTCAATAAGTATTTATAAGATATTTGACTGAAATTTTGAAATTATAGAAGATTCTTTGCCCCCATGACACACAAATATATTATTTGCCATCAATTAAGAAGACAATAGAAACTGATCAACAGTTTGATGCAGGAGCAGTTGTTTTAAAATGTTTCATAGATTTTGGAAACGTCTGACTCAGAATTAAAAGAGTTCACAACGCTGATGGTGACTTTTGCCTTGAAAACTGATAGAGAGCTGGTTTTGCGCCTTTTCTTTAAATATAAGGAAACTCTATTTATGGATACTAAAATAAGAATTTACCCCAATTTGACTGTTCCAGTCTGCAGACCCAACTATCAGACTGACTGTTCACGTGTCCTTTAGACTGTAAGCTCTTTGAGCAGGGACTGTCCTTCTATGTTAAATTGTACAGCGCTGCGTAACCCTAGTAGCGCTTTAGAAATGTTAAGTAGTAGTAGTATGTTGTGAAGAAGGGAGGGAGAGATGCTGGATCCAAATCTAACTCATGAATAGTCATTGTGGATGTCCTGAAAACCCAATGGAACTAGGTGTGCCCCGAGGACTGGGAATGGCTGTTTTAGAGCCCAGATATAGCCTAGTGATTAGTGCAGTGGACTTTGATCCTGGGGAACTGAGTTCAAGTCCCACTGCAGCTCCTTGTGACTCTGGGCAAGCCACTTAACCCTCCATTGCCCCGGTACAAAAATAAGTATCTGAATATATGTAAACCACTTTGAATGTAGTTGCAAAAATCTCAGAAAGGCAGTATATCAAGTCCCATTTCCCTTTCCCTATATTGTTTTCATTGTCTCCTTTTGTGTGTTTTTATGTACCTAAAGAGGCCTCCAAAGTGGGTATTTTAATACGAATCCCTACCAACCTTCCTTAGTGATTTTTCCAGCACAGGGTTGCCTGTGCCTGTCCTGAGACAGTTCAGAGATTATTCAGCCAGACACCATGGACTCTTTATCTTTGCTCTGTGTGCATGAGAAGAGAATGTTGTAGATTTTTAAGTCAGATACCTCTCCTCAGAGGTGACCCTCAGCCCCACTAATTGTAGGGACTGGCTACACATATACAACATTTTTTTTTGTTACATTTGTACCCCACGCTTTCCCTACTCATGGTAGGCTCAATGTGGCTTACATGGGGCAATGGAGGGTTAAGTGACTTGCCCAGAGTCACAAGGAGCTGCCTGTGCCTGGAAATGGAATCGAACTCAGTTCCTCAGTTCCCCAGGACCAAAGTCCACCACCCTAACCACTAGGCCACTCCTCCACTCATCCCTCTAAACCAACTGAAAGCTTTAATCTATTGTCACTTCCATGACACGAATCTGCACTTTTACCACGCTTCAGTCCACCTCTGTGATTTTATTGCAGTTCTATGTGCAAACTAATTCTCTGTTTCTAAATCAAACAATCATCACCAATGTACAGTCAATGCATTGCAGGAAATAAATGACCACAGAACCAGTCAGACATCCTAGCAGTAAATCACGACTACATATACATAAGACATATGCAAATAATTTGAAGTCAAACTTGAATCAGGCAAATTTCAGCCTGGTCGTGGTTTTCCTCTGATTTGACAGGAATACTTTATTGCACTTTTCCTGGTGAATCTGGGGAGAAATCCAAATGTATTTGCTGACATTGAAAGTCGATTTGCCAGTTTGCTGAAATTAGGGTCTTGTCTGCCTGCTGTGGATTTCCCCAAAGCTGCAAATTCTCTCCAAATCGGTATCAGCCTATTCTGCACAGCTGTGAAAATTCTTACAGGCTTTGTTGAATTGGTCCAAAAGCTTTGATTAGAAAGTTCAGATATCTTTACTGTGCACACTGGCCTAAAATAAGAATTTTTGTATGTTGCAAGTGAAGGCCAGCTGACAGCTGTTAAGGGGGGGGGGGGGGGGGGGGACTATTAATGTGAGCTACAATTGTCATGTTATTTTATTATTAATCCCAGGTATTGGTAACTAGATCTTAATGCATAAAATGGGACCTGTTAGTTAGTGGTAAACAACACATCTTAACAGTAGACCACATTGATAACTATGGGGCCCTTTTCTTAAGCTGCGGTAGGCTCCGTCAGGCCAGTGCGCATTCCTGGCAGTAATTTCAGATTTGGCATGCACCCGTAATGCGTGGATGAATTATTTATTTATTTCCTCCTACGTGCGCCGGTTCCGGCGGTAATCAGCACTTGGCGCATGCTGACTGGTAGCACATGAGCTTTTGTCACTACATCAATGGGTGGCATTAAGGGCTCATGCCAGTTTTGGGTGCCCGCTGGTTTCATTTTTACTGCAGGCCCTTTTCCCATCCCATTAAAAAAAAAAGCCGTTTTTTTGTAGATGTGGTAAAAACTGGCCCAGTGAGTGCCCAATACATGCGCCTACACTACCGCAGGCCACTTTTTACCACTGCTTAGTAAAAGGTCCCCTGTGTCTCTCAGTGTCTGAAAAGAGAGGAATACCCCTTCTCATACTGCTATTGAAAAAAATGAAGTGCTTTATTAAAATACTATTCTTGTATCATATTTTGCCTCAGGCATATTATTTATTTTTATATTATGTGTAACCCTGGCTTGCCCTTCAGTCAGGGCCACTGACTAAGCTCTCCTGGTAAGGTACCTGGCAGGGGTGTAGCCAGACCTCGGTGGGAGGGGGACCAGAGCCTGAGGTGGGGGGCACTGTTTGGCCACCTCACCCCGCCGCCGACCCCCCTGCCACTTTGGATCCCACCACCGCCACCGCAAAAACCCTCCCCCGTTGCTGCCGTCGCCAGGTACCTTGTTTGCTGGCGGGGGTCCCCAACTCCCGCCAGCCGAAGAGTCTTCTTCAGCGCTGGTCGACTCTGGCGCCTTCGCTGTGTGATGATCTGTTTCGAACTCCTGACATCCTGCACCGTGCATGTCCTGTATGTAGCCCCGTGCAGGACGTAAGGCGTCAGAAACAGATTATCACACAATGAAGGCGCCGGAGTCGACCGGTGCTGAAGAAGACTCTTCGAATGGCGGGGGTTGGGGACCCCCGCCAGCAAACAAGGTACCTGATGTGGAGGTGGGGCGGGGGTCAAATGTAGAGGGGGGGCAGGACTTAATCTGCGGGGGCCCATGCCTCCGTGGCCCCACGTAGCTAAGCCCCTGGTACCCGGTAGCTAAGCCCCTGGTACCTCAGATGAGCTAGGTGCAGGCCAGGGCCGGGCTAAATCCTAGTAGGCTATGAAGTTTTAAGTTGCCATTTTTCATCTCGGTATTATTGTCCACAAAATAAACTCTCTCTCTGGCTAAGGTTTAATGTTCAAATAACTTTACTAACAATTTGCAACAGTCAAACAAGTCCAATGGCAGCAAATTCAACTCCTTTGATATGTCCCTTGGGGGGGGGGATATATGTGCAACTTTGATGTGCTAAGAATCCTTATTATTTAACTATCTACAACAGTTCTATCAGTCTTTTACTCCTCATCGCACCCATCCCATCTGGCAGAGCAATCCTGGGTTGCAATTTATCTGCTTTTTTTTGTCAGGTAAGCAGTGGAGAAGTGGCCTAGTGGTTAGAGCACTGATCTTGACATCCAGAGGTGGCAGGTTCAAATCCCCCTGTTGCTCCTTGTGAGCTTGGGCAAGTCACTTAAACTTCAGTTGCCTTAGGTACCAAGTTGGATCATGAGCCCTTCAGGGACGGAAAAATACCCACTGTACCTGAATGTAACTCACCTTGAGCTACTACTGAAAAAAGGTGTGAGCAAAATCTAAATAAAAATAATCTTGCTGGGTTTTTCCCTGACAGCTAGGCCTTATTTCAATGAAAGGTGCAGGTTCACTCCCCAAATTCCAAACAGGGACCCCCCAACCCCAGGAAGTTTCCCTTTCTTTTCCTCTGCTGGAGCGCTCATCTCAGTCCCTGCTCTTATAACAGAGACTCCCTTCTCACCTCAGCTCCGATTGCAATGCCCAACAGGATACCCCCTATCCTCATCGGTTTTGGTGGGGGTGAGAGCAACCAAAGACCATGTGTTGAAACCGGCACCACTTTTTATTTCACCAAGTACTCGTCATCATAAGTACATAAGTAATGCCATACTGGGAAAAGACCAAAGGTCCATTGAGCCCAGCATCCTGTCCCCAACAGCGGCCAATCCAGGTCAAGGGCACCTGGCAAGCTACCCCTACCAGCCAATAACCACTCCCCCAATCCTCCTGGTGGAAGTCTCCCGGTCTTTTTAGTAAACCCCTTCCCATTTCTCTAAAGGATTACATATGTATCAGATTTTTACTATGTTTATTTATTTCTTATTCTGCAAGTTTATATCCCAGCATGATATTTTCTTAATCCAAATTATCTGAGAAATTTTTATTGGCCATCAGACAGTAAGCCTCACAGCACCACATGCTTTCGACCACATTATTTCTGATGCCATGTTTCTGATTATAGAGCACGCATGCTGTATTTTGCCTTTTGAGCTTTTCAGTGGCAAGGCATGTAATTAAGAATTAATGTTACTTTATTTACAATTATTTATGATAGACTGATTTCTTTGTGAATGGACTGTGTGGTTTATGATGCTGTAGCTGTAGTACTGGTGTTCTAACTACACGGTTACCACTAATCGTTATCCCTTGGTTGGCTTGATTTTACAGTTTCATTGTGTGGTTACATGGATGGATCTGTTTCAGGAGTTATGCCTGTGATGTAAACTTTAATGGACTGAGGTCAGAAAATGAAATGAAAGATTACTTTAATTCATGAATACAATTTGGCACTGGCTTCTTCCTGGGCTAGTGTCTCCTAAGAGGTTTCGTTTGCATTTAGCATGCCAAGACTGAACCTCGCTCTTAAGCCATGGTGGATTAGATGTGATCTCAGATTTACAGCTAGTGCTCATTGGCAAGGAGAGCTTCCTTCTGGGCTTAAATGTGTAATATATTTAAAAAAGGAAGGAATTATTCTGCCATCTCCAGATTGCTTCTTTTATGTCTTAATAAAGGACTAAAGAAGATCAAAGAACAGAGCCCCCTCATTCTATAATCTTGCATGCACATTTTTGCACTTAGAAGGAAATTCTATATAAAGTGACTAAAGTTGCATGTGCAAATTTGGCAGTGTGGCCAACATACGTGCACAATTTAATTAACAAGCCAATTAGTGCCAATAATAAGCAATTAGGGGATTGTTTGGTATCAAGTGAGATTCTTTGCATGAATGAATTTATTTATTTATATTTTGCTCACACCTTTTTCAGTAGTAGCTCAAGGTGAGTTACAATCAGGTACATTGGATATTTCTCTGTCCCAGGAGGGCTCACAATCTAAGTTTGTACCTGAGGCAATGGAGGGTTAAGTGACTTGCCCAAGATCACAAGGAGCAGCAGCAGGATTTGAAGCAGCCACCTCTGGCCTAACCACTAGGCCACTCCTCCACTCTGCTAAACATGAAGACTGTTCACTAGAGTACGGGCACATGGGAGACATCTTCAAGGGAGGTAAAACCTCAATATTCATGTATACCTATCAGATTATACTGTAGGGTAGGTGGTAGGGTAGGTGGGTAGGTGGTATAATCTATGTTTATATTTGAATTTAGATATGGTATATATGTCTATGGGAGAAGTATTGAGGGGATTGCAGTGGGCTCATACGAGCTAACCTTAGGTCATCATTAGGTTTTTTAACATGTATACATTTACGCATTAGGCGTTGTACTACTTAAAGCAAGGTATTAAGAAAAACTGAATCACTACAATTTCCTGCAAATACCTTACTGTATGTCAGCTATCCAGTTAATAATTATTGGTTTTGTTATAAATGTATAAAATTGGTGTACTGGTAGACAGTGAAAGCGAATGCAGGCATAAGTGACAAACTGTAGTGCTGTGGAAGGCAACACTGTATGTACAAACATGATATGGGATTTGGAACGCCTAATGTGCGATGATGGCTCCATCTGTGACACTGCCACATGTTCCCTTGGAGATATAATGATTGGAATGGGTATGAACTGAGCACATTATTATCACTAATATGAATATTTGAATTTATGTTAATTAATTCAAGACTGAGGTTTTTTGTTGAATTAAATTTTAACTGCCAGACCCTTGACCATTCTTTTAACTTTTGGAGATCCTTTCTCATTGTTTCTACTCCCTCCAGGCTATCCACTCTATTGGCTATTTTCATGTCATCCGCAAAAAGGCAAACCTTTCCTTCCAACCCTTCAGCAATATCTGTCATAAATATATTAAACAGAATAGGACCCAGCACCGACCTCTGAGGAAATCCACTGGTCATCTTCCTTTCCTCCGAGCGGATTCCATTTACCACCAGCCTCTGCCACTTGTCGGTCAATCAGTTTCCTATCCAGTTCACCACTTTCGGTCCTGAAATTTCAATTTTATCCATGTGTTAATATTGTGCACTCTTTTGCATTAGTGCACACACGCATGAACCACTAAGAAAGAGTGTGCCTTTTTTCTTAAAGAACACACCTTCTTTTCAAACAGTGTGCACTCTTTGCCAAAAGAATGTAATCAATGGAAGAATGCACTTCTTCTGAAAGAATGCATGCTCTTTGACAATATTGTTCCTTTAACTAGTGCCCCACAAACCTCCAGATTTTATATAGTGCTCTTAGATTTAGGCGCCAAAAGAGGCACGTATTCTATAACACTGCGCATAACTTAATAGGCTTAACAAACTAATGAGTGCTGATAACAGAACTTAACAAGGAATAACAAGCACTAATTGGCAATTATCAGAATTTATGCGTGGAAATTGCTATGTGTATGCTATAAAGATTGCGCCTAAATTGAAAAGTGCACAGTTCAAAATAAATGCACACAGTTTAAAAGGGGTGTGTGTATAGGTATCTTTATGGGCGTTTCATGGGTGTGCCAAAATTTCCACAGGTAATTACAGAATACGGGTCAGTGCGCCTAAATATACACGTATGAATTTACACCGGATTTTTTATTGGTGTAAATGAGTGCATGTAGATTTAGGCGCTACGGTATCAACTAAACATATTCCATAAACTGTGCCTAAATCTTATACAACACGCTTAAATCCACGTGGGTTTTTTTTAGGCGCCATATATAGAATCTGGCCCAAAACCTTGAAAAAAATAAAAATCCCTGTGAACAACATGGGAATTGACATGATACCCCTAACTGAGTTTTAATACCCACCAGGGAAACTGCAAGAGTGCAATGTTATGATCTTGAAATGAGACTGGGGTACTTGCTTGAGACAATTAGGGAAGATGCAGGCAAGCTCTATAGCATGGCGCTAATTACATACAGCCATATGTGCTATGTGCTTTCAGTAGAGGAGTCACACAACTAAAATTCACAGCTTCAAGGCACAGGTGCTTGCTTGGATCATTGTTTTCACAGTTTCAAGATAAGAATCATGAATATTCAAAATGACAGAAATGATTCTCTCATGTTGAGAACAATTAGTGGTTGCTTGCTATTTGGCGCTGAAAAACCACATTCAGTAGAAATGGATTTTGTCCTTGAAAAGGAAGCACTTCAGAGCAAGCATTTTACTCATATTTTGCATCTGTGCTCATTAGAAATGTATTTTTTTATTTGAAATGAAATAGGAAATCTCAATGAAATCTCCTACTACATTTTGAAAATGGAACGAAAGGAAACCAAAATCCAATTTCTTTCATTTAGTTTTCATAGGCCGCCCTCACAAAAAACGTGCCTTGAAATATAAAAAGCTGTTAACAATCAATTGTTGATGTTAATTGGCTCTGATTTGGATTTGTGCAGGGATCTGGCTGTGCGCGGTTCTATAATGATCTGCACTCAAATCCTCTCATGTGCAACCCAAAGGGGGGGGGGGGGGGCAAAAGAATCACGTGCAGTGTTATAGAATTTGAGGGCTGTGCTCTCAAATTTTGTGCCAGGATTTACACCAGGTTTCCTTTGGTGTAAGTCCTCGTGCCATTGGGCACAAGAATATGCACTAAGGGCCAGATTCTATATAAGGCACCTAAAAAATCCACGCGGTAAACATTTCCTCCTATGCGTATTCTATAAGCGGCGCCTAGATTTAGATGCAGTATATAGAATATGCTTAGTTGATATCCCAGGGCCTAGAACCACGCACCTCCATTTACACCAATGAAAACGTGGCGTTAATCTCTGCACGTAGATTTACGTTTTAAATCTACGTGCACATTTTTTTTTTTTTTTTTTATTTATAAATTTTGCATTTAACACACAAGCACTAACTTGCATAAGTAACATAAGAACAAAATCAAATTAAGGCATTTCTATAGGAAAAACAATTAAATTCTCTTCTTAGACCACTAAAGAGAAGGGGAGGGTCCAGAAAATTGAGAAGAACACATTATTCACAAAAATTCAAAAAGAAAAAGAAAAAGGCCTGGACGTAAGCCACGGTATTATACATTACTCTCAAAACTTCCACCTGGGGATCACTGGGCAATTTTCTTTAAATCAACAAAACTCTTAAGCTGTTCCGGATCATAAAAAGTATACTTAATACCCTTATATTTTAACAAACATTTACAAGGATAGGATAATAGGAAAGTAGCACCTAATAGTTTAGTCTCTTCTCTCAATGCTAGAAATTTTCTACGCTTATCTTGAGTCGTTCTTGTTACATCTGGATATATCCAAACACGAGCACCTAAAAATTCTTTTAAGGCATTTCTAAAGTACAATTTAAAGATAGAGTTAACATCTCTTTCAAAAACAAAGGATACCAACAAAGTAGAACGTGTTTGGACTTCCGTCAAAGTCTGTTCCAAGAATAAAGTCAAATCTTGTAACCAGGGAAGTAGATTGTACAACTTGTTTCTCTGATTTTCTCTTTTGCTCCTCTGTTTGCGGTATTGGGAGGTAATATAACTTGTTAATCGGAGGAATCATATCAGAGGAGAAATTGAGAATCTCAGTCAGGTATTTTTTAAAGAGTTCAAGGGCACTTAACTCTTGGATCTTTGGAAAATTTATAATTCTCAAATTAAGTCGTCTATTAAAGTTTTCTAGTTGATCTAATTTATTATGCAAAATAATTTTGTCCTTAATCAAACTCTCCGTTACATTTTTTAAAGTATTAATATCTCGTTGAAAATCATTTCTTTGAGAGTTTACCTCTTGACGTACTTTCTCAATTGATTCATTGAGAGAGTCAACTTTAGCCACCAGGGAAGTAGTTTCTAAAGCAGTTTTAAGAATAGTTCTATTCAAATGCTGCAACATTGCCCAGATACTACCCAGGGTCACCTCTGCAGGAGTCGAAAGCTCCTGATGTACTTCCACTGCAGCCATTCCAGGAGAAGCGCCGTCCAAAGAGTAATGCTCGGCGCCACTTTCAGACGTCGTTGAAAACTCCGCCTCAATCCTGGACTCTGCAGGGCACGGAGGGGGATTAAGATCGGGCGAGGAAAGAGTGGTTTCGTGCCCCAAGGGAATCGTCGCTTCACCGATCGTTCCCATAGCAGGGCTCCTCAGCTCCTTTTCCCGCGGCGTACTTGTAGTGAAGCCCTCGAGAGTCGTCTGGACTAATCGGGCAGGCTCACTGTGGACGGCAGACGTTTGACCACCCCCTTTCGCTTGGTAAGTGGCATTTTGAAATATAAAGTAAAAAGGAGATGTTTTAATGTTGAATATATCAAGCAAACGGAAATCCAGGGAGCCTCGAGGAGCTCCAGCAAGCCACGTCCGCCATCTTGGCTCCTCCCCTTCATCCCAATCTACATGCACATTTTAAAACGCCCACAAAATGCCCATTTCCCTGCCCATAGCCATTCCCCCTTTGAACTGCATGCAATAGAATTTAGGCACAGCTCATTACAGAATACGCTTAGCGAGTTGTGCATGTAAATTCTAATTATTACTAAGCTGTGGTAACAGGGGCCTTGCGCTAGCGACGGAGGCTGTTTTTGCCGCATGCCAGGGCCCCTTTTGCTGAAAAAAGACATGGCTGTGCAGTAAGTTCACACTTGCCATGCGGGGTTATGCACTCCTACCAGCAGAGGGAGACTGAGAAACACTGAGCTTTGGATACTGTATATATAACCTGTGCAGAACCCCAACTAGCCAGTATTTTCTCAGTCTCAGCAGAGGCTGAAGTACAGCCTGTGCAGTCTTCCTAGTCTGGTGAGGTAAAAAACAAACAAAAAAAAAAACAGAAATGGGAGATTTTTTATAATTGGGATTTTTTTCTCCTATTTCAGAAGCTTGTGCGTGGTTTAAAAAAAAAGTGTGCTTCAGGGGTGTGGGTCTGTTGGGGCCCACGTTTTCCCCCTTGGGGTGTTCGGGTTTTTTTTAGGAAAAGGGCCCCTTAGTCTGCATTTAGATGCCAACATTTAGATGCGACCACTTCACCATATCAATACCAATTGTAAATGCATGCTGAAGAGAAAAGTACAATCTACTATAATAATACTCACCCTCAACGTTCTGAGGACACTGATGTCAGTGAAGCCAAGCCCTGACTTCCTTCAAAAAGGTTCGAAGGTTCGTGGTGGTGAAGCCACCAAAATTGCTCCGGGCCCCGCCCTCGAGGGCGGAGCAATGGCAGAACAAGGAAGGGGTTGGCAGGGAGGGAGGGAGGTGGGGGGGGGGAAATCGCTCCGGGCCCCGCCCTTGTGTCAAACATCATGACATTGGGGGCGGAGCAATGGCAGAACAAGGAAGGGGTTGGCCAGGGAGGGGGGGGGGGGGGTGTTGGCCACGAAACCCTTGCTAGCGCCCGTTTCATTTGCTCTGAAACGGGCCTCTTTTACTAGTATCATATAAAACAGTTGTCCATCAGAGCATATCGTTATCTAAACCAGAAAAACTTTTTGGGTCCTACCATTACTGTGTATGTTAAAGTTTTTCTGGTTTAGATAATGATATGCTCTGATGGACAACTGTTTTATATGATATTGTACTTTTCTCTTCAGCATGCCTCGAAGATTTTCAAAACCTGGCCAAGTCGGCGGAGGTTTGAACTGGGAGGAAAAGTGCTGCTGTAACACATTGAAAAGCTAAGTTTTAGTGTATAATTTATAATGAAGTATGGATTTCAGAAGCATATTGGAGTTACAGTTATGAGACGTTATAATGCAAATGTGAAAAGAAACAAAAAAGTTTTTTTGTAGAAAAATAGAAAATCACGGGTTGATTGATGACGATGTAAGCAATACCATAAAAACTACTGAGGCTTAGTCCCCGGATGGTGGAAATACTTGAAATTCTGAAGATCCCCGTTTGATATAAGTCGATTATGAATTAGCGCACTGTGGGAATACCTTGTGAAATTGTGACATGAAAGAGTGTTTGGGATAGTCTGGAGTGCACCTAAATGTTGACAGCTGGCCGCTTAAGTGACACTATTCTATAACCAACGTGCGCAGTTGCTAGTCATGACCCACCCATGCCCTATGCACATGTACGCCCCTTTACAGTTTCACACTATAGAAGTTAGGTGCTAATCCTCTCTATAAAAATTGCTAAAAATTGTACGCACAAATTTAGGCGCATTCCCAATTTGCGCACGCAATTTAATAGAATAATGAGCCAATTAGTGGCAAGGATTGGCTTTTTAATAAGCAATTATTGGCACTAATTAGATTTAATTGGGCCCTATGTGCAGGATCCACACCTAAAATTTACATGCGGTCCAAAAAAGGGAGTGGAAATGGGAGGGTCATTGGCATTTTGGAGCAGAATGGGGGTGTGAGTTTGAGTTACATGTGTAATTACAGAATAGGGGCGCTCTGCTTGTAAATTTAGACACAACTCTCCGCTTAAGCGTTTATTCTATAATCCGCGCTGAACTTTAGGTGGAACTTATAGAATACTGTTTAAGTGGGTATTTTTCAGCACCGATTTTTTAGGCACCTAGTCTTAAATGTATAGAATGGGACCTAAAGCAGTTACAGAAGTAAGTGCAAATCAGTGCTAATTAGTGCATATTAAAGCCAATTATTGATAGTTCTCACCAATTAAGTACCACATACCTCATTAAGGGGTCCTTTTACTAAGCTGCCGTTAAAGGGGCCTGCACTCGTATCAGCGCATGTTCTTGACATGCACTAGGGGCCCTCTTTTACCACAGTGGGTAAAAGGTTTTCTTTTTTTCTCGACAAGAAAAGGCCGTGCGGTAAGTGAACCACTGCCACCCACTGAGGTGACGATAAGAGTTTCCACGCTAACCCGGAGTAACCGGGCAGCACACGGCACTGCTTGATTACCACCGGGATGCAGTGGCGCTACAAAAACTATGCCTAAATTCCTGGTCCTCACAAGCACCATAGGCTGTGCAGTGCAACTACTGCTTCTGGGTTGGCTACTTCTTCATGACAGAATCCAGGCTGTTCAGCTCCCACAGTTTCATGAGTTCCCCCCCCCCCCCCCCCCCACACACACACATACACAGACTAGCTGTGTTCAGGCCATTAAATGTGGGCTAACAATAGCTGGTTCCGGAACTTTGGTTGCCAGAACTGATTTTCCCTGCTATGTTGCCATTTTATTTACTGTTCACCGCCTTGAGTGAATTCTTTCAAAAAGACGGTAAATAAATAGTACTGCGAATGGTGGTGTAAACTAAAGCCTTGCTCCTATGGTAGTTCTGGATTGGCATGCAGCAAGCCCATTGCCACTCGCCAACCCTTTAGTAAAAGGGTCCCTAAGTTGCACACACAATTGGTGAGACACAATTGCCCGCCTAACTGTGCCCACCATGTATTGAATTAGTGGGATAGTGCACACTATTTCCAAAGAGTTCAGACTACCAGGGGCGTAGCCAGACTTCGACAGGAGGGGGGTCCAGAGCCCGAGGTGAGGGGGCGCATTTTAGCCCCTCCCCCGGTGCCGGCGACCCCCCCCCCCAGCATTGCTGACTTTGCCCCCCCTGCCGCTGACCCTCTCGACCCCCCCTCCTGCCGCCAACGTCGGCAGGGGGGGTCCAGGGCCAAATCTACGAGGGCCCAGGCCCCACGTAGCTACGCCACTGCAGACTACTATCTGGAGTGGAGGAGTGGCTTAGTGGTTAGAGCCCCAGCCTTGACATCCAGGGGTGCCCAATTTAAATCCCACTGCTGCTGCTCATGATCTTGGGCACGTCACTTAACCCTCTATTGCCTAAGGCAGTGTTTCCCAAGTTGGTCCTGGAGTACCTCCTTGCCAGTCAAGCTTTTAGGATATCCAGAATGCATATGTATCAACTTGATTTGCATACACTGCCTCTATTATATGCACATTTCTTTCATGCATATTCATTGTGGATATCCTGAAAGCCTGACTGGCAAGGGGGTACTCCGGGAAAGACTTGGGAAACACTGGCCTAAGGTACAAAATTAGATTGTGAGCCCTCCAGGGACAGGGAAACATCCAATGTACTTGACTGTAACTTACCTTAAGCTACTACTGAAAAAGGTGTGAGCAAAATCCAAATAAATAAATCTGCAAATGGCCAAATGAATAAAACGAAAACTCTTGCAAACGGCACAAAATGAAATGTTGCTGGCTGTCAAACCTTATCAAACAATTGCCCCTGTATAAGATGTTGGTGAGGCCCCACCTGGAGTATTGTGTTCAGTTTTGGAGGCCGTATCTTGCGAAGGATGTTAAAAAAATGGAAGCGGTGCAAAGAAAAGCTAAGAGGATGGTATGGGATTTACGTTCCAAGACGTATGAAGAGAGGCTTGCTGACCTGAACATGTACACCCTGGAGGAAAGGAGGAACAGGGGTGATATGATACAGACGTTCAAATATTTGAAAGGTATTAATCCGCAAACGAATCTTTTCCGGAGATGGGAAGGCGGTAGAACGAGAGGACATGAAATGAGATTGAAGGGGGGCAGACTCAGGAAAGATGTCAGGAAGTATTTTTTCACGGAGAGGGTGGTGGACGCTTGGAATGCCCTCCCGCGGGAGGTGGTGGAGATGAAAACGGTAACAGAGTTCAAACATGCGTGGGATATGCATAGAGGAATCATGTGCAGAAGGAATGGATCCTCAGAAGCTTAGCTGAAATTGGGTGGCGGAGCAGTTGGGGGGAAGAGGGGGTGGTGGTTGGGAGGCGAGGATAGGGGAGGGCAGACTTATACGGTCTGTACCAGAGCCGCTGATGGGAGGCGGGACTGGTGGTTGGGAGGCGGGAAATACTGCTGGGCAGACTTATATGGTCTGTGCCCTGAAAAGGACAGGTACAAATTCAAGGTAAGGTATACACATATGAGTTTGTCTTGGGCAGACTAGATGGACCATGCAGGTCTTTTTCTGCCGTCATCTACTATGTTACTATGTTACTATATAAATTAAATACACGGAAGAGGAAATGACCATTCATCAGGGTCTAAAAACCTCCATATCGTGGAAAGTTATCACAAAAATCATATTGAATATTGTGCTGTAAACATAATTAAAAAAAAAATCCCACTACATGGTTATAACCTCCCCTGTTAGCTTTTCACTAATGCAGTTTCTAACATGCAAAGTGTAGCCAAATTTCATCCTCTGTCACTTTAAGTGGCGCTATCAGAATTTTGCATGAGCTGACTCAGGGATTCAAAACTGTTAGTTCTTCAGTCATTTCTTCAATGAGTCACAACGGTATACTCCAGTAATTTCTGTAAAACAGAGTATCGCTCTGCAATTAAAACAAACACAGTATTAGCAATCTTCTATAGACACTCACCCATACCTTAAAGTGTTGCTGACGCAGCTTACTCACTCCTTAGCAAAACCTCTGTGGATCATTAACAGGAATTCCTAGGGATTGGTTCTGCCCCTACAAGACACCCAGGGAAGGGGGAGGGGGAGTCAGGGTTAACAGTGAAATGTGTGGGGGTGCTATCTTTTTTAAAAGATGTAGCGGGGGTTTTATCTAGGGATGGGCTGTCATTTGCAATGACAGGAAATGTCATTGACATGTCATTTTATGTTGTCCCAAATGAAAATGAGCAGAAAAGACATGACCATTTGTGTTTTGTAATTTGCTGATAATAGTGCACACTATTCCTGATACAGGAACCACTATGCATGTGTGAACCACTGGGCATGTGCACAGTAGTGCATCCTCTTTCCACACAGTGCACACTATTTCCAAAGAGTGCAAACTATTACCACTAGAGCTGTACAGAATAGCATATGTCACTATTTGGCCAAATACGAATAATGAAAAATATTTGGCCAAATACAAATACTGAATTTGAGTAATGGGTACTGAGCTTTAATATAACAAATAAAAGAAGCAACGTGAAATCAGAGATCAACTGTTTATTTCAGTAGGATTTAGCACTGTAGAGCCCTGGATTGTTTGCATTCGAATTTAAATCACTATTCAGTCGAATAATGTAATAATGTATTCAGAGCTGAATCGAATACAAATATTTGGTAAAGTCTTAGGACAGCTACGTTGTTGCCCGCTAAGCATAAAGTTTATGCTCCTGGAGGAAAAGTCCATAATTTGTTATTGAGATGGACATGGGGGAAGCTTGCCCAGGGACTGGTAGCATGGAATGTTGCTACTCCTTGGGATTCCGGAATCTTGCTACTCTTTGATGTTCTGGAATGTTGCTACTAATTGGGTTTCTGCCAGGTACTTGTGACCTGGATTCGCCACTGCTGGAAGGAGGATACTGGGCTAGATGGTCTGACCCAGTATGGTTATTCTTATGTTTATCTGTTCTTCCTCCACTGGTTTTAATGTACCCATTTACTAAATATTGTGACTAGCATGGGAATAACTGAAATAGTTGGCATACACTAAAACCACATAAACATCCCAATATTGCTTTTCCTTTTTGTGCCATTCCTGATAGAAAATGACGCAAAACGATAGAAGAAATCTAGCTGATGTTTTCATGCCATTTCAGAATGATAGCTCTCTTGCAGGGACACGCCGTAGTTTTAAAATAACATGAAAGTGTCTGTGATGTTTGTTCTATCATTATGTGTTATTTTTCCATCTCAAAAGACACAAAAACTAGAGAAGAGTTGCTTTGGCATTTGAGAAAAAGTTTTGGTGCATGATACTGACAAATCTTTGCAAAGTGTGCATGTTCTACGAGCATTCAGGCTCCTGTTTGTTACAGACTTATTGCAGTTATCACGGGGTCGATATTCAAAACGATTTAAGGGTAAAACGGCTCCTGGCTAGTTAAATTGCTTGATCTGGGTTTTCTACTGATATTCAGTGGCACTCAGTGCATTTTTTTCTAGCAAAAAAGATGCCAGTACTCAAACGCTAGGTCACACTTCAGGGGTGGGGTGATCACTGAGAGACCTACCCCACAGTAGCCAAGCCTCTTGCAACCAGTCATAGAATCTATGACAAGGTAGAATTGGTGTGTAGAGCCTGAGCTCTTTCATTAAAACTTGGGGTTCATGGGTCAGTTTTACAAATGGAAAAGGTGCCGGTACTCAATACCCCCAAGTACTCCCTCAAAAAAAAAACCCTGGTGGCACTTAACTGGTTAGTGCCACTGAATATCACCACAGACCGCTAAACTCAAAGCCCACTATTTTTGAAGGCGGATTTGGCACTTATGCTGTCTAATTTTAGCAGTTAAATCAGAGTGCATAAAATCTTTTTTTGTGTGTGGTATTGCTTAGGAGGTTACGTGCTGAACATCAGACTAGATTCTATATAAGACGCCTAGTGGTTTGAGTGATGGACTTTGGTCCTGGGGAACTGGGTTCGATTCCCACTGCAGGCACAGGCAGCTCCTTGTGACTCTGGGCAAGTCACTTAACCCTCCATTGCCCCAGGTACAAATAAGTACCTAAGCCACATTGAGCCTGCCACGAGTGGGAAAGCACGGGGTACAAATTAAAAAAATATATATATATTTATTTATTACTTTTGTATCCCACATTTTCCCACCTATTTGCAGGCTCAATGGGGCTTACATAGTACCGTAAAGGCATTCGCCAATTCCGGTATGAACAAATACAGTAATGTTGTGGTAGAATAAGGTTCGTGTGTACAGACACATTAGGGACTCGTAGAGAGGAAGAGTTTTTATATGTCCATTATGAGCTTTGGTTTCGTTGTGTTGCAGGGTACAGGCATTTAAGTTGGGTTGGTAGGGTATGCCTTTTTGAACAGGTTAGTTTTAATGATTTCCGGAAGTTTAGATGATCATAAGTTGTTTTCACGGCTTTTGGTAATGCGTTCCATAGTTGTGTGCTTATGTAGGAAAAGCTGGATGCATAGGTTGATTTGTATTTGAGTCCTTTGCAGCTTGGGTAGTGGAGATTTAGGTATGTTCGTGTTGATCCGGATGTGTTTCTGGTTGGTAGGTCTATGAGGTCTGTCATCTATAAAGTATGCATACTTTATAGAATAAGCCTAAATTTCTACACAGTTTATAGAATACGCCAAGTGCCTGTTTGCATGACTAAATTTAGTCGCAGACAGTTATGGCAAGTAAAACTTGGTGTGAATGCCGACGTCTAAATTAGGCATGGACTGGATGTACTCTATAACAATACACGTAGATTTTAGAAACGCCCATAACCCGCCCATTCCACACCATGGCCACCTTCGCTTTTCAACTATACAATTTTAAATTTACATGTATCACTTTATAGAATACGCTTAGACAGTTCTGCGCATAAATTCCCACTTATGTACATAACTTACAGTATACTGTAAATTACGAGTGTACCTGCTGCAGTTAGTGCACTTATGCCAGCTCTATGGATGGCGTAAGTGCGGACATTTACACTTTAAGTGCATTGGCAGCCAGTTACGCTAGTATTCTACCACAGGTGCCTAGGTTTCTTTATAGAATAGATTCTTATCACATGCCCTTTTAGTGCCTAATTGGAAGCAGCCAGTTACAGAATTGCCCCAAAATGACTCCAAATAGAGTCGACCAATTTCCAGCAAGAAATTCTAACAGTGATTGGATTAGGGTTACCATATTTTGTCCCCCCAAAAGGAGGACACATGCCCCGCCACGCCCCCTTTCACACCCTCACTCCACCCCGTCATATTTTCCCCTCCCCCGTCACACACCCCGTCACTCACCCTCCCCGTCATCCCCTCCCCTTACCTTACTACTGTCCTGGTGGTCTAGTGACCTCTTCGGGGCAGGAAAGAGCCCCCTCTTTCCTGCCTGGAGTGCTGCCCTGCATGCATCCTTCCTGTTCCTGATCTCGGTGCCGATTCAAAATGGCCGCCGAGAGTTGAAGTCTCGTGAGGTCACTTCAACTCTCGGTGGCTATTTTGAATCGGCACGAGCTCAGGAACAGGGAGGATGCATGCAGGGCAGCACTCCAGGCAGGAAAGAGGGGGCTCTTTCCTGCCCCGAAGGCGGAAGAGGTCACTAGACCACCAGGGCAGAAGTAAGTAAAGGGAGGGGAGGCTAACAACCTGTTTGTCCAGATTTCTGGACAAACGGGCAGGCTGGCGGGCGGGCCGTCCTATAGGACGGCCTGCCCACCAGCCTGCCCGTTTGTTCAGAAATCCGGACAAGCGGGCAGATTGGCAAAACCCACCCGGTTGCCCGGACATGTCTTCAAAAAGAGGACATGTCCGGGTAAATCCGGACATATGGTAACCCTAAATTGGGTTTATGTAGGATTTCAAATACGAACAAGATTTCCCCTGGCATGAAATAGCAGCCACAATGTGAACAGATATGACCAACCTGGCTGGTGAGACACACTGACATCAACTGGTAGGAGGTTGGAATTTCACCCCAGCAAAACTCTTCTAGAAGCTGAGTCCCCTGCAGGCTGATAATGGGACCTCACTGAGAGTTTTACAGCAAGCTGTGCAGTTTAACAAGGTGCTAACTGCTTTGACCAAATCTTTCAGTAATAAATTCCATAACTTAATTGAAAACTAAGGGGCCGATAATCAGAAGTAAATGCAGGCGCTAGAGGCTACAGGGCCACTGAGAGACTGAACCGGGGCAGGGTCGCCACTGCCACCGGGCCTGGGGCAGGACCGCTGCCGACCCCCCCCCCCCATCGCTGCCGCTGCTGCCCCCACAACAAGATTAAAATACTTGGCTGGCGGGGAAACCCGAGGCCCCGCCAGCAGACGATGTCTTCCTCCAGTGCTGACTGCCTGCCTCTGCGGCTGCTTTTCCTCTTAGGGCATGCTCGGTTTCAAAACCGCTGGAGGAAAGTCCAGGTCCTCCCCAGCCTCCAAGGGGGGGGGGGGGCTGGCGCCAGAGTTTTCTCTTTCCTTCTCCTGTAAGGATGCGATCACTCGAGTCCCGTCCGGAGCAGGAGAGAGAGAGGCCCGGGCCTGGGGAATTTTGCCCCTCTGCCCCCCGCCCCCAGCGGCCCTGGTGCCATATAATTGCCCATGTTTGATCCCACCCTATGATCAGAGCCTGGAAGGATGTGAAATAATGCGTTCATGGGCTCTGACTGCAAGTAGCATGCAAATGCATGTGAAACAGGGCATTTACTGTTCCACCACAATGCAGAGCGGGAAGCGTGCCTAACACTGGTGCTACTCCCATGGCAAACCCTATGCTAGCTCAGAGCTGGTGTTAGGGTTTGCGGAGCATTGGGGAGGAATGGGGAACCCTGTCAAGGATGCATTTGCATGCTTGCAGGACCCCCCATCCCTCCACACATGCAGGGGGCTGGAGGTCCGGTGGAGAGCAATTTTAATAGATCCCTGATGCAGGCGGTGTTTCCGCCGAAACACGTAACTGTGTCAGTCTCTCTTTTGGTGCTTTGGAATAAACGGTTGTCTTCACATGTTGGAGCTGTGTGTCATTCCTCCACTTCTTTGGAACTTTGTTGTTTTACTTAGAGGTATTTCCTGTTTCTATGTGATACAAGAGCAAACCTTACCACATTTTCAGCCCAATTTTAGACAGGTAATAGAAATAGGAATTAAGATGTGCAGGTCAGTGTGTCTCAAGTTTCACTAGTATTTTAGTACAGAATTAGACCCTGATCTAAAATATAGGCAAAATGGAGGTTTACGCGCCAGGTGCATTGCAGCATTATCATCTGTTTTAGATAAATAAACTTGTAAAAATTGACGGGTTCAAAATCAGTACATAACCTGTTACGTGCTGGCATATAAATCTATGCTCACATTAGCCCTCTCCTCAAGTCACTTCACTGGCTCCCTATCCATTTCTGCATTCAATTCAAACGTCTCTTACTGACCTATAAGTGCATTCACTCTACCACTCCCCAGTACCTCTCCACTCTTGTCTCTCCCTACGCCCCCCCTCAGGTACTCCGTTCTGTGGATAAATCTCTATTGTCGTCCCCTTCTCCTCTACTGCTAATTCCAGACTCCGTTCCTTTTATCTCGCTGCACCTCACGCCTGGAATAGACTTCCCGAGCCTGTACGTAGCCCCGTCTTTGGCCGTTTTCAAATCCAGGCTAAAATCCCACCTCTTCAACGCTGCTTTTGACTCCTAACCACTACTCACTTGCCCTGTGCCCTTTTATCCCCACCTCTTAATTCCATTACCTCTTAGTTGTTCTGTCTGTTTGCCTGTCCTATGTAGATTGTGAGCTCTTTGAGCAGGGACTGTCTTTTCATGTATGGTGTACAGCGCTGCGTATTGCTTGTAGCGCTATAGAAGTGATAAGTAATAGTAGTAGTAGTAGTATGTTGTAACAACATAACTAGTTATCTCTGTGACCTTAGAAACATAACCAGGTATTATCTCAATGCTAACAAAATGACTGGTTTCTCTTGCCAGTTTGGCATTGGGGAAGAGGGAGAAAAACCACTGGGGGATTAAGGGGACAACACCCCTTCCAATTTCTCCAGTGCAGTTCTGCCCAATAGCAGCTGTTTACCAAATCCTAAATGTGCTTTGTAGCAGGTGCAGTTCCTGACAAAAGATTTTTTTATGTCATAAACATTTAATCCCCTTCTGAAAGAGGGAATAAATGTCTATGAATTTACCACACCCTTGTCCCGCTCAAGAGATGTCCAGACCTCTCCCCCTTGCCATATGTAGGCACTTGGATTTGATACTTGCATATCCTGGCTTTATGCAAGAGTTTATTCACATATCAAATGTGAATTGGGCTTGTAACGTGAGAGCCTTCAGTGAAAGGGTTTTGTTAAATAAATTACCAATATGGCTTTACATATTTTAACTATCAATGAAAACAAGCATAAAAAAGTTGAGTTCCTCAAGTGGATGGCACTGTTTGCCTTTGATTAGTTATTTTTATTGTCATTCACTTGATGCATTTTGGTTTTGACCTTCTGAAATAATGTAGATTATCTCTACAGTTAGTCTTAGAAGAACATTCAGGTATATAATTTCTAATTTTGTCAAGTGTCAGGGAAAATAGTTCCTGTATTAGTATCAGAGTGGATTGAAGCATAACGACATTAGCTTTTCTACCTCTCTCTCCTTTTCTTAACCAAGGTGAGAGTGATTGATCGCAATTTTGGTGAAATGGCTGTACTGGGCCTGAAGTAAATTAACGTCAAATTGTCTCAGAACAGTTTGTACACAAACTGGTACTGCCTTTATTATTTTTATGCAACACATATATAAAAGTGTGGCTCATAATTAGCACGTTACCTTAAATAATGGACTGGGAGGCTGAATACACCATGAATAAAATGTCCTACCACAACAAGGCTTTGTTGAAAGTTTAAAATAAGTCGAGATTAAGCAGCATTATAGATGTCCTTGCTGTGTGCTGATGTTCATTGTCTGCTTCTCGAAGAAGGAATTTAAAATGTCAGCCAGAGACAGTTGCGGAATGCCTTTTTGTCTCTGAGGAGGGGGGATCACGAAGATGATCAGAGGGCCTAGGAGGAATGTTTTTAATTATGCGTGTCCAAGACCGATATTTAGCCAGGGCCTGTAGGGCAACCCAAATTAGCCTTAGATATTCACTGACAGTGACCATACTTGGCTCAGCACTGACTATCCAGGGCTAATTTAGTCAGCGACAGTGTTTAAAAAAACGATGACCGCTTCTGGCTGAATATCTACCTCCTCTGCCTCTTATGCTTTGGAGAACTATCATAGGTCTTAGACATGAGAGACCTTACAACTTCAAGGTGAGTGACTTAACATTGCTTAGCAGTAGATTACGAGAGATAGTAAACTGCAGTAAAATTTGTTGGATTATTTGTAGTAAATAATTAGCAGATTTTAGTACACACAGCTTCAGCTTTAGAAATGTTAATTTCTTTCTTCATCTCTCTCTCATTCACCCCTGAATAATTCACTGCTGAGTCACTTTAAAGTTGAAGTAACAAAACATCTGTTTACTCACAGTTTGTAGTTAGATTATAATCAGACAGGCTTATATTTACATATTACTATACATTTGTCTTATCAGCTCCTTCCATGTGCTTAGATGGTAATGGATGCTCACACCACCATAGATCCTCTCAGGTTAGGAGAGATCATGAGCTCCATGTGCTCCATGTGCTGCATGTGCTGCATCTTCTGAGTCTAACCCCCACAGGAAGTTGCATAGCTATGTGACCTCTCTAAGTAATTCACATCAGAGGTCACAGAGTAATCACAGAGAAATAATAGGTGACAGGCAATGCATGAAAAATACAATACATTCCAACAAACCCCTTCTCATGCATAACTGTCATGCAATTATTTATTCATACAAAGTCCAAGCTTTATACGCAGATTCACAAAATGTTCTCTGGGTAACGGTTTGGTCATGATGTCAGCTGTCATCTCACTGGTGTGACAATAGTGTAGACTGATGACCCCTTCTTTTGCCAACTCTCGCACGTTGTGGTATTTCGTTGCGATGTGCTTGGTGCGTGACTGAACCTTGTCATTCTGTGACAGTCGGATGCAGCTCTGATTATCTTCCATTATCTGGATTGGTCTCTTTTCAGCTATTCCGAAATCCAGCATAAGTTTTTCAATCCACATCAGTTCTCTGCACGCTTCCGATACGGCCACATATTCAGCTTCTGTAGAAGACAAACTCACAATACTTTGTTTATGACTGGCCCATGAAATTTGTACATTTCCATACATAAACACATATCCACTTGTGGATTTATAATCAGAATGATCCCCTGCCCAATCTGAATCACAGTAACATATTAGTTTTGGATTACTATTGGCTGAAATCTTTAATTTACAATCAATGGTACCCTTTAAATACCTTACCATCCTTTTAACTGCAGTCCAATCTGATTTGGTAGGTGAGCTGACCCTTCTGCTCAAAATTCCTACTGCATTTGCTATATCAGCCCTGTATGTGGTAGCTAGATATAAAAGCTTACCTATGGCTGATCTATATTGGATGTTATCTGGTAAAGGTTCTCTTACTGTTTCATCCTTCAGAAAATCAGTGATCATGGGAGTGCTTACAACTTGGGCATCTTGCATACCTAAACTTTCAATAAGCTCATTTATTTTCTGCTTCTGGCTTAGAAGATAAGAACCATCATTTTGTTTCTCAATTTCTATACCAAGATAGTATGACACATTACCCAGTTCTTTTATCTCAACATTGAGGTTTAAACACTTTACAATGTCCTTGTACTCTTGCTCACTTTTGCTTGCAATGAGCAGATCATCAACAAAAGCTAAAATGTATGCATATTGTCCATTTGTGCACCTAGTGTACAAGCATTTATCTGCTTCACCTTGCTTAAATCCTAAATTTGTCAATATTTCATGCAATTTTTCATTCCAACATTTTGCACTTTGCTTTAATCCATAAAGACCTTTGTTTAATTTACACACTAGCTGTCTTTGTTTTGTATTTATGAAACCTGTTGGTTGTTCCATGTACAAGTCTTCAGTTATTTCTCCATGAAGAAACGCTGTTTTCACATCAATGTGGTTGACTTGCATGCCTTTTGAGACTGCAATGCTCAGAAGTGTTCTGATTGTCGTGTGTTTCACTACAGGTGCAAACACTTCATCAAAATCTTCTCCATATTTTTGAAGATATCCCTTTGCCACTAATCTGGCTTTATACCTTTCCACTTTTCCTTGTGCATTCCTTTTTAACTTGAATACCCATTTGCATCCTATAGCTTTCTTGCCAGGAGGTAATTTTGTAAGAATCCAAGTATTATTTTTATCCAATGCATCAATTTCTTCTTGTGCAGCTTTATGCCATTCAGCAGCTTCTTCTGCTGGCATTTTCTCAATCTCATCCCATGTTAAGGGCTCTTGAGCTTCTGCTGACTTTGTTAGGTAAGACAGTCTTAGGGGTGGAACACCTTTGTTTTCCCTGGATGAGCGTCTGACAACAGGTTGGTCTGACCTTTCCGCATCCTCTAAATCTGAGAGTTCTTCTCCAATTGATTCCCCTTCTCCAACTGTACTGTCTTCTTCAATGATCCTTTCTGTGTCTGCTTCCTCTGCCTGTTCCTCGTTAGATACAGATGAGTTGCTTTCAGACATCTGCCTTGGTATGGCATTTATATACACTGGCATGTCTATTATGGTTCTAGTTTCATATTCTGGATGATAAGGCTCATCTGGGATAATCCAGCCTTTATCAACCCTTTTGTTTTCATCAAAATATGTAACATGTCTTATGCCAACAATGCCAGTTTTCAGATTCAAAATTCTATATCCTTTGTGTCCTGGAGCATAGCCAACTAAAATGCCCCTTTCTGTTGTGGAATCCAGCTTATGCCTTCTTTGCTTTGGTATATGAGCATATGCTGTACTTCCAAATGTTCTTATGTGTGACAGGTTTGGCTTCCTACCATGCCATGTCTCATGTGGTGTGCGCTCAGCGCCTTTAGTTGGCATTCTATTTTGTAGGTACACTGCTGTGAGAATGGCTTCCCCCCATAGTCTTTTAGGGAGATTGCTATCTGACAGCATACATCTGGTCATTTCCACAAGTGACCTAAATTTTCTCTCTGCAACAGAATTTTGCTCTGGTGTATAAGCTACTGTTGTGATATGCTGAATGCCTTCTTGTTCTAGAAATGTGCACATGCTTTGTGAAGTGAACTCACCACCATTGTCGGTCTGAAGAACCTTTGGTTTTCTTTCAAATTTGTTGCTCACCATGGCTACGTATTTCTTCAGCATGTCTGTGACTTGACTTTTCTCTTTCAGCAAATAGGCCACACAATATCTAGAGAAATCATCCAAGAATATTAGCACAAATCTGTTATTTCCCAATGATGGGATATTAAACGGTCCACATAAGTCACTGTGTATTGTCCAGTACTTTATTACTCCTATTTCCTGTGTATGCAGGAAATGAGGGTCTCACACCTTTTTGAGTAACACAGTCTATGCATTTCTCCATTTTACCAGCATCTGCACTTATCTGAATGCCGGTGGCCAGTTGCTTACTGTAAAGATCCTGGATCACCTTAGAATCACGATGTCCCAGGCGGCGGTGCCAGATTTCCAGACTACATTTACCATCATTCTTCCCCACTTGCGCCAGATGTGAGGCTTCACCTGAAATGCTCAGTTTATAAACATCATTATGCATAAAAGCTTCAGCATACACTTCATCATTTTTAGAGATTGTGCACTTACTGTTTTCAAAATGAATCACAAATCCCTTCTTATCTAATGTAGATACACTAAGCATATTGCAAACTGCTTGGGGAATATACAAGACATCACTTACAGGAATTTCTTTAACTTCATTAGACACTTTGCATTTTAAGAATCCAATACCTTTTGCTTGGATCTTAGCAGTCCCTGCGTTTGCAGTTTTAAGAATACCTTCCTCTGGACACATTTCCTGAAAGAAATCTTTACAATTGGTTAAATGGCATGTGCTCCCTGAATCCAAAATCCAAGTACTTTCATTTGAATTATTATTTACCATAGTCAAAGATTTTTCTGCCATTAGAAAGCCCTTGTGTTTATCTTTGTCCTTCATACATTTCCTGGTTTGAAAATTCTTTAGTTCCATTGGTTTAGGTGAGCTAGAGGGAGTGTTTTGTGTTTCCTTACACCATTTAGATACATGTCCCTCCTTTCCACATGAGTAGCAAATCAGCTTGCCCTTGGGTGGAGTTTTCCCATAGCTCCGCCTTCCTCTGTTCTTTGCCAAGAAATTTGTTTCATTTCTCTCTGACTTGCTTTGAGAACACATCTCCTCAGAATCATTTATTATGCATTCCTGCCTTAGTTTTGATGTTGTCTGTTCAAAAGATTGCCCTTCAATGGCCTCATTTACAGACCTAAAAACATCAAACTTCTTTGATAGTGAGGTAAAAAGAAATGCTCTTTTCAATGCATCACACATGGGAATTCCAGAAAGTTCTAACTTTTGAAATGAAGACATAAGATACATAATGTGATCATTACATTTACTTTTATCCCTTAATTTGGTTTCATTCAACTCTGCCAACCAAATTGGTTGCTGCTTTGCATATGTAGTTGCATACATAGTTCTCAGTTTATATAAAATGTCCTTTGGTGTATCTTTTCCCTCCACTAATATGGCTTGTTTCTCTGAGAGAGCTTCCAAAAGCATGCACTTCACATAATAGTTTGCACTGTCCCATTCAGCCATATTTTTAGCTGTTCTGTCTTGGTCTAAGCATATATTTAATCTTTTTGCTCGAAGGAGACATATGAATCTTAGTTCCCACTGCTGATAATTAAACTCAGTTAATCTAGGCACCTTGAGAGAATAGAACAATGGTGAATTTCTTCCCTCAGCCATTTTCTTAGCCTTCTGTCTGCTGTGTGGGGGGGGAGAGAGAGACAGACTGAATCTTTCCTTTAAAACTTAAGAGAAAAATGTGGCCTTTTTTTTTCTGCCTGGTAATATTTCTCTTCTTTTTCAATTCCTGACCCTGGGCCCATAACCCTTTTGTTGGATTATTTGTAGTAAATAATTAGCAGATTTTAGTACACACAGCTTCAGCTTTAGAAATGTTAATTTCTTTCTTCATCTCTCTCTCATTCACCCCTGAATAATTCACTGCTGAGTCACTTTAAAGTTGAAGTAACAAAACATCTGTTTACTCACAGTTTGTAGTTAGATTATAATCAGACAGGCTTATATTTACATATTACTATACATTTGTCTTATCAGCTCCTTCCATGTGCTTAGATGGTAATGGATGCTCACACCACCATAGATCCTCTCAGGTTAGGAGAGATCATGAGCTCCATGTGCTCCATGTGCTGCATGTGCTGCATCTTCTGAGTCTAACCCCCACAGGAAGTTGCATAGCTATGTGACCTCTCTAAGTAATTCACATCAGAGGTCACAGAGTAATCACAGAGAAATAATAGGTGACAGGCAATGCATGAAAAATACAATACATTCCAACAAAATTAGCTGTTTTAACACAGCAAAATTTACAGTGTAAGTTACCAATCTGTGGTACCTCAGTACCTCCCTTGTTTGGCAGCTTGCCCTGCTAGTAGTATTATTGTGAGACTACCACTAGGAGGCTAAAGAAACCATTTTGAAAATGGGAGTTACTGGACCAAGGGCATTCTGGGATCCCTCCTTCCCACTCTCGCTCTGCCCACACTAGCCACCAGAGATGCCACTGGTAGGTTCCTGAGATGCAGGGGGTGGGGAATTGCATGGAAAGGGGATGCAGATGGGAGTTACTACTACTACTACTTGACATTTCTAGAGCACTACTAGGGTTACGCAGCGCTGTACAGTTTAACAAAGAAGGACAGTCCCTGCTCAAAGGAGCTTACAATCTAAAAGATGAAATGTCAAGTTTGGGCAGTCTAGATTTCCTGAATAGAGGTATGGTGGTTAGGTGCCGAAGGCGACATTGAAGAGGTGGGCTTTGAGCAAGGATTTGAAGATGGGCAGGGAGGGGGCCTGGCGAATGGGTTCAGAGAGTTTATTCCAAGCATGGGGTGAGGTGAGGCAGAAAGGACGGAGCCTGGAGTTGGCGTTGGTGGAGAAGGGTACTGAAAGGAGTGATTTGTCTTGAGAGCGGAGGTTATGGGTAGGAACGTAGGGGGAGATGGAAAGTTCTCTGGAAAGGAGATGGGAAGGGGTAATTCTTATCAGCATTGGCCCATTTAAAAAGCTCTCTGAGAGCATCAAACTGCCCGTTATCTTTCCATGAATAATGCAGCTTGCAATGTAAAATGCAAGCCATGTTATTTATTTCGCATAATAATAAGCTGCTTTTATAGTTCATCATTACTTTGCACTGCCCTAAAAATCATGCATTAAAGTAAAATAACACAATTTTCCAATTAACATACATTATTTGGTCTAATACATACATTATTGCCTTTATGCACATTAGTTACTTTCCCTCTTAGTCTACACAAGCTTGGCATGCAACATTTGTTAAAAATAACATCATTATTTATTAGCGACTTGAGACTTTTGAAAGAATTACCAGCATCGGCTCGACTTGAGGTTTCTAAACTGTCTTCAGTCAGTTAATATTGTTCCAGCAGAGATGTGAAGGAGCTATTGTACAAAGATACTGAATAATACTATCCCCCTAGGTTAAGGTTTTCTGGCCACCAATTAAGAACAGAGAGGAATAGGGAGCCTCTGCTAGGTCATGTGATTTGGACCTGGACAGTCTCAATCTAATACAGTATTTGGAGCAGCATTAGAAGCTGTAGTGGTTTCTAGACCACTGCTGGTATTACATTTTGGAACCTGATCTGACATGAACATTGAAGTTATTCTTTAGACAGAAAAATGGTTTATTTTTAGAGAAACGTATCTGAGTGTTGCCAGATGTATGTCAGAGTACTCAGATTAGGCAGAAAGTATTTCTTGAAAAGCACCAGGAGCAGTGGCATTCCTAGCCTCGACGGCACCTGGGGTGGATCGTCGATGTGCCCCCCCGCCCGGGTGCAGTGTGCCCCACGCGAAATGACACTCCCCCCGGGTGCACGCCGCTGGGGGGGGGGGTGCCGCAGCGCGCGCCTGTCTGCTCCCAGTTCACTACGCTTGCTAAATTCTCTCGTTTGCTGCAGCTCCCTCCCTCTGCCCCGGAACAGGAAGTAACTTGTTCCGGGGCAGAAGGAGGGAGCTGCAGCGAATGAGAGAATTTAGCGAGCGTAGCGAACTGGGAGCAGACAGGCGCACCCTGCGGCACCCCCCCAGTGGTGTGCACCCGGGGTGGACCGCCCCCACCGCCCCCCCCTTGGTACGCCACTGACCAGGAGTGTTTAGCACTTGGGCTAACATTTTTTTCCTTGCTTCCCATGTAAATGTTTAGTAAATTTGGGTTCTGATAGGTTTAGTAGTAGTAGTTTTAAAAAATGTTCTTATTTATAAAGAACTTGAAAAATGCAACTCCAAGAAATACTCTTGATGCAGAAAAAAATATTGAACAATACCACTAAATACAACTGTAGGAAAAAAATATACAAGAAATCATTATTACTGTTCTATCTTCCAGCCCGCAATTAAAAGGGGAAAAGGACAATTCAAAGAAATATATTTCACTCAAGACAAAGAAAAAGAAGCAATCATAACAGGACTCAGTATATTCCCATATCATGGAGTAGATGTTATTAAGTTAGGAAGCAGTCATGCAGCTGATCCAACGGTCTTCGAACTCAGAAATCTATCCAAATGATCTGGGTCAAAGAAAATATAGTTTAGGGAGTTTGATTTAATAACACACTTGCAAGAAAAATTAAGCCATAAAAGTTCTCCTAGTTGTAACACACAGGGTCTGAACTTAAGAAATTATTGATGTCGCCTCTGCGACATGCAGAAAGATGCTTTTCGTGCAATTAAGTAATACCTCATCTCAGTAGTGAAAATATAGCCTCAGTATCCAATCAGGGTCAAGTTCCTATACAAAGTACACAATTAGGATTGAAGGTTTAACCCCTTTAGTATCATCTTCCAAAGACTGGGTAAAGGGACCATTTATTAAGCAGTGGTAAGCACTAATGCATGCTTAGCGCAGGTTAAAAAGCACTACTATGGGGTGTGCTCAGGCATGCTGCGGTAGTTTTGGAATCAGTGGGCTCTACCAACATGCTACAAATTAGAATTTAGGGCCCCTTTTACCAAGCTGCAGCAAAAAGGGGGTCGGCATTAGCATCGGTGTGTGTTTTACACGCGAGCTGAGGCCCTCTTTTACTACATCTGGTAAAAGGGAAGTTTTGCTTTCCTACAGGAAATAGCCGGGCGGCAAGTAAAGCACTTGCTGTATGGCCATTTTGGGGGGAGCCCTTACTGCCACCCATTGAGGTAGCGGTAAGGGCTCCTGTGTTAACCCAGTGGTAACAGGGCACGGTGTGGCACTGCCCGGTTATTGCCAGGTACACTCTGGCGCTACAAAAATAAATACATTTTTGTAGCATTGAAAATGATGGCACGCTAGGGGTGGGAAGTACCACTAGGCTGCTGCAGTAGCCCGGCAGTACTTCCTGTATAGCGAGCGGTAAGCTCACGCTGGGCTTACCGCCGCTTAGTAAAAGGAGCCCTTATTTTTTAGCACTGGGGGCTTATCTAGGGGGTGGATAGTTGGCGTGTTCTTTGCTAATCATTTAGTGCAGCTACATTGCCACTCGCTAACTGAGTAGTGCACAGTTAGCGCATGAAATCTTACTGTCTACAAAATAGGTGGCAGTACGGGCTCATGCGCTAATGGCCACGCACTAATGGGGAAATTAGCATGTAATGAGCAAAAAAAAAGAAGGTAAAAAACCTCACGAAACCGTGAGAATGAAAACAAAAAAGTGAGGAGAAACCAAGGAGGATACCAAAAAGAACTTTATTAGGTTCCTAAAAAAGCGACCCGACACGGCTGTGCTTCGGCCAAAAGGCCTGCCTCAGGGATCTTGAACAATCTCAAATGTTGCCGTGTAATATTATACACCGATGACAATTAACACACAGTTGTTGTTAAATCAAAAACTTCTTTGGTCTCCTCTCTTATAGGAATGGCGTGTTCGTCAGTATCCTCCTTGGTTTCTCCTCAATTTTTTGTTTTCATTCTTTTCTTTCTTTCGAAATTAGCATGTAGCCACAGTGGCATCGTGAGGGCAGCTGACACCCGGGGCGGGTCGCCGCTGCGCACCCCCCCCCCCCCGGGTGCAGAGTGACGCACCCTCCCCCCTCCGTAGCGCAACCCCCCCCCCGCGAGAACATACCTGGAAGGCGGTGAGGGGCGGGCGGGAGGGCCAATCCGCCGAGTGCACATCGCTGGGGGGTGTCGGCGCCTCGCTGGTTCCTTGCTCTCTCTCTGCCCCGGAACAGGAAGTAACCTGTTCCAGGGCAAAGAGAACAAGGAACCAGCGAGGCGCCGACACCCCCAGCGGCGTGTACCCGGGGCGGATCGCCCCACCGCCCCCCCTTTCTACGCCACTGTGTAGCCATTAATCGGAAAAATGGAAAATGGGGTCATTTTACTGCTGCACTAAAAGTGGCCTCAGCGCGTGGGAAAGACCTCTGCTGGGGATAATGCTGGCCACTTTTTACCGCTGCTTAGTAAAAGGGCCCCCAAGTAAAGCATCCATTTCAGGCACTACAGCCTGACCAGTCTCTCTTTTCTTTTCTTTTTTTTTTTACATAAGATAGAATATAATGAATCTGTGATACTGGTAGATAGGATTGTTCAGGCAATTTCAAAGTTTCAGAAGAAAATGCTTAAAAGTAAGCAGATGAGCCACTGAAGGGACTCTAGGAAAATTAATTAAACATAAAGTCTTCCTCCTTAAGGTATTCTTCAAATTCTCAGTTTTCCTATTCAAATACTCATGGCTCTTCAGTAGCAATGCTTGATTATCTGCAGCCTTTTTAACATCCTTTTCTATAGTTACAAGTTTATTCTCCAAAGATAGGATCCTTTGCGCCATTAAAGTAATTCTGGCAGCATGATTAGATATTTGCACTGATAAAGACTCCAATTTCTGAGACAAGGACTTCATTCAGGACAGTGCATTCCAGAGGGAATCAAGTATTATTACAGGGTGCTTTGGAGGAACTGTTAACTTACTGAGATCCAGTAAGGATGATTGCAGAGTCCTACTCTGAGTTGCCGATGGAGTCATGTCTGCACTTACTAAAATGCCATAGGCAAACTGTGCTGTACCCAAAGGTGTTGCAGGATCCAGTGTGCCTACAACATAGTAACATAGTAGATGATGGCAGAAGAAGACCTGCATGGTCCATCCAGTCTGCCCAACAAGATAAACTCATATGTGCTACGTTTTGTGTATACCTTACCTTGATTTGTATCTGTCATTTTCAGGGCACAGACCATAGAAGTCTGCTCAGCACTTGCCCCGCCTCCCAACCACCAACCCCGCCTCCCACCACCGGCTCCACCACCCATTCTCGGCTAAGCTTCTGGTAAAAGTCTCGTGGTAACCGGGTGGTAATGACCTACGCGCATCAAATGCCACTTGGCACGCGTCTAATACGCACGTCCGAAAATAAATTTTTGGACTTACATATTGGATGTGCACCAAAAATGAAATTACCTCAAGAGCCATGCGGTAGCCGGGCGGTAACTTCATTTTGGCGCACGTTGCGCATGTTGGGCACACATAGACGCTTACGTGGCTTAGTAAAAGGGCCCCTTAAACACCTAAGCAACTAAATTGGACCACATAGTACACAGCCCTATCTCTATGTGGTGTTGCTTTCTAGGAATTTCTCTAGGAGAAATGTAGTCAGTCAGCCCCGTAGAACTGCTTATTTTATCTAAATTTTGTGCTTTTAAATCTTGAAAACAAGGTAAAATAGCTTTTAAAAGTCCAGTATCTAATATCTAACAAGGCATTTCTGTTCGCTGGAGATGCAAATCAAATAACTGTATTTTACTCCTGTGTTAATCTCATTTGAAAGTTTTCATGCAGAGGGGGATTCGGCTGCATATCAGAAATTTAGATGTAAAATGAGTTATATATATGAATGTCAACTCACAGAAACTCAGAAACTCAGACTCAGAAACCAAACGAAGGAAGAAGACTTCGGCTGGCGGGGGTTGGCGTCCCCCGCCAGCAAAGGTAGGTGACGGTGGGCGGGCGGGCAGGGGGGTTCGAGAGGGTCGTCTGCGGGGGGGGGGGGTCAAAGTTGGTGGTGGTGGTGCTGGTGGCGGCGGGGGGGGTGTCGGCAATGGTGGGGGGATGTCAACAATGACGGCGGGGGGGGGGGGGGCGCCGGGGGAGGGCTAAAATGTGCCCCCTCACCTCGGGCTCTGGACTCCCCTCCCGCCGAAGTCTGGCTATGCCCCTGGCCTAGAGATCTGCGCTGAAATCCAGGCATATTCTATAACAATTGACTTAACAAGCCAACCAGTGTATTTAACAGCACTTAACAAGCAATAATGAGCACCAATTGGCAATAATTAGAATTCATGCATGTAACTCATTAAATTCCAAAGTGCGCAGTTCAGAAGGGGCATATTATGGGTGGGAAGATGGGCATTTTGTGGGCGTTCCAAAATTTTCATGTGTTGTTATAGAATATGGCCCAGAGCTCATAAATCTACATACAGGGATTTATGGCACTTTTTTGTTGGTGGAAATGGACATGCGTAGTTTTAAGCACTAGGATATCAACTAAGCATATTCTGTATACCACGCCTAAACCTAGGCATCACTTATAGAATACGCTTAGACAGAAATGTTTACCACGCAGATTTTTTAGGCACCATATATAGAATCTGGCCCATTACTTTATAAATAATCATGAAAACAAATTTAGTGGCAATTCTGAAAAGCGGTGCTTAATGTTAGGGGCCACCAAGCGGCACACTTTGTACCAATTCTATAATAGCTTCAGGGCACAATGAACTGTTGCAGAATAATAACGTAAATCCACATTGGTGCTTCTAATAATAGGCGCAGTCACATCATGTCAATGGCAGGCATTAGTGGGTATACCTAAGTGCACCTTGCAATGCAGGCAACTGATTGTATTCTGTAAGTTGTGTGCATTGCCAGATGACAAGCTCATGCATTTCCCAAGTTAATACCTCCCTTGCAGTTGTGCACGAGGGCACTCATTTTCGAAGCGGATGGATGTCTCAAAATGGCCAAAAGAATGTCCATCTGCCAAAACATCCAAATGGTGATTTTCAAAAGGCAGAATTTGGACATTTTACACTGCAGGTCATCCAGATATCTAGGGAGCCTATTGGAGGTGTGTTCTGGGTGGGACTTGGGAGGGCCCAAAATTAGGATGTCTTTCAGCGATAATGGAATGGGAAGAAACATCCAAGGCAAGAAACAAGGACGTTTTTTTATCTAGACCTGTTTCAATCACGTCCAGGGTACAAAAAGGTGCCATGATTGAGCAGCTGATCATTGGAGGGATGAAAGAATAACCCCTTCTTACTGATCCCCTCCCACCCCCATAAGAAGTGAAAATGACAGTGGATACCAGGCTCTATGACAGCTTCAGGTATTATGGCCATTCCTAATAGAGCAGCAAGCAAGTGTAAGGAGTAGCCTAGTGGTCAGTGCAGTGGACTTTGAACAATCGGACCCAGGTGTAACAACCACTTTAACTCTTACTTCTGTACAAATAAGTGAGTCCTCCTGGAACACAGAAATACCTACTGAATTTATAAGACACCTGCAAGCATGATGGCTATCATAGGGGTGGACCTTTAGGTTACATTAGGTTCATATCTGTTCCTGGAGGGCTCATAATAACATACAAGGGAATTAAGGTGAGATTTGTACCTGGGTCCCATTGTTTAAAGTACACAGCACTGACCACTAGGCTGCCCCTCTGCTCTGCAGGGACGTCTGTATGGCCATTTTTATACAAATGATGCCACACAGACATTTTCATGCTTGCTTTTTTGGGCGTTCATTATTTGGACGTGTTATTTTGAAAAAATGACTGTTCATTTTGGATGTTTTCAGTGCAAGAATGTCCTCTTCATGTATTTTTGGACAGGAAATTCAGATGTTTTTTCCAGTTTGAAAATGGCTGTGAGATTAACGTTTTTTTTGGATGTTATGAGCAGAATTTCCCCATTCTAACCTGGATGTTCTTTCAAAATACATACATGTGCTCCTTTTCTATATTTTGGTGTGTGGAAATGGTGTCTAAATTGAAACTCCCCCTGTAGAACCGCCCTTCACATGTTCACAATAAACTCTCAGAGTTCTGGATTTCCTGTAAGAACAGATCATATTTGCAGCATTACAGTTTGTACAGTTGTTATACTTCAGAAATTGAATTTTTCTCTTTGTAGGAAATGCCATTAACAAAACGACAGTCTTCCGAGACTTGAATTTTATGCCTGGTGAGATGCCTGAATCCATTACACTTGTTATCACGTCCTGGGATATGCTGGAAGAGAGAAAGAGATGCACAAAGTCTTGCGTCTGGATATGCAAGTCGTTCAGTAACAGCAGGACTCCGTATCACTTGTGTCCTCAACAAATGCCTCATTTTTATTGCAAAGGAATTTCAGGGTGTAAAGAGCCTGGGCTCCATGCACAGCTTTCAATTAGTTTGTGTTTGTTTACCTCCTGCAACCGCCCCCCCCCCCCCCCCCCCCCCGCATTAAACATAGCTATGGTGCTAAGAGGATCCTTGTTTATTCATGAAAGGAAAGGGAAAGGTAGGTTGCAAAAGCCTACATTAAAAAAAAGAGAACAAATGACTCATTTTTCATTGGCTCAGTCATACATAAAACAAAAGCAGTAGATGTTCAATCTTGCTAGACTACATGTAAGTAAAAAAGAAACTTTTATTACAAAAAAAATGAAATATATCAAGGCCTCTATTTTAAAAGCATCCTTATACGTGTATGTAGATTGTATTCATGAGTAAACGACAACTTCAGAAAGCCACTATTTACATGTGATACTGAGATGCAGAAATTTCAAGGGAGCCTGATTTGAGTGTGGCTTATGTAGCATAGACATAGGAAATACATGTCTGTGGTAAAAAAAAAATTTCTTCATCAGGTTTTGCACCAGCTAGGAAACATGCACAGATTTTTTTGGGGGGACTGGGGTTGTTTTGGCCAGTTGCTGATTGCATTTTGTTGTGGAGAAATTTGGAGGTAAAGGTTCAGGATAGGATCATAAGCTGGTCGGATTGACTGTCTAGGGTGTGTGTGGTATGTTAGTCAGTTGTTTCGGGGGGGGGGGGGGGGGGAGTTTCAGGACCTTTGATGACTTGTGTATGGAGTTTCATTTGGAATCTCGGCATTACTTCCAGTGGTTGCATTTAAGGCACTGTTTCAGGGGTTCCAGGTATATTGAGTGGGTGAAGGTTGGTGATTCGGACTTATTTAATTTCTGTGTTGGGCTTATCAGACAGTTGAAGAAGGCTTCAGCGGTTTATCGTAAGGTTAAGTTCAAGGGTAAGAATGTAACATAGTAAAATATTAGATGATGCCAGATAAAGACCTGTACGGTCCATCCAGTCTGCCCAACAAGATAAACTCATTACATATGGTACGGTGATATGTCATATGTATACCTCATCTTGATTTGTCTTTACCATTTTCAGGGCATAGACCATAGACGTCTACCCGGCATGGTCCTTGTTCTAAAACTTCAAACGTTGTCATCGAAGCCCCTGAAAAGCTCCACTCCAACCCATCCAAATCTATTCAGCCACAATCAGGGCACAGACCATGGAAGTCTGCCCAGCACTGTCTTTGCTTCCCAATTACAGTTACAGTTAGATTTCTTATAGTCCGCTAATTCCATTTGTATAGATCAAAGCAGATTACTGCAAGAATCTAGATCACAATACATCTAGGATGTAACATAAATTAAAATTGGCACAGATAGCAAATTATTTCTTAATCGCATATTCAGAGAACAGTAAAGTCTTTAAACTCTTCTTCAACATATTATAGGTAAATAAAGTCCGTAAATTAATGGGTACCAATTGCCAAAATTTAGCTGCCTGATATGGAAACAAACATAAAATATTTCTTCATAATGATGCCTTTAGGATTTGGGAATCAAATAAAAGAGAATTTTGAGTATTATACAGTTTTTCACCTAGTGAATAATGTGCAATTTTCCATAACAAACATCCTATTTTAAAAATTATCCTGGCTTTTCAGCAGGGATCCAGTGGAGTTTAATGAAATAAGCTGTAATTTTGTCTGATTTTCTAAGAGAATATATCAGACGAACAGCCACATTTTGGATGGTTTGTATTTTCCTTAGTAAGAATTTTGGCAGACCTAAGTAGACAATATTACAATAGTCCAACTTACTAAGAATTAGTGACTGAACCACAAGTCTGAACAAATTAGTCGGCAAGTTTTTATAAATAGCTCTTAACCACTTAAACTCCACTAAGATTCCTTGGATCCTTTCCTTTTAAAGGGAAATGGGACTTGATGTACCGCCTTTCTGAGGTTTTTGCAACTACATTCAAAGTGGTTTACATATATTCAGGTACTTATTTTGTACCAGGGGCAACAGAGGGTTAAGTGACTTGCCCAGAGTCACAAGGAGCTGTAGGAGCATGATTTGGGCGATTGTATTGACAAGTAGGTATGGAAAGATTTTTGAGGTAGAGTTTGTAGGCCTACTTAATCTGCTCCAGTAACTCAATTCCTTTTTTCTGTAGAGCATAGGGCACTGTGAACCCCTTATAAGGTTTCTAGGTTGACAAGAAATGGGTCTAGTTGATATTGGTCCTATAGGTTGGGTGTGGGTACCTTTTTATCATATGTTATATGGATGCAGTAATTTACAAGACTACTGAGGTTTGGTTTGGAAAAGGGTTCAAGATGTCATGAGCATCCAGGTTGAACTTAGTTATAAAATTGCTATTTTAAGGTCAGCAGCTTTGCCCCATTTGCCACAAAAGAACAAAACTAGGCTGTTTGATGTGCTTATGGGTTTAGCGATACAGCACATCTTGCCTGAGTGGAAAGACATAAGAATAGCCATACTGGTCAGACCAATGGTCCATCTAGCCCAGTATCCTGTTTCCAACAGTGGCTAAGTCAGATTACAAGTACCTGGCAGAAACCCAAATCATAGCAACATTCCATGCTACCAAACTCAGGTCAAGCAGTGGCTTCCCCATGTCTGTCTCAATAGCAGACTATGGACTTTTCCTCCAGGAACTTGTCCAAACCTTTTTTTAAACCCAGATATGCTAACTGCTGTAACTACATCCCCTGTCAAAGAGTTCCAGAGCTTATTGAAAAAATATTTCTTTCTATTTGCTTTAAAAGTATTTCCATGTAATTTCATTGAGTGTCCCTTAGTCTTTGTACTTTTTGAAAGAGTAAAAAATTCACTTTTACTCATTCTACACTACTCAAGATTTTATAGACCTCAATCATATCTCCCCGCGGCTGTCTCTTTTCCAAGCTGAAGAACTCTAACCTCTTTAGCCTTTCCTCATAGGAGAGGAGTTCCACCCCCTTTATCATTTTGGTTGCTCTTCTTTGAACCTTTTCTAATTCTGCTATATCTTTTTTGAGATACGGCAACCGCAACTGAACGCAATACTCAAGGTGAGGTTGCACTATGGAACAATACAAAGACATTATAGTATTCTTGGTCTTATTTACCATCCCTTTCCTAATAACTCCTAGCATCCTGTTTGCTTTTTTGGCCGCCAACGCATACTGGGCAGAAGATTTCAGCTCATTGTCTACAATGACTCCTAGATCTGTTTCTTGAATAGTTTTGTGTCGCCTGAAAATTTAATCACCTCACTCCTCATTCCAATTTCCAGATCATTTATAAACAGTTCTGCATTATCTTTGAATGCTTGGTGAAGTTTGTCTTGTGCAAAAGTTGCTGCTGTCAAATGATGCTGTGTTCCCAAATTCCGAAAAGTTTGGGCTCTGTTAGATATTTTCTGTTCACTGAATTCTGTGTAATCTTTAGTTATGGAATCTCAGGGCTTCTTTTACAAAGCTGTGTTAGCGATTCCCGTGCGGCAAATGAAAGGAAACCCATAGGAATTGAATGGGCTTCCTCTCATTTGCCGCATGCGAGATTTGGTATCACTGCTTTGTAAAAGAGCACTCAATATGTGGAATTATGCTCTGTGGGTTCTGTATTGTGGAGTGGGAGGAGGTAACTTCTTTGTTATTCAAAATGCAATAAATAAATAATGCTCATTTCATCCAGGGCTTTACATTAGGAATTAAAGGAGTAATTTTTCTTAATATTCCTTGTTTATTTCTTAATCCTAAACCCTCCCCATCCCCACAAACTGCAGCCTTGCTACTCAATTGATAGTTTGAAAATGGGACCAGCTACACATGTGTTAGCAGTTACACATGGATGTTGCAAAGTTGCTGCTTCCATATGTAAGGGGCAAAGTTATCAATGTGTGGTAAAAGGCAAGTTTTTACCACACCTTGATTAACCATGGGAGTCACCAACCTGCAGGCTGCTGAATACTCTGGTAAGTGAATAATGCTGCTTGCGAGCTACCTCAGAAGCAGAGTTATTCCAGCAGCCCAGAAGCATCGGGCCTCAAAGCGCAGCCTGATGCTCCTGGGCCAGATCTAAAGGGGCTGGTGTTGTTTTTCCCACACTCCAATGATACCCTCTGACCCCCAAGAAGATATCCCCATCCCAGATCAAGCCCTCCCACCTGCATGATAGCATCTCCCACTTGTCCAAAGTACCTGGTGGTCCAGTGGTCTTCAAGCAGCAACAATCCCCATTCACTTCAGCCCTGCTCATACTGTCTCCAAAATGGCACCCCTAGTCCTAGCTTCATACTTCTGCCACTAGGGTTCATGCCTGAAGACTGCTAGACTACCAGGTACTGGGCTGGTAGGCTCAAGAGGATGGTTGGGAGCCCCTGGGGGTTGTCATTTGGGGGGTGGGGGAATGGCACTGGCCTCTTTGGGCTCTGGCCCAGAAGCATTGGGCTGTGGCTTTGAGGCCTGATGCTCCTGGTAAGAAGAATAATCCCAGCTTTTATCGTCATTTAATGCCCAGAAAGCAACTTGTGGTGACCCAAATATCACTGTGGTAGGGCAAGACAAGCTGAATTAGAGCCCTTTAGGATGTATTAAGGAAAAATAGCATGACTTAAGGCCCTAATGCAGCTTGCCTACTCCGTCCCCCCTAAATGCCAGCAGTTACATATCGAAAATGCCAAACTGATGCTGCTTATATATTCATTTTATGAAAGGCTCCATGTTTAACAGAGTCTATTGTAAAATACTATCAAGCAGTGCAGCCCAAGCTCTGGAAAGAAAACCAGACAGTGATAAGGTTTATACAGGAGTCCAGAGAGGAACAAAATGGCCTCCGGCAGGAAACAGCAGCCATGGTGCGAAAAAGCACACTAGTAGGAGGTCAGAATTTCACCCTAGCAAAACTCTCCCAGGAGCTGAGATTCCTGCAGCCTAGTAGTGGAACCCTCCCAGAGTGCTGCTGAAATCTCTCTAGTCACATCCTGTTACTCCTCCTTCACTGTCCTGGGTTGGGTCTGGCTGCGGCTTTGCTTGCCTCTTTCTTTCCCTCTGTCTCTCTCCTTTGCACATGGGTCCCTTACCCTTCCTTGCAACAAAAGGGGGAGTTAACTCACTCATTGCTAGTTTGCATAGAGTAGACAGTCATTCCTTACTGTTTAACAATATAGCATACAACAGTCCTTTATTTCCGAAACTGCAATGAGAAGTTTGCAGAGTTTATTTTAGTCCATGCTTTATCAGACTCTGGCTCTGGCAAATGTTTTACTTCCCACAGGACTCAGAATACCATAACCTGGTGTGTTTACTGCACATAGTACAGGAAAACTCAGTGGGGTGGAAACTTGCAGATAGTGAGGGTATTGACAATAATAATTAGAAGTTAAAAACATTGATAAAACAAAGCTTCTTCAAAGGTCAGGAAACAAATCAGACCACCAGCCAAGAACACTGCTGACACAACAAAGATAGAAGCATAACATAGTGCTTCATCTGAAGGAAAGAGAAAAGACCTATCAATATCCAGCTTGAACAAATGGAAAAACCAAGGGCTGGATATTGAAAGCCTTTTACCCAAATAATGGCTGCCTTTGGCTGGATCCTTGGCTTAATTGGGCCTATCCACTGATATTCAGCAGCCTCTCTGCACCTTCAGACCTCCTCAGCATTAGTTAGATAGTGCTGGGATATGACAGGGGTGGAACAGAAATGGAGCTGGAAGTTATGGATGGTTCAATGTGCAACATATCTGAGCTGATGATAATTCCCACCTCCTCCCGTCTTCTGGCTCTCCCTCCCTACACTGGCCCTTCACTGGCCTCAGCACTAAGTGAAAGTGATCACCTTCTTTAATGTGTGCCCCTGACATAGACTGTATTTTGGCAAAATGTGGCCAAGACAGGCTTCTGTTGTATGATTCTCCTGCAGTTTGCAACAATAAATATATTTTCAATTCCTATCTGTCTTTGTATTTGTGACCTGATGTGGTTTCCAGTGTCTGATATTCTGCAGATCATAGCCTATGTTGTTTTAAAAATTGAAATCCACCGAGACTTAATAATGGCCTGCAAAAATCTGAACCCCCTCCTCCCTTACCACTCGCTATACAGAAAGTACCACCAGGCTACTGCAGCAGCCCGGTGGTACTTCCTACCCTTAGCGTGCCATCATTTCTGGCGCTACAAAACTTTATTTATTTTTGTAGCACTGGAGTGTACCTGGTGGTAATCAGGCAGTGCTGTGCGCTGCTCGGTTACCGCCGAGTTAACGCAGGAGCCCTTACCGCCACCTCAATGGGTGGCAGTAAGGGCTCCCCCCCCCGAAATGGCTGCACAGCAAGTGCTTTACTTGCCGTCAGCCATTTCCTGTAGGAAAGTGAAACTTCCCTTTTACCAGCTGCGGTAAAAGGGGGCCTCAGCGTGCATGTAAAACATGTGCCGATGCCAATGCCGGCCCCCTTTTGCCGCAGTTTGGTAAAAGGGGACCTTTGTGATTTTATGTATGTTCTTTTGTTTGCCACTCTGGATAAGGGCAGGTTATAAATAATAAATCTAAATAATCTAAATCTAGAATTAGACATCCGGAAGAGTGGGTGGCAGAACCCTATTCTTTGATGGAGTATAGGCCTTTATAGAATACTAATAAAACTGGGTATCAATGCACCTTACATTTAGGCATGATCACGTTATGCCCCTGTGTACACATCCTTGCAAATACCCACAATGTAAGTTAAGCTGATATTTGCAGAATGGCACTTAGGTGGCTTGCTAACATTTACATAAATATGCACATACACATGTAAATGATAGTATTCTAAACATACAGGGAGATTCTTTACATTGTGCCTAAAAAATTGGTGTGGAAATCAATGCTGACAAAGTAAAAAGATGAGTGCTGTGCACTATGAATTTTTGGAAGATTTAGCACAGAGGGCACTGCTCAGGGCAATAAAGGGTAATGATGACAGCTGAGGGATTCTTGGGCATATTGGATGGCTCAAATGGTTTTTGTCAATGTCAATTATTCTGTTTGAAATAAAATGTTGTACAAAGTTCAGGTTTAGAAAGATTTTTGTATTTGAGCACTTCCAGACACACTGTTATTTATTTATTTATTTACTTACTTATTTGTAGCATTTGTATCCCACATTTTCTCACCAATTTGCAGGCTCAATGTGGCTTACATTATGCCGTAATGGCGATCGCCATTTCCGGGTACAGAATCACAAATGGTATTGCATTAAGGTGCATACATACATGGTTTTGCATTAAGGTGCACACATACACGGTAAAGAGGAATATATTATGGTATTGCATAGAGGTTTCTGAGTGATAGAATGAGTTGTAACATAAGTTAGGTCATCAACTATAGGGAGATCAATTTCAACATAAGAAATAAAGTGGTAGTGCGTATTGTGTAGCTTTCATTAGTAGCAATGAGGTTAAACAGTTAAGTGACTAGAGTTCGACTTTGTCTAGTTCATGTAAAGTCTAATTATTATGCCAACTTCAAAGAAAGAACTAAGGGCCCCTTTACTAAACTGCACCAGCGATTTCCGGCGCGGCAATGCCGACAAAGACCATTCACTTTGAACAGGCTTCGTTGTCATTGTCGCTACCTCAGGACAATACCGATATCGAAAACTTCATCAATGGTTTGGACCCAACCCTTCGAGAATACCCAGCTGACCGAACTTGGTCAAACTTCGCTCTCCTCACCGCCGAAACTGTTACCCAGGTGATTAATAGGTTCTCCAACACTCACTGTAAATTGGATACCTGCCCCAGCTACCTAATAAAATCCGCCCCCGACCGTTTCATAGCAGACCTCAAATCCCACCTAAACTACATGCTTCAGCAAGGCCTCTTCCCTAAGGAAAATGGCAACATCCTACTCACCCCAATACCAAAAGATACCAAGAAAAAAACAAACGAAATCACTAACTACCGCCTAGTAGTATCTATCTCACTGGCAGTCAAACTGATGGAAAGCATAGTAACCAAACAACTTACTGATTATATAAACAAATTCTCAATATTACATGAATCACAATCAGGATTTTGCCCCCTCCATAGCACTGAAACAGTACTAATTACTCTCCTAGCCAAATTCAAGCAGGAAATAGCAACAGGTAAAAGCATACTTCTCCTCTAATTCAACATGTCCAGTGCATTCAACATGGTAAACCATAATATACTACTAAGACTCCTAGATTACTTCGGGATTGGTGGAAATATACTTAGTTGGATCAAGGGTTTCCTAACCACCAGAACATATCAAGTGAAATCAAATTCAAACATATCATCACCGTGGAAAGCAGACTGCGGAGTACCTCAAGGATCACCACTATCACCGATCCTTTTCAACCTAATGATGACCCCACTAGCCAAGTCCTTATCCAACCAAGGCCTTAACCCTTTCATCTATGCAGATGATGTCACAATACACATTCCTTACAAACATGATCTGACAGAAATCACCAACGAAATCAAGCTCAGCTTGAACATCATGGACTCATGGGCAAATGCATTTCAACTTAAACTCAATACAGAAAAAACACACTGTCTCATCCTCTCATCCCAATACAATGCGAACAATTCATCCCAGAGTATTAATAGAACTAAAAAATGAACTTGCGGAGCTACTGTTAGAAATATGCAATCTGTCCCTAAAATCGAGTGTAATACCGGAAGACTGGAGGGTAGCCAATGTTACTCCGATTTTTAAGAAAGGTTCCAGAGGAGATCCGGGAAATTATAGACCGGTGAGTCTGACGTCGGTGCCGGGCAAGATGGTGGAGGCTATTATTAAGAATAAAATTGCAGAGCATATACAAAAACATGGACTGATGAGACAAAGTCAGCACGGATTTAGTGAAGGGAAGTCTTGCCTCACCAATCTAATGCATTTTTTTGAGGGGGTAAGCAAACATGTGGACAATGGGGAGCCGGTTGATATTGTATATCTGGATTTTCAGAAGGCGTTTGACAAAGTGCCGCACGAAAGACTCCTGAAGAAATTGCAGAGTCATGGAATCGGAGGTAGGGTATTATTATGGATTAAGAACTGGTTGAAAGATAGGAAGCAGAGAGTAGGATTGCGTGGCCAGTATTCTCAGTGGAGGAGGGTAGTTAGTGGGGTCCCGCAGGGGTCTGTGCTGGGTCCGTTGCTTTTTAATGTATTTATAAATGACCTAGAGATGGGAATAACTAGTGAGGTAATTAAATTCGCCGATGACACAAAATTATTCAGGGTCGTCAAGTCGCAGGAGGAATGTGAACGATTACAGGAGGACCTTGCGAGACTGGGAGAATGGGCGTGCAAGTGGCAGATGAAGTTCAATGTTGACAAGTGCAAAGTGATGCATGTGGGTAAGAGGAACCCGAATTATAGCTACGTCTTGCAAGGTTCCGCGTTAGGAGTTACGGATCAAGAAAGGGATCTGGGTGTCGTCGTCGATGATACGCTGAAACCTTCTGCTCAGTGTGCTGCTGCGGCTAGGAAAGCAAATAGAATGTTGGGTGTTATTAGGAAGGGTATGGAGTCCAGGTGTGCGGATGTTATAATGCCGTTGTATCGCTCCATGGTGCGACCGCACCTGGAGTATTGTGTTCAGTACTGGTCTCCGTATCTCAAAAAAGATATAGTAGAATTGGAAAAGGTACAGCGAAGGGCGACGAAAATGATAATGGGGATGGGACGACTTTCCTATGAAGAGAGGCTGAGAAGGCTAGGGCTTTTCAGCTTGGAGAAGAGACGGCTGAGGGGAGATATGATAGAAGTGTATAAAATAATGAGTGGAATGGATCGGGTGGATGTGAAGCGACTGTTCACGCTATCCAAAAATAATAGGACTAGAGGGCATGAGTTGAAGCTACAGTGTGGTAAATTTAAAACGAATCAGAGAAAATTTTTCTTCACCCAACGTGTAATTAGACTCTGGAATTCGTTGCCGGAGAACGTGGTACGGGCGGTTAGCTTGACGGAGTTTAAAAAGGGGTTAGATAGATTCCTAAAGGACAAGTCCATAGACCGCTATTAAATGGACTTGGAAAAATTCCGCATTTTTAGGTATAACTTGTGTGGAATGTTTTTACGTTTGGGGAGCGTGCCAGGTGCCCTTGACCTGGATTGGCCACTGTCGGTGACAGGATGCTGGGCTAGATGGACCTTTGGTCTTTCCCAGTATGGCACTACTTATGTACTTATGTACTTATGTAACCCCACAAATGTAAACATCCCAGATTACACCCTCCCTATCTCAGACAGACTGAAAATCCTCAGCGTTACAATCGACCGTAACCTTACACTAAAGAGCCAAGTGAAATCCACAACAAAGAAAATGTTCCACTCAATGTGGAAACTCAAACGCATGAAACCATTCTTCCCGAGGGAAACATTTCGCAAATTGATACAATCAATGGTACTAAGCCATGTAGACTACTGCAATAGAATTTATGCGGGATGCAAAGAACAAATCATAAAGAAACTTCAGACCGCTCAAAACACGGCAGCCAGGCTTATATTTGGAAAAATGTGATTCAAAAGCGCCAAACCTCTCCGTGAAAAACTGCACTGGCTCCCTATTAAAGAATGTATTGCTTTCAAAATCTGCACCCTGGTTCATAAAATTATCTATGACGAGGCCACGAGATACATGACAGACCTCATAGACCTACCAACCAGAAACACATCCGGATCAACACGAACATATCTAATTCATCACTACCCAAGCTGCAAAGGACTCAAATACAAATCAACTTATGCATCCAGCTTTTCCTACATAAGCGCAGAACTGTGGAACGTATTAACCAAAAGCCGTGAAAACAACATATGACCACCTAAACTTCCGGAAATCACTAAAAACTAACCTGCTGAAAAAGGCATACCGTACCGACCCAACTTAAATGCCTGAAACCTGCAACACAATGAAACCAAAGCACGTAATGGACATAACATAACTTTCCCGCTCTACGATTCAATAATGTGTTTGTTCCACATGAACCTTATTCTACCACAACATCACTTTGTATTTGTTCATACCGGGTTGGCGAACGCCTTTACGGTACTATGTAAGCCACATTGGGCCTGCAAATAGGTGGGAAAATGTGGGATTTAAATGTAACAAATAAATAAAATAATTCACAGATTCTTCAAGTGGATTACAAATTAGATAATTTCTAAGTAACTTATTCACACAAAATACCAGCAAAAGTAATGTACCCCACACCAGTTAGCCATACTTCCCTTTTGCCTGGCAAAGACAGATATCTCCCGTCCCAAACCATATGAATGATACTGTCTTAACCTTATAGGTTATTGCACACAATGACTATCCCTTTTTTCAGGTCAGATGGATCTCTCTTCTCTCGGCTCCAGCTGGTTTCACATCAGCAAGCCAAGATTGCCAGAGCAGGATGTTGAGAAATGTAGTGACTACTCTCTCAACTCAGCCAGGAATGTTAGACTTATCTGGTATATGGGGGTCAGGGGCACAAGCATAAATCTCCTTTTCTTGAGCTGTAGCACTTGTAATCACTTAGGCGGTGTCTTTTCTGTTCTGCATAGTCATTGCAAAGAGACAGGGAGCTTAGTCATCCTGAAGTGGCACAGAGTCCAGTGTATCAGCTGCATATCCACTAATTCCTTCTTGCAACTCCTCTGAGTGCCTGTCTGATGACAAAGAGGACAGGAAGAACTTTTCTGACTAGCTGTGACTCTGGATCTTCACTGCACTGATCAGGGGTCTGAAAACCAGTTCATGATGGTCGGTGGTCCCAATGCTTCACTCTGTCTGTAGGGGTAAGACCCCTGCCACCATAACTAGTGCATTATAGAGGTTGCCATACTATACCTGTGGGACTCAGATCTCTAAACCAGCAGCGCTGCTTCATCATACAGAGACCTTTGCTAGAATTAAAACTCTACAGAGTTGTGCCTGTTCTAAATAAAGACTTTTTGCATACTCATGTCTTTGCAAGACAAAGGCCAGCTGACACAAGACTTTTGGTCAGGTTTACCCCCTAGACTACTTGGGGCCAGAGTTCCAGGAAAGGCATCTGGAAAGATATTCTTGTGTTTTTTCAAGCCATAACATACAGGGTACAGCCAATCACATATCATGAAGTAATCTAATCATTGCAGACAGTGCTGATTCCAAAAATGTATAAAAGGACTATCTTATCTCATCTCAGATCATCTTATCATCTGAGCTCTTCATGTCAACATCATATTGACTAGCCAGTATTGGAACACTTGCAGCCATTCCCGAGAGGAAAGGGACTCTCATAGCTGTCCAGGTTGTAACAAGCTAAAGGCACGCAATTGTATCAAGGTGTGTGTGGTCAATCCACTTTCTGATAGTGGTCATTTTATCATTTATAGAGCAGCAGTTCTAAGCTTATTTTGTTGTAGTGTACACATTTATATATGTCACTTATTTCCTGATTATTTCTCACTTTATCTTGTAAATAGCTCTTTGTTTCATATAAATAGATCTTTTCCATTATTATTAGCTCTGCGTTAGTTGTTTATCCTCTATCAGTACATATCCAGAGGGTGAGAATTTAGAAAGTTGTCAGACATTGTTTGCTATTATTCCCAGAGTGCATTCATTTTCCTTATCCAAGTCCTTATCCTACCATGGCTGTGGTGAATTTATTTATTTATTTTCATATTTTTATTAAAAGTTTTTTCAAAACATATAACACAAAAGTAAACACAAAGTCAAACAATATCAACAATCCATGGTGAATTTATTTATTTATGAACATTTGTACCCCACTTTTTTTCCACATAAAGCAGACTCAAAGTGGCTTACAACGTACAGATTAATCAATTACAATTACATTAGATAGGGGGGAAGGAACAGGGTAAGAAGGAAAAGGGAAAGGGAAAGGGAAGAGAGACTAAGATGAACGGTGGAAATCCAGATGCGGAGATGGCCCAGAGTGGTTCAAACAGTTCACGGCAAGGCGATCCACAACTGGGAGCTGTAGCAATACCCAGTAAGCGCAGATGAAGCGCAGAAGAAACAGCAATATGCGGCCAGGAGAGGGGTAGTGGTCACCAGAGGCAGACAACAGCAGCTGGAGGCGGAAAATGCCAGCGGGGCCCAGGATGACAACAGGTCTGGCAATACCACCACATTTTTTAGAAATGTGCATGCTATGCAGGTACTAGTGAATTTTCAAAACCAAAGTATGCACATCCCTTTGTTTTGAAAATTACTCCAGGGAATTTATGCACTTCCATTTACATCTGTTCTCTACCATGCACAAATTTTCCGGGTCATTTTAGTGGCATACCCGTATATTTTCAAACGTATATGAATTAATGCAAACATTTCCCCCACCCCATCTTTGGGAATGCTTCTTCTCAGTTCAGGTGAAATTATGATATCACATGCATATCAGATGTACAATTTTAGGAGCATCTATTTCCATGCATGAAGCACTGCTGTACACACAAAAATGGCTTTGAGAATTGAGGGTGAAAATATGGACATAGTTCCATGGCATACATACTTTTAGCAAAATTTAGCAGAGATGCTTCTGTGGGCAGGGTAGGACAGGGCTTGTAACAAAATGCATTGTTTTGTCTTTTCCAAAGTATGCATGTTAATTTGTTTGGAAAAAGTACCCAGTAAAAGCGCAGTTACAAGTATCTGTGAGTCTCTTTTCCTTAGGCAACTGGCCCAGCTAATAATCACAAAAAATATTTCACAAGGGTGGCACAGTCTCTTCTGAAAGTTGACAAAATAAATCATATAATATGAATGTATTAAAGATAGATCTGAGACATCACTGATTTGAAGGCAGAACATATTTCCATCACATCACTTTAAAGAAGACATATTGGTTTTAGTATTGGTGTAGTTTTGATTCTAGCTCACAAACATATCATTACCTTGTACATGAATCTGCATAAAAATAAGCAAATGCAAATTATCCATGACTCTAATGTATTCTTGGAGCCCTAATGTAAAAGCAGAGATGGACAAGTGCTAGCTCATTGCTGAGGAAACAGAGAATTATTTATGAGGAGACCTAATATCCCTTACATCTAAAGGTAGAGTTGCTATAAAAAGTAGAAAAACAGAAAATATAATTCATGCATACTCTCTGTAGTCTACATTTTAACTTTTCAATACCAGAAAACACTTTGGACTAGATTCTATATATAGTACCGAAAAACTGACGCCAACAAAATAAGCACTAAACTCTATTCTATAAACACCACTCAGAGTTACGTGCCAAACAGGATTATTATATCCAACTGACCAATTCTCTTGGCTCTAATCCTCGACTTCTCTTCACCACATTGAACTCTCTCCTCAAGGTGCCCCCTCCCCCAACTCCCCCTTCATTATCTCCTCAGACCCTTGCTGAATTCTTTCACAAGGTTCAAAAGATAAACCTTGCTTTCTCTACCTCACAAGCTCTCCCTCCACTAGTCCGTTCCCCTCTCTCTCCTTCCCCTCATTCCCTTTCCTCCTTTCCTGAAGTTACTATTGAGGAAACTACACTTCTCCTTTCTTCCTCAAAATGTACCACCTGTTCCTCTGATCCCATTCCCACCCACCTTCTTAATGCCATCTCTCCTACTCTTATTCCTTTTATCTGTCACATTCTCAACCTCTCACTTTCCACTGCGACTGTCCCTGCTGCCTTTAAACATGCTGTGGTCACACCTCTCCTTAAGAAGCCTTCACTTGACCCTACTTGTCCCTCTAATTACCGACCCATCTCCCTCCTTCCTTTTCTCTCCAAATTACTTGAGCGTGCTGTTCACCGCCGCTGCCTTGATTTTCTCTCCTCACATGCTATTCTTGACCCATTACAATCTGGTTTTCGCTCTCTCCACTCAACCGAAACTGCGCTTACTAAAGTCTCCAATGACCTATTACTGGCTAAATCCAGAGGTCAATATTCCATCCTCATTCTTCTTGATCTTTCCGCTGCTTTTGACACTGTCGATCACAGCATACTTCTCGATACCCTGTCCTCACTTGGATTCCAGGGCTCTGTCCTTTCCTGGTTCTCTTCCTACCTTTCCCTCCGCACCTTTAGTGTTCACTCTGGTGGATCCTCTTCTACTTCTATCCCTCTGCCTGTCAGCGTACCTCAGGGTTCTGTTCTTGGTCCCCTCCTCTTTTCTATCTACACTTCTTCCCTTGGTTCATTAATCTCATCCCATGGCTTTTCCTACCATCTCTATGCTGATGACTCCCAAATCTACCTTTCTACCCCTGATATCTCACCTTGCATCCAAACCAAAGTTTCAGCGTGCTTGTCTGACATTGCTGCCTGGATGTCTCAACGCCACCTGAAATTAAATATGACCAAAACCGAGCTTCTCATTTTCCCCCCCAAACCCACCTCCCCACTCCCCCCCGTTTTCTATTTCTATTGATGGCTCTCTCATTCTCCCTGTCTCCTCAGCTCGAAACCTTGGGGTCATCTTTGACTCTTCTCTCTCCTTCTCTGCTCATATCCAGCAGACCGCCAAGACCTGTCATTTCTTTCTTTACAACATCCGTAAAATCCGCCCCTTTCTTTCCGAGCACTCTACCAAAACTCTCATCCACACCCTTGTCACTTCTCGTTTAGACTACTGCAATCTGCTTCTTGCTGGCCTCCCAATTAGTCACCTCTCCCCTCTCCAGTCGGTTCAAAACTTTGCTGCCCGTCTCATCTTCCACCAGGGTCGCTTTACTCATACTACCCCTCTCCTCAAGACCCTTCACTGGCTCCCTATCCGTTTTCGCATCCTGTTCAAACTTCTTCTACTAACCTATAAATGTATTCACTCTGCTGCTCCCCAGTATCTCTCCACACTCGTCCTTCCCTACACCCCTTCCCGTGCACTCCGCTCCATGGATAAATCCTTCTTATCTGTTCCCTTCTCCACTACTGCCAACTCCAGACTTCGCGCCTTCTGTCTTGCTGCACCCTACGACTGGAATAAACTTCCTGAGCCCCTACGTCTTGCCCCATCCTTGGCCACCTTTAAATCTAGACTGAAAGCCCACCTCTTTAACATTGCTTTTGACTCGTAACCACTTGTAACCACTCGCCTCCACCTACCCTCCTCTCTTCTTTCCCGTTCACATTAATTGATTTGATTTGCTTACTTTATTTATTTTTTGTCTATTAGATTGTAAGCTCTTTGAGCAGGGACTGTCTTTCTTCTATGTTTGTGCAGCACTGCGTATGCCTTGTAGCGCTATAGAAATGCTAAATAGTAGTAGTAGTAGTAGTAGTTGGGCGCCATTTATAGAATAGCACCAGCACCAGAAGCCGTGCCTAACTTTGAGCACAGTAGTACATTTAAAATGAATCGGAGAAAGTTTTTCTTCACTCAACGTATAATTAAACTCCGGAATTCGTTGCCAGGGAATGTAGTAAAAGCAGTTAGCTTAGCTTTGTTTAAAAAGGTTTGGATGGCTTCCTAAAGGAAAAAGTCCATAGAAATCCACTGCTTATTTCTAGGATAAGTAGCATAAAATGTACTTTTTTGGGATCTTGCCAGGTACTTGTGACCTGGATTGGCCACTGTTAGAAACAGGATGCTGGGCTTGATGGAATGTTAGGTATTATTAGGAAAGGAATGGAAAACAAAAATGAGGACGTTATGATGCCCTTGTAATGCTCCATGGTGAGACCGCACACTGAGCAGAGGGTTGCAACGTATCATCAACAACGACACCTACATCCCTTTCTTGGTCGGAGACGCCTAACGTGGAACCTTGCATTACATAGCTATAATTCATGTTCCTCTTTTCCACATGCATCACTTTGCACTTGCTCACACTAAACATCAGTTGCCATTTAGACGCCCAGTCTCCCCGTCTCATAAGGTCCTCTTGTAATTTTTCACAATCTTCTTGTGATTTAACAACTTTGAATAACTTTGTTTTGTCAGCAAATTTAATTACCTCACTAGTTACTCCCATCTCTAGATCATTTATAAATATGTTAAAAAGCAACGGTCCCAGCACAGACCCCTGGGGCACCCCACTATCTACCCTTATTATGATTATTTATTGCATTTGTATCCCATATTTTCCCACCTATTTGCAGGCTCAATGTGGCTTACATGATTATGTTAACATTGTCATATCAGGATCAAATACAGTAGAATTGTGCATAGTTTAAGTAAGGGAGGATAGAAGAAGGAGGGAGTGATTAGGGTAGTTATAGAGGGTGGGCTTTCATAACTGATTGGGTTGGTGAGGTATAGTAGTGAGGCTGTCGGTTATCGGTTCTCATTGTAGGTTTTGTTAAAGAAGTATGTCTTCAGAGATTTGCGAAAGATAGTTATTTCGTTGATTGTTTTCAAGTCAGTAGGTAGTGCATTCCATAACTGCGTACTCATGTAGGAGAAGGTAGCGGCATGCATCAGCTTGTATTTTAGTCCTTTACAGCTGGGGAAGTGCAGGTTGAGGAATTTGCGGGATGATCTTGTGGTGTTTCTGGGAGGTAGGTCTACAAGGTTTAGCATGTAGATTGGGGCGTCTGCGTGAATGATTTTGTGTACAATCGTGCAGATCTTCTCCGTTGAAGCCATTTTCTTCCTTATGCAGGAGATTTGTGTGAGATGAACCTCTTCCCTGAGGAAGAAATCGAAACCTGGCCACATTGGCGGAGGTTCTCCTTTGGTGAAAAGTTGCTGCCAGCTACGTGTTGCATTATACATATAAGTACAGCTTTACTTAAAGAAATTTTCGATTATCAATATGATTTTTGAGGATGAAAGTTAAATACATAGATAGAAACAAAATCTGTGGATCAATGACGATTTGCGCCACACCATTATTGAAAAGAAACGAAGATTTTGAATGGTGTGAGCTGCAGGAAATTCTGACAATCCCTTTCAAAAAACTTTTACGTGTTTAAATTGACATTGAAGAGTAGTTCTGATATGATGATAAATACTGATTGTGGTTATGTAAACATTTAAGAAGTGCGTTCTATTACTAATTTCTAAATAAGTGTTTGGGACATCAGGACTGCCTCTTATTTAGGAGGTGCTAAGTGCTCCTGCATTAACCCAGCAATAACCAGTTACAGTGCGCTAATCCTAACACGCCAGCTGGTTAAAGTTTCCACACCCATTCTCCACCCATAACATGCATCCTGTCAAAAATATATATTTTTTAAATAATGCATATGTTAGTGCACGCAAATAGGCAAATTATCTTTTCTCATGCGCTAAGTATGAATTAGGGCATAGCACACTCTAGCAACAGGGCCTCTGTCTTTGCTTACTCTGAGGGTCCTTTTATTAAGGTTTCTAGATTGTAAACTGAGCAGGGACTGTCTTTTTTGTGTATGGTGTACAGCGCTGCGTATGCCTTGTAGCGCTATAGAAATGATTAGTAGTAGTAGTAGTAAGGTGCACTGAAAAATGGCCTGTGCTGGTGTACACACATGTATTGGATGCGTGCAGGTCCATTTTTCAGCGCACCTGCAAGAAAGGCCTTTTTTTTGGCTGAAAATGGACTTAGCGTTAGGATCTCATGCATTAACCATGCAGTAATCGTCTACACACGTAGAATGATGATTACCACCTAGTTTCTGACAGGGGCGTAGGCAGACTTCGGCGGGAGGGGGGTCCAGAGCGCGAGGTGAGGGGGCACATTTTAGCCCCCCCCCGGCGCCACTGACCCCCCCGCCACCACCAACACCAACAACTTGGACCCCCCCCCCCCCGCTGATGATCCTCTCGACCCCCCTCCTGCCGCCAACCCTCCCCCGCCGTCACCTACTTTTGCTGGCGGGGGACCCCAACCCCTGCCAGCCGAGGTCCTCTTCTTCTGGCGCAAGGCTTCGTTCTGTTTCTGTGAGTCTGACATCCTGCACAGAAACATAACGAAGCCTTGCACCGGAAGAAGAGGATCTCAGCTAGCAGGGGTTGGAGTCCCCTGCCAGCAAAGGTAGGTGACGGCGACGGCGGGGGAGGGTTGGCGGCGGGAGGGGGGGTCAAGAGGGTCATCGGAAGGGCTGTCCAGGGCCAAATCTATGGGGGCCCAGACCCCCGTGGCCCCAGGTAGCTACGCCATTGGTTTCTGCCACGTGCCAGAAAAGAAACACTATTTTCCAGCGTGTGTAGCGGACGTGCATCAAAAATGAAATTAGCCGGGCAGTAACTCTGAATTGGTGCACGTTGGGCACACGTAGGCGCCTACATGGCTTACTAAAAGGGCCCCTGAGTGTCTTTTGCCACATAAGGGAAAATTCAAACTTTCAAATTCAGATACAAAACTTCATGGTCTCTGTTGGGGTACAGTGCAAAAGCAGCCATTAGTGTAGGAGATACAACCGTCTTCTCACCTGCAGATTCTAAAAAGGGTTTTCCTGCCCCTCCCCCAAGCTCTCCCTGAGCTTACTCTTAAAAGCAACTGGAGTGAGTCAATGGGGTTGGCATGTTGCTAGATACCTCCTCCTGTTATTTGCAGCTTCCAGGATGTCTACCCTATTGCACAAAAGGATGATGCTCATGACAGAGGCGGTCAGGTTTAAAAAAAAATGTTCAGCATTTCACTTTTCATCATATTTGAGGAAAACACTTTGCTGTGAAGCCATTTTGCATGGGCTAACGCATATTCATTCAGGTAAATGTCTTTGAGAAGTGCTTCCCTCTATTTCTTCATTGTGAACAAGTGAAGAAAAATACTCATTTTAAAAAGAAAACTAATAGTTTGAAAGCAGAATAATAATTATTTCTTCCTTTCTGAATGTGCTGGTCTGATGGAGCTCCATTGCAATTATGAGTCATGCTGGAGAGGAATGTCCACACCGAAGTGATTTTTTAAAAAATATTGCGTGCTTTAAACCATTATGATTTAACAAAAGCTTCTTCATGATTTACGACCTAAGTTCTTCACATTCAATGCAGTGAAAGGCTGAAAGATAAGTTAATGTGTTCTCTTAAACAAATTAGCTATTTAACTTTGAAATAGTCATGCAAATAAACTTATGGTAATTGCTCTCTTCTCCACAGCCACATCTAATAACACAAAGAATCCCATTTTAGATGGAACATGGAAATAGAAATGGAGACATCCAGGTTGGGACATGTCAATTTTCACTAGTATTTCAGAAAACGGTGTGCTACCTTAAAGCCTTTCCTAACGTACATCAGGGGCGTAGCCAGACCTCACTGGGAGGGGGGGCCAGAGCCCGAGGTGAGGGGGCACTGTTTAGCCGCCACCCGCCACCGCCCCCCCAGCCGCCGCATTGGACCCGCCTGCCGATGACCCCCTTGAACCCCCCTCCCGCCACCAACCCTCCCCCGCTGTCGCCGCCCGCCCCGCCGCCGCATCAGATACCTCAGATACCTCGTTTGCTGCAGCCGAAGAGAGTCTTCTTCAGTTCAGCGCTGGAGTAGCGTCTTCGTTCAACGAAGTTCCTGCTGTGATCTGCTGGTTCTGACGCCTTACATTCTGCATCATGCAGGACGTAAGGCGTCAGAACCAGCTGATTACAGCAGGAACTTCATTGAACGAAGGCGCTACTCCGGCGCTGAACTGAAGAAGACTCTCTTCGGCTGCAGCAAACGAGGTATCTGATGCGGCGGCGGGGCGGGCGGCGACAGCGGGGGAGGGTTGGTGGCGGGAGGGGGATCCAAGGGGATCGTCTGCAGGGGGCCAAGGCCAAATCTACGGGGGCCCAGGCCCCCTCAGGCCTCACATAGCTATGCCACTGACGTACATGCACGAATGGATGTGTGTGCACAGCCTATATGATGGGAGCATTCATTTTGCAAGTGTCAATGTCTAAAATATCCGTGAGGTCAACACAGGATAATTCACGTGCATGTCTGCCATTTTAGAAACTTACACGTCTATGGTGCTCATTTTCAAAGCACATGAACGTCTCAAAATGATCCAAAAAAGTCCCTCTGCCCAAAATGTCCAAATTGCGATTTTTGGAATGGCAGAATTTGGACATCCTATACTGCAGTGCATCTAAATAGCAATGGGGCATGTTGTGGGCGTCTTTTGGGTGGGACTAGGGAGGGCTCAAAATTAAGATGTCCAACAGCAATATTCAGATGAGAAAAAACATTCAAGTCTAAAAAGAAGAATGTTTCAGTCACATCCAGGTTACAAACAGTTCTGATTGATTCCAGATGACCACTGGAGGGATTATGGCATGACCCGTCATGAATCTCCCAATGGTTACTGTCTCCCTCCCTCACCCCTGAAAGTGACACCAGAAAGGGAAACTAAGCTCCCTGACAACATGATATATTATAGGCATTCTGAACACAGCAGCAAACAGGTTTGAAACAGGGGCTTAGCTATGTGGGGCCACGGGGGCATGGGCCCCCACAGATTACACCCTGGCCCCCTCTACATTTGACCCCCCCACCATCGCCGCCCGCCCTGCCGCTGCATCAGGTACCTTGTTTGCTGGCGGGGGTCCCCAAACCCCACCAGCCGAAGAGCTTTCTTCAGCGCCGGTCGACTCCGGTGCCTTCGTTGTGGGATCATCTGTTTCTGACACCTTACGTCCTGCACCGTGCATGTAGCCCCGTGCAGGACGTAAGGCGTCAGAAACAGATGATCCCACAATGAAGGCACCGGAGTCAACCGGCGCTGAAGAAGACTCTTCAGCTGGCGGGGATTGGGGACCCCTGCCAGCAAACAAAGTACCTGATGTGGCGGCAGGGCAGGGGGCGGGCGGGTGGCAGCGGGGGGGGGGGGGTTTACGGTTGCGGCGGTGGTCCAAAGTGGCAGCGACAGCGGGGGGGTGGGATTGCGGTTGCGGCGGGTGGGTCCAAAGTGGTAATGGGGGGGGGGTGTCGGCAGCAGCAAGGGGGGGATCAGCGGCGGGGGGGCAGCTAAACAGTGCCCCCACCTCGGGCTCTGGACCCCTCACCTCGGGCTCTGCCCCCCCCCTCCCGCCGAGGTCTGGCTACGCCCCTGGTCTGAAGGGTAACCTAGTTGCCAGTGCAGTGGACTGTAAGCCAGGTTCAAATCCTGCTTCAACTCTCTTTTTTTTTTCAAAAACCTTTGAATTGAGAGCCCTCCAGAAACAGAAAGATACCTACTGTACCTAACTATTAGACACCTGCAGCCTGAGGGCTATTAAGGTAATGCACATTCAGATACAGTAGGTATTTCCCTATCCCTGGAGAGTTCACCGTATAAAATAACAGAGTTGCAGTGGACTATGAACCTGGTTACCCCTGGTTTAAAGTGCACTTCACTGACCACTAGGCTGCCCTTCTGCTCTGCAGGGACGTCAGTTTGGCCACTTTTGTACAAGTGATGCCAGACAGACATCCTTGTCCCTGTTTTTTTGGCATTCAGAATTTGAATGTTTTATTTTGGAAAAATGGCTGCTCATTTTGGAAGTTCTCGCATATTTTTTTCTGGTTTTCCTGTTTGAAAATGGCCATGAAATAGACTTTTTTTTGGACGTTAGCAGGATGTCCCAATTCTGATTTCACTGCAATCACAGCATTTTTATGAGAGGCTGATCCCAGAATCTAGCTTGCATATGTTTTAACAGTTACACCAGCCAGGCTATTTTTAGAATTTTATATCAGCGGGTGAACCACTGCCCCTAGTGCAGCCATTCTATACTGACGAAACATGGTCGTGTCAGGCATTTTATGTTACATTTCTGGGAGCATTTAAATCTATTAATAAAAACTGTGGTTTTTACTAGGTCTGCCTTGTTGTTTTATCTTCCATATTGAATTTGGCGGACCATCTGCCTTGCTGCTTTTTGTACTCCAATTCTGGTTTGGACTTTCTTTCGAAAATGCTCCTTTATGTTTCCCCAAGCTGTCAAAGAGCCCAAAATCATTTGCCAGTCTTGCTTTCAGGTGGGACAAAGAACACTGGGGAAATAAGAGATAATTCCTCTAGTAGAGCGCTGCAGAAAACAAGTATCACCACATAATCTAGATTTCCCTGGGAGCAGGTGTAAATCCTGATGTTGATATCAGAGAACATAAACGTGTACCCGCCCTCTGAAATGGGGAATGCACATGTGCATTTATCCCCTCCCAACCCCCTCCCCCTTAAATCATGGTCTCTTGTTATATACAAAAGTGAACCTCTCCACATATATCCAGAAAGACTAGTATATCTGCTTGTTAGACTAATATCGTGTCCTTTCATAATCATGTCACCCAAAATCTGTCTGTAATACTAAATATTATCTTTCATGTATTTCCATTATTCATGATACATTGTAAGCCACATTGAGCCTGCAAAGAGGTGGGAAAATTGTGGGATACAAATGCAATAAATAAATAAATAAGTATATTCTGGCTTTCTAAAATTGGAATTTACACGTGTGTGCAATGTGCTTGCCTCAATGCCGGTTTATGCACATCCAGAATGCATAGAGGGCTTTTCAAATAGCCACCATTGATGTGATGAAGTCTACATCTCTCCCACTGGAAATCAGAGGAGAAGCAACTATTACCTGAATTGGTTATTACTGTATTTACCATTAACTTTCTCTTTGCTTCATGTACAATTTCTCATTCATAACAGATTTTCTAAATCCATAGTTATCCCAGTATGTTTATGATTCTGTATTGTAAAATTGGATTCTTAGAACAAATTACTTTCTTATTCATTATTCTTTGTTATGTATTACTAGTAAAAAAGCCCCGTTTCTGATGCAAATGAAACGGGGGCTAGCAATGTTTTCTTCTGTGTGCATGTGGGAGTGTGTGTGTCCCTGCCCTCTGGCCTCTCTCCCCTCCCCCCTCTGAGTCCTTCACTGTTACAGAGCCAGTGATTTGATTTTGTGCTCTGCTGTTTTCCTTCACTGACTGTGTTACAGAGAGGGCGGGGCAGACACTCATAGGGAAACCGGATATCTCGCCCCCTTCACACTTCCGGCCGGAGGCTTCATAGAACGTTGGTGTTGCCTTTTATATAGAGAGATGTTTATTGTAAGCCACACTGAACTCAAACTTGTTTGGGATAATGTGGGATATAAAAGTCACAAATAAATAAATATAGAAACATAGAAACATGATGGCAGATAAGGACCAAATGGCCCATCCAGTCTGGGCATTCTCAGTAACCAGTAACGCTTTTCTTTTTATAAGGGATCCCACGTGCCTGTCCCACGCTTTCTTAAATTCTGACACAGTCCTTGTTCCCATGACCTCCACCGGGAGGCCATTCCATGCATCCACTACCCTTTCCATGAAAGACAATTGTTTTAGATTCTTCCTATGCATATGATAGGGTCTGCAAAAATAAAATGCTTCAGTGTAGAATAGTGTTTCCCAGTCCTATCTTTTGAAGGAAAATAACAATAATATAACAGGATATCAAATCCACCATACTCCTTATAGGCCACCACAATTAGATTTCCAAGATCTATAAGGAGAACTCAAATGATAATTTAAAAATGGGGGAGGGGGGTGCGGGGGGGGGGGGGGGGGGGGGGTTCATTATTCAGCCAGCAGCCCTCAGTATTTTACTGACTGCTTCCAGCATTAGTCCCAGATATTCAGTACCAGGACCTGTTTGGTTTCGGCATTGACTATTCATTTTTGCGGAGCCGGCTACTGCATAGCTGGTTAAGTCTAATAGTCAGCACTTAACCAGCTATAAGTTACCGCATAAAGGGCCTCTTTTCTCATGCTGTGCTAGCAGCTCCCGGTGCAGTAATGCTGACAAAGCCCAATCACTTTGAATGAGCTCCTTCGGCATTGCTGCACAGGAACCTCTATCACGACTAGATAAAAGAGGACTTAAGATAGGCCTGACAGCCTAGTGGTTAGTGCAGTGGACTTTGATCCTGGGGAACTGAGTTTGATCCCCACTGCAGCTCCTTGTGACTCTGGGCAAGTCACTTAACCCTCCATTGCCCCTGGTACAAAATAAGTACCTGAATATATGTAAACCGCTTTGAATGTAGTTGCAAAAGAAACCTCAGAAAGGCGGTATATCAAGTCCCATTTCCCTTTCCCTATTTGAGATTCTAAATGGAATGTTGAGATTCTGTTGCTACTATTGGAGATTCTACATGGAATGTTGCTATTCCACTAGCAACATTCCATGTAGAAGCCTGCCCTTGCAGATCAGCAACATGGCTGCGCAGGCTTCTGTTTCTGTGAGTCTGACGTCCTGCAGAAACATTGCCCCTGGTACAAAATAAGTACCTGAATATATGTAAACCACTTTGAATGTAGTTGCAAAAAACCTCCGAAAGGCAGTATATCAAGTCCCATTTCTCTTTCCCTTTCCCATATTTTGTCCCATTTATGTGGTTAACCTGGCTAGTGAATATCAGCACTTAACTGCCCAAGTGCTGACTCCAACACCCAGAAAGCCCCCAAAATAGCCGGTTTACAGTTCAGTGCTAACTAGTTGTTTTCAGCAGCACTGACCGGTTAAGTGCCACTGAAAATTAGCAGTGAACCCCAAACAGGTCATTTAACCAGCCAGGAGTTGTTTCTTGACAGTTAAATTGCTTTAAACATCGACCTGAGGATCAATGAAGTTCAATCTAGCTCAAAACCATATCTTGTAAAGACAGCAAAGAACTGTAGCATCTACTGGGCTCTCCCCAGACCCACCTGCAGAAATTCTCTGGAAGCCAGAAACATTGACAGCTGAGTAGGAATAAAGAAAATGTATTTTTGAGAACTGAACCTAATTACACATTTACAAAGAAATTTGAGAAAAAAATGCATCTTCCAGTTGAACCTGGGCGGAGCAACAAAAACTGTTTTGGGTTGTGTGTGTGTGTTTCCTTTGAAACATCAGGAAAAATCCAGACTTTACTGTTAAGAAACAATTTGGAGGGGTCGATATTCAATTTAACTGGCCAGAAACAGCTCCTGGCTGACGAAATCACTTGTTCAGGGCTAACCAATCTTATTTAGAGGCACTTAAATGGATTGTGCCACTGAAAATATCTGGTTAGCACCCAAGGTGAAACCAGCTATTTTGGGGGCGGATTCAGCACATGGCTGGTTAAGTGGCAGCAATACTCTTGTTGATTAAGGCAATGGAGGGTTGAGTGATGGAACAATTGGTGTCTTATTTTGACAATTTTCAGTTGTTACATGGATCTCAATCTGCTTTCCGGAGGGGATTATGTACGGAAACTGTGGCCAGTGCTTTGATTACTTCTGGGCAGGGAGTATTGGGCCAAGGTTGGTCTGCACTGGTTGTACAGTTCAATCTTTCCAGTGCTTTTGACCTGGTTGACCATGAGGTTTTTTTTATCCCTTTTGGACGTTTTGGGGATTCAGGGATTTTTAAAAAGATCCTATAGAGTAAAAATGCAGAGTGAGTTGTCTGATTTTTTAGAAGTTACTAGCGATGTACCACAGGGCTCTCCGCTCTTACCACCTTTATTTAATATATTGACGCAACCATTAGCTTGTTAACTGTCAAGCTTAAGAAGTAGTTTTACATTTATGCAGACATTCTGTTATCATTCTATTTACTCCTGAAAACCTATTGCATGAACAGAATCTTTCTTGTTGCTTTTTAACAGTGGAAATATGGGTTCAATCTCTTAAGCTGAAACTGAATAAGGATAAAACAACATTTTTACGGATTGGTTCACCTGACTTGGTGAAATCCAATCCTGTATTTTCATTGGGAGATCTTAAAATTAAACCAGCTATTGCAGCTAGGATTCTGGGAGTGGAAATTGATTGTCAGTTGTCCGAAGTCATCGGATTAATAAGGCGGTGAAGAACTTCATTTATTTGTTTAAAAAAATTGAGGACAATTTGAAAGTTTTTCGATCAAGAAATTTTTCATTTGTTAGTACAGTCCTTAATCCTTTCCTAGTTAGATTATTGCAATTCTACATATATTGGCTGCACAAAGAATTTAAAAATCAAGTTACAAAGGGTGCAGAATGCGGGTGTAAGAGTCATCTTTTTAGCAGACAAGCATGATTCTATCAGTCTGTTAATTAAACAATTATATTAGCTACTGATAGAAGCTAGATTAGAATTTAAGATGCTAACACACTGGTTCTTAAGATCTTTTACAGAGATGCTCCTGCCTATTTGTCCAATTAAGTTTCAATTTTGAATGGGAATGGTCCTAGAGTAACTAGAAATTGCTTCAAACTTGCTTTTCTTTTTGCCAGACAGGTGAAGACCCTTAAGGTATCTTTTCCTTATCAAGCCACAACTTATTGGAATATGTTACCTCTGCTCATTAGGCAACTGGAAAATTATAGCTTATTAGAAAGATGTTGAAAACCTTGCTGCTTAGGAAATATTACTATCTGAATTTATTATTGTTGCTGTGGTCTGTTTGAATTCAGAAATGCTTTGTTGGGTATTGCATGTATATGTATTCTCTTGAAGAATGCTTCAATATCTTGATTGTAACCCGCACTGAAATGGTTGGTAGTTGTGGGATATAAGACTGTAGTAATAGTAATCATAATAATAATAATCGACCGATGTAACCACATAAAAGGGACCGTATAAAAGTCAGTCCTATATTTATGCAGTTCTTCATAGGAAGGGATCCTCAGGAGCTTAGCCTAGAATGGGTGGCAGAGCTGGTGGTTGGGAGGCGGGGCTAGTGCTGGGCAGACTTATACGGTCTGTGCCGGGGCTGGTGGTTGGGAGGCGGAACTAGTGCTGGGCAGACTTATTGACACATCCTTCGCTCCCTCAGGCTGCTCCTCTGCGGGAAGCAAGGGCCGGGAGGAAGGACCCACTGCCGGAGAGGACTTACCCGACGGTTCCCTGGATGGCCGCCTATCTCGAGTACAGTCGGGGTCGAGCCGGTATCCCTTGCAGCGATGGCCGGCCTTTCTAGAACCGTGGCTAAGAGCAAGGACCCGTCACAGCGATAGCCGCCCTGTCCGCGGCCGGGCCCGTAGGCCGGCGATCGCGGCTTCCAGGCTCTCAGTCGCCGGTTACGGAGTCCGCGCTTGCACCAGCAGGGAAGATGGCGCTGAGACGCGATGGCTGGCGTCTTCTCCACATTCGGGCGCGGGAACCCGAAGCTCCACCTCAGAGGAACCAGAGTGGGATGCCGGTACTGTTGCCCCGCCTGGGAAGCCGGACGGAACTAACCAGAGGGATTCCTTCAGTAACCGAGTTTCGATTGGCTGCCCATGTCGGCTGGGGCTGGGCGGTTGATTGCTGACAGTATTTTAGTTGCAGGGCTGGAACAAAACGTTGCTTCAGGTTCTGTTTCCCGAGGCCAGTCTTCGTGTGTTCTTGTACTCAGTACGTTTCCCTTGCTCTCCTGGTTTGACCTTTGTACTGTTACTGGACAACTCTGCTAGCCGCCTGTCTTGACCTGTTGCCTGTTACTGGACAACTCTGAGAGCCACCTGTCCTGACCTATTGCCTGTTTCTGGACAACTCTGATAGCTGCCTGCCCTGACCTGTTGTCTGTTCCTGGACTACTCTGTTTTCCACCTGCCTTCTCTGCTCCCGGTTCTGGTGCTGGATCAGTCCGTCAACCCCGTGGTTCCAGAAGTCCCGTTGGCCGCTTGCAGCTGGGGTCTCAACCCCGGGTGAAGACTTGGGGTTGCACGGCTGTCCTCTGAGGTCCTTCGGGGCCTTGTGGGACCTAAGGGCTCACACTCTTCCCAGACAAGACACTTATACGGTCTGTGCCGGGGCTGGTGGTTGGGAGGCGGGGATAGTGCTGGGCAGACTTATACGGTCTGTGCCAGAGCCGGTGGTGGGAGGCAGGGATAGTGCTGGGCAGACTTATACGGTCTGTGCCAGAGCTGGTGGTGGGAGGCGGAGGTAGGGATGGCCAGACTTATACGGTCTGTGCCCTGAAGAGGACAGTACAAATAAAAAAGTAGCACATATGAATTTATCTTCTTGGGCAGACTGGATGGACCATGCAGGTCTTTTTCTGCTGTCATCTATTATGTTACTATGTTATGTTCATAATTGGTTAAGTGCTGGATATCATATTTAACCAGCTATGGTTTGCCAGCTCCGTATACCTGAAAATTCAATGCCAGAGCCTGGACATGTCCCAGCATTGAATTTCTAGGATAAGGCCAACTACAGTTAGCAAAATGCTGATCACTGCAAACTGAATATTGAGCCCATAATGACTTGTTGTTCTTATCAACAAGTCTCAATCAGTTAGCAAAACCAAAGTAGCCGTAGGATTGGAGACTTCCACGGAATCAGAGCTAGAAGTTTCCTAAAGGCCTGTTAAGTCACCCAAGTCCCTATATTGTGTTGCATCCTCACCCCATTCCTGGAAAGGCTGTACAGTCCTTGATGGTAAATAACATACTTTTCAACAAGGTGGTCAATTTGCTTCCAAAATATTCAAGATTTCCATTATATATTTGGAAAATATATCCTCTGGTGTAATAAACTGGAATGAGGAAAATTTAATATTTGAAGATATGTTACCTTAGCCAATTTATCGAAAATCTCAACCTTATTCCTAATGTTAGTCACATCTTTTACCAACATGACTTGGTGAGATTTTAATTCCTGATTATCCTTCTCCAAAGTATCTAGTAAGGTATGCCTTTTTGCGGATGATACCAAAATCTGCAGTAGGGTAGAAACCCTTGATGGTATGGATAACATGAAGACGGACTTAGTGAAGCTAGAGGAATGGTCTGGAATTTGGTAGCTTGGATTTAATGCTAAAAAAACACAGGGTCATCCATTTGTGCTGCAAAACCATGAGGGAATGGTACAGTTTAGGGGGGTGAAGAACTTTTGTGCACAAAGGAGGGTGTGATCGTATGTGATGATCTTAAGGTGGCCAAACAGGTAGGACGGGTGACGACAAAAGCTAGAAGGATGCTTGGGAGCACAGAGAGAGGAATGGCCATTAGGATAAAGGAAATGATGATGCCCCTGTATAAGATCCTGGTGAGACCTCATTTAGAATATGGTGTACAATTCTGGAGACTGCACCTTTAAAAAGATATAAACAGGATGGAGTCGGTCTAGAGGGTGGCTATTAAAATGGTCAGTGGTCTTTGCCATAAGGCATATGGGGGAAAGAAATATCAATATGTATACTTTGGATGAAAGGCAGGAGAGGGGAGATATGATAGAGTTATTTAAATTCTTGTGCAGCATAAATTCACAGGAGGCGAGTCTCTTTCAATTGAAAGGAAGCTCTGGGACAAGGGGGCATAGGATGAAGGTGAAAGGGGATAAACTCAGAAGTAACCTGAGGAAATACTTCTTTATATAAAGGGTGGTGACTTCTTGGAATAGCCTCCCAGTGGAAATGGGAGACAAAAACAGTATGTGAATTCAAGAGAGCTTGGTACAAATATATAAGGGAGTAATAGGGAGAATAGATGGCATGGATGGGCAGACTGGATAGACCATATGGTCTTTATCTGTCTACATTTTTCTCTGTTTCTATTTGTGTAGAAAACTTTATCAAGTTTGCAGAATTTTGTTTCTGTCTGAGAGTGCACATTTATTAAATCTTGGGTCAATATGTTCAATTCTGCAATGGCATTCCAAATTACATCCAATGTCAAAAGTTTAATCTGCAAACACTTATATAGCTGTACCTTTGAGAATGTACCTTCTTATCTCAAAGCTGCTGCCATGGGTATCTTTTGAGAAGCTGGTGAATAGATGTAGCTAGGGGAAAGGGTTGGGAAAACTCCAGTTTAAAAGCATGAGAGGGAGATTTCTAGAAGAGAATGAGTACAAAAATGCCCACATATATTTGATACTTTTATAAATGACTGATCCGTTTCATTTCATTTATTACCATTTATATACTGCCCTTATCCAGAGTACAAATCAAACACACATAATAAAACATTGCAAAACAAAACACATCAAATACAATACAAACTCATTAAACCATAACAAATAAACAGGTCACCATAATGTGTCCATCAATCGCCTAGATCACTATTTAGCCTGCTCCAACAAATACTGTTTCAGTGGTCTCTTAAACAACCCTGAATTCTTCTGTGTCCTAAAAGTTTCAGTAATTTAACTGGAATGAATCTGAGAGGAAAAGGACAGCGCTGTATTTTGTACAACAGATGAGACAGGAATCACAACACCAGAAATTACAATCTCAGATGGAAAAGAAGCTACTGGTTCAGCAGTCTCTACCAGTATTTCTGTTTTTTTTTGTTACATTTGTACCCCGCGCTTTCCCACTCATGGCAGGCTCAATGCGGCTTACATGGGGCAATGGAGGGTTAAGTGACTTGCCCAGAGTCACAAGGAGCTGCCTGTGCCTGAAGTGGGAATCGAACTCAGGCACAGGCAGCTCCTTGTGACTCTGGGCGGATAAACAGTTCTGAAACATCTAATGATGTATCCCCTCTAGAATTGATTGTAACTGAGTAACCATAACAGCCACAATGGGAGAAAGAATTGAATGTCATCCACATAGATGTGGTATGCTACTCCAGAATCCTTTAATATCCAGCTAACTGGGGCCAGATATACATTCAACAAAATCCCAGACAGATCTGAGCTTTGGGGCTCTTCACAAGTCACAGTTCTTACAATAGACAGTTCATCGCCCACGTGTACTTGCATTGTCCTATCAGTAAAATATGACTCGAACCAAGCCAATACAGATCCCGCAATGCCACAGTCCATCAAACGCGTTAACAGAATCAGATGATTGAGGGTATCAAATGCAGCTGACACATCCAGGAGTACCATAAGATAACTAACCTGGTTATCCAACCCTTGCCTAACCTCATCCAAGGTCGTGGCCATCAACCTCTCAATACTGTGTGCACTATGAAATCCATACTGAAATGGATTAAGGCATTGCTCCTTCAATACATGTTCCTTTAATTGACAACACTGAAACAAAGTAAAAAAAAAACCATCAGTGCTACCAGCAGTCTGATAGTGTGTCCAATGCCCAAATTAGCAAATGAGTAAGTTGCAGAGGTGCATCCTCCAACCTTCCACCCTCCACATACAATTTCTCCCATCATAGACCTCCCGATCCAATCCACTTCAAAGGCTTCCCCAGAGCAGCCCCCCCCCCCCAAAGAATCCTCCTGCACTTAGAGACTGTGCAGACACTACCCTGTATTCAAAATTGTGTCAATGACTCCTAGCAGTAACCTCTAAGTACTACCACTAGGGGTCATCCTTTCATATAAGAAGCCAACCTGGGGGGAATATGGTCCATATAAACAAGTGTATATGTTCGCACCCAGATCACTATAAAATACCCAGAAATTATAGCTGCACCTTCTTGATAGAATTACCCCTAAGCTTTGGTTTGCAGTTAAGGTGCAGTACGTGCAAAAACTTATAGCACTTTAGTAAAAAGACTCCTTTTGTTAGATTACAAGAACATGATCTATCTATTGAGTTTAGCTTTCTTCTAATGACCTAATTGTTGTCTCAGTTGTATACATGATAATTAGTTTAACTTCCTGGATCAGCACTTTTTTAAAAGTCTAATTGTATTATTATGCAAACCAATCTCTTTCCCTTGTCTGGACTGTTACTGAAATTGTTGAGTGTCGTAGTCATGACATTCTCCGTTGTCAAAATGTTCCATAATTTTACTACTCAGACCCTTACTGCATAATGGGAAATAAGGAGAATAAAGTCTGATGTGTATAATCCCTTCTCCTGCATGGCATTCACTGTCTTGCTTCGCTTTGCTTTCTTTGTTACCCTCTCAATATACCTATACTAGCCGTTGAGCCTGTGAAAACGGGCTACTTTTGGAATGGGGGGTTTCCGAGCCCCCCCCCAAGGTCGGCGCCGCCCCGCCTCCCCCGGAGTTTCCGCCACCGCCCCTCCACCCGGCCCGAGCAGCACTGTAAACTTACATCAGCACGCAGCAGCAGGCACATCAGCAAAGCTGCCGTCAGGGCGGGCTTCCTTCTCTGCCTGTGTCCCGCCCCCGTGTGACATAACGTCGGCAAGGGCGGGACAAAGGCAGAGAAGGAAGCCCGATGGCAGCTTTGCTGATGTGCCTGCTGCTGCGTGGTGATGTAAGTTCACAGTGCTTGGGCCAGATGGAGGAGCGGCGGCGACTCTGGGGGAGGGGGAGCGGTTCCGACGTCTGCAGCATGCCAGTAGAGACTTCCCTCTCTGACCCGCCCCCATCATCACATATTGACGCGGGGGCGGGGCAGAGAGGGAAGTCTCTACTGCGCATTTGCGAGTGAGTACGGTCACTCGCCGTTTATATGTTTGACTAGCCGTTGAGCCCGTTAAAACGGGCTGGTGGGTCGCCGCCCCCCCTCCCCCCGAGTTCGCTGCCCCCGCCGCCCCTCCACCCGGCCCGTCTCTTCGTCAACTTACATCTCCGCAGCAGGCAGAGATCAGCTGAGCTCACGTCGGCCTTCCTTCTCTGCCTGTGTCCCGCCCTCTTGTGACGTAACATCAGCGAGGGCGGGACACAGGCAGGGAAGGAAGGCCTGATGGCAGCTCAGCTGATCTCTGCCTGCTGCGGAGATGTAAGTTGATTAGCGAAGAGACGGGCCGGGTGGAGGGGTGGCGGCAGCGGTGACTCCGGGGGGGGGGGGGGTACCAGTGGCGGTGACCTCGGGGGGGGGGGGGGGTAGCGGTGGCAACCTCGACGGTTCCCTCCCCTTCTCGCAGTTTTCCTCTCTGTCCCGCCCCCCGTCATCACGTATTGACGCGGGGGCGGGACAGAAAGGGAAGTCTCTACTGCGCATTTGTGAGTGAGTACGGTCACTCGCCGTTTATATGTTTGATTGTTCATTCACATACGTGGTGTGCTGCTAGCATGCGTCACCCAAAACCCAGGGAGAATTGAAGAAACTGTTGAGGAAATCCCTCACCTTAAGAAATAGGCTGCACTAGCAAGCCAGGTTCCCTTTAAAACTATAGGGCTGCTGAGGAAAGAGGGCTTCTGAAGGAACTACTACTATTTAGCATTTTTATAGCGCTACAAGGCATACGCAGCACTGCTACAATTCCCTTAAGGCTGTAGGGGGTGGAGCTGGAACTCACCAATTAACCTTGATTAGCCAAGACTGAGTATCAGTGCAGACCTCCAAAGGTAAACCATTGCTGCCTTTTTTCTGCTAGATAATGATTTGTCTGGAGAAAATTTAGGAGGAATTTGAAATGTCAGGTTGTGTACAGGTAACTTCAAATGTTAGCTGGTCAAACCCTTTGTATATCAACCTTACAACTGACAAGAAATAAATGGAATAGAATAATATGAAAAAAGATAATTCTCTTCAGAAATAGGATCCCAATTGTGGTGAAAATAAATCTAAAAAATCTTGAGTGCAGTAATCCTGCTGGCTAAAGTTTAGAGCAGGGTGCACATGAGTACTGCTGTTCTGTTCTACACTGAATATCATACTCATGAGCACTAGCTCTAATTTAACTCAAGGCATCAAGGAACATAGTGGTGCTTGGTTGATCATCAGAAAATGACTTGGTGCTTGTCCGATTGAAAAGGTTGAGTTCCTATGGTTTGGAGCAATGTGATGGTAAAACAAATCTCTAAAGAGCAGTGGTTACTACTACTACTACTTACTACTACTTAGCATTTCTATAGCGCTGCCAGGGTTACGCAGCGCTGTACAAGTTTAGACAAGGGGAAGGAAAGTCCCTGCTCAAGAGAACTTACAATCTAAAGGTCTGAGCCCTGTCATGGAAACACACCTAATTAGTCAGGTTTTCAGACAATCTACAATTAATATGCATGAGATAAATTTGCATATATTGTACACTAGTGTGTGTGCAGATTTCTCTCATTCATAATCATTGTGGCTATTTTCAAAAATCAACTAGGTGTGCCTCCAGGTTAGGATTAAGAAGCACTACTATAAAGAAAGGTATGAAAAAGTTTGAGCTGGGAGGTGGGTTTAAGATGGTGTTGCTGTGAGGACACAATTTTCTTCACTCCTGTGCATACTTGGATTTTTACTTATTCATGGGGAAGTGCAAAGGCCAAAGTCGGATCTACTCTGCAGCTCCAACCAGCAGCCCTCCGATCAGCCCTATGGACACTCATGTCCTTTGCAGAATTTCTGTGCTAACTCCATTGATGGTTGGACAAGATCCTGGGGAAACTTTGCCAGGTAGCTCGCCTTTCAATGAGACAACTTTAATGATGGAGCTTCAGATATGCGCCCCCCAGCTTGGTTTGCTGCCGGATGCGGCTCTTGCGGCTGGAGGAGCTTGACCCAAGAGGGCCATTTATGATTCCAGTGTGGGGAGTGGAGCTGGTTATTCGGTAACAGCAGGTAACCTATAGCAGTGGTTTGTAGCTGCAGAGCAGGGTGGATCTGAAGTGAGAAAGAAAGGTGTGGCAGGAGTTACCCAGAATGTTGAACTTTGATTGTCTTCAACTCCAGGGACTTCCTCAGTTAAGTTTAACATCTGGGCAGTAATGACCTACCTGCGTCAAATGCCACTTGGTGAGCATCTGTTATGCGTGCCAGAAAATAAAAAATATTTTTTGGACACACGTAGCGGACACATGCCAAAATTGAAATTACCACAAGGGCCATGCGGTAACCAGGCAGTAACTGCAATTTGGTGTGCATTCGGCGCACATGGAGGGGCATAATTGAAGGAAAACATCTATCTCCATGGGTGTTTATCTCCGAGAACGGGTCCGTGAAGGGGCGGACCGAACCGTATTTTCGAAAAAAATAGACGTCCATGTTTTATTCGACAATTTGTGAGCTGGGCGTTTTTGTTTTTCAGTGATAATGGAAAATGAAAGCGCCCAGCTCAAAAACGAATAAATCCAAGGCATTTGTTTGTGGGAGGGGCCAGGAGTCGTAGTGCACTGGTCCCCCTCACATGCCAGGACACCAACCGGGCACCCTAGGGGGCACTTTTACAAAAACAAAAAAAAAAGGTAAAAGAGCTCCCAGGTGCATAGCACCCTTCCCTTGTGTGTTGAGCCCCCCAAAGCCCCCTCAAAACCCACTGCCCACAAGTCTACACCATTACTATAGCCCTAAGGGGTGAAGGGGGGCACCTACATATGGGGACAGTGGGTTTGGGGGGGTTGGACGACTAAGCATTAAGCAGCACAATTGTAACAGGAAGGGGGGGGGATGGGCCTGGGTCCACCTGCCTGAAGTCCACTGCACCCCCTAACAACTGCTCCAGGGACCTGCATACTGCTGCCAGGGAGGTGGGTATGACATTTGAGGGTGAAAATAAAAAGTTGTGAAACATCATTTTTTGTGGTGGGAGGGGGTTAGTGACCACTGGGGGAGTCAGGGGAGGTCATCCCCGATTCCCTCTGGTGGTAATCTGGTCATTTAGGGCACTTTTTGGGGCCTTATTCGTGAAAAAACAGGGTCCAGGAAAAGTGCCCTAAATTCTAGCTACAAACGCATACTTTTTTCCCATTATCGGCGAAAGGCGCCCATCTCTCCTCGGCCGATAACCACGCCCCAGTTCCATCTTCACCACGCCTCCGACATGCCCCCGTCAACTTTGTACGCTTCCGCGATGGAGTGCAGTTGAAAACGTCCAAAATCGGCTTTCCATTATACCGATTTATTCATTTTTGTGAGATAAACGTCTATCTCCCGATTTGGGTCGAAATCTAGGCGTTTTTCTCTTTCAATTATAAGGTGGATAGGCGCCTACACGGCTTAGTAAAAGGGCCCCTTTGTTTTTAGCTGGGAAACAGTCTGCCCCGAAAGATCCTTCACTTCCTGCTGCCTTCGCAGTTATTGTTGTATCCACTAGAATTTATTAGAATTGCAGGAATTTAGCTAAATTTCCTCAGTTATATTTCATGGTATTATGAAACACCTGTCTCCATATTTTGAGGACTTGATATACAGGGATATTTTTCCTTTCTTTATATCTTAACTATGTTTATTTTTGGACCTGTAATCATTTTCTAACAAGTGTTTTTTTACTTGATTTGTTAGTCTTTGAATTTGATAAACAAATAAATAAAGTATTAGCTTCTCCCAAACCTATTTTATGGGACACCCCCTCCAGTCAGGTTTTCAAAATATTCAAGTTTCAGGTTTGATAGAGTTGGACATACCGCCCGCCCATAAGATAGCTTTCAGAGCAGTTTACATTGGTACATGGATATTTCTAAACAAAGAAAGGAAATGCGTGATAAGAGGAAAGAGAAGAGACTGGACAGATCTGGATCATTGACCTCCCAGCCTGTCATGCAGCAAGCAGTGTGGCCTCATATCAAAAGGTTTGAAGGTCAATTTTAAATCTAAAGGATCTGAGGAAGCTAAAAGAATGGTCTAAGGTTTGGCAATTAAAATTCAATGCGAAGAAATGCAAAGTGATGCACTTAGGGAATAGAAATCCTCGGGAGATGTATGTGTTAGGCGGGGAGAATCTGATAGTATCTGAGGATCTGAAGGCGACGAAACAGTGTGACAAGGTGGTGGCCGTAGCTAGAAGGTTGTTAGGCTGTATAGAGAGAGGTGTGACCAGCAGAAGAAAGGAGGTGTTGATGCCCCTGTATAAGTCGTTGGTGAGGCCCCACCTAGAGTATTGTGTTCAGTTTTGGAGGCCGTACCTTGCGAAGGATGTAAAAAGAATTGAAGCGGTGCAAAGAAAAGCTACGAGAATGGTAAGGGATTTGCGTTACAAGACGTATGAGGAGAGACTTGATGATCTGAACATGTATACTCTGGAAGAAAGGAGAAACAGGGGTGATATGATACAGACGTTCAAATATTTGAAAAGTATAAATCCGCAAATGAACCTTTTCCGGAGGTGCGAAGGCGGTAGAACGAGAGGACATGAAATGAGATTGAAGGGGGGCAGACTCAAGAAAAATGTCAGGAAGTATTTTTTCACGGAGAGAGTAGTGGATGCTTGGAATGCCCTCCCGCGGGAGGTGGTGGAAATGAAAATGGTAACAGAATTCAAACACGCGTGGGATAAACATAAAGGAATCCTGTTCACAAGGAATGGATCCTAAGGAGCTTAGCCAAGATTGGGTGGCAGAGCCGGTGGCGGGAGGCGGGGATAGTGCTGGGCAGACTTACACGGTCTGTGCCCTGAAAAGGACAGGTACAAATCAAGGTAAGGTATACACAGAAAGTAGCACATTTGAGTTTATCTTCTTGGGCAGACTGGATGGACCGTGCAGGTCTTTTTCTGCCGTCATTTACTATATTACTATGTTACTATGTAATGTGTGACTTTTCAAGTTGAAGGGCTGAGGGCAGAGCATTCCAGATGATGGGGGTTGATTATACTGAATATTTGCGAGTGATTAAGTCAGAAAACATTGAGTCAGGACTCAAGAAAGGTATAGGGGTATACCAGAGTTATGGATCTTGTGAACTAGTAGAAGGATTTTATATGTAATTCTATGGGAAACTGCTAACCAGTATTCTGTGCGGAGGGGAATGACGTGATCGTGTTTCTTAGAGCCTATGATAAGCTTCACAGTTGCATTTTGGATGACTTGAAGAGGCTCATTTTCAAAGCACATAGACTTACAAAGTTACATATGCTACGATGTAACTTTGTAAGTCTATGTGCTTTGAAAATGAGCCCCTTGGAGTCCCAGTGAATATCCATGAGAGAGGTTTGCATGCACTGTTTCCACTGCATGCAGTTTTATCTGATGTGTTTTCTTTGAGGGTATGCTGAAAATGTAACTGGCTGGTGGCCCCTCAGGACTGGTTTGGGGACCTCTGTTCTAGAGGGCAACTGGTAAACAATTTGTTAGTTAAACCTTTATATAGTTGCAAGATTAGTGTAATGAAAACCAGAACCTTCACACAAGGAAGAGCAGGATGAAGGGAAACAGTGTTGCCAGTATGAATGTGTAATAAGAAAACTCTTGCCATTTTGTTTTGCAGTTGAAATGGATGAGCATAGAGTCGTCTGATGGAGCCCACATTCTAAAATGGATTATTATTTCACACCCTGAAGCAGATTGATGAAACATGATCATGTTGGCAGTGGAAATCCTTTTGAAGGTAAACGGTTTATTATTACATTACATTTGGGCTTTTATCCCGCTAACACCTATTCAGTTCTAAGCAGTTTTCAAACATCTTAAAAGGGTGTAGAAATCAGAACATTAATCTGAGGATTAATGGGTTGCTTTGGTGATAAGCAGGAATCTAATTATAATACGTATTTCCTAATTAAGAAAGTTTTTATCTTCTTTCAAAACATGAGATATGATTATGAAGGAGAGAATGTTCTGCAAATGTCTTTCCAGAGTCCAGCTGCTTGAATGGCAAGAGAATGCTAGTCTCTTCTTGCCCTTAGATGATGGGAAGGTGAAAAAGTTAACAGTTTCCTGTCTCCTAGTTCTTGCAGAAGTTGTGAAGTAGAAATTTGCTAGTAGATAGCTGAGGATCAGTTTTTGTAGTGTTTTAACAAGGAAGCACACCAATTTGAAAGACACTCTCACCTCAATGGGTAGCCAATGTAGTTTGATATAAAAAGAGAAGACGCTGTTGAATTTTGATATCCCGAAGATTAGTCTGATTGCCATATTTTGAATGGTTTGGAGTCTCGTAAGTAAGGTCTTTGTGCAGCCTAAGCATATTAAGTTACAGTAGTCAAGGGATGATAGTAACAGTGCATGCACCAACTGTTCATAATGACTGTACTTCCGAATGGTGTGGAGCTTTCTCATTAGGAATAAACATTTTTTGGCTAAGGCATTAACTTGTGCCTCCAGGGAAAGAGTGCTATCAATTTGTACACCTAGGAATTTGATGGTTGGAGAAAGGCTAAAGTCAACTTGGATACATGGTAATTATCTTGAGGATTTGTTCTGATTTTGAGTTGAAACAAAAATGTATTTTTTTTCTGTATTGAGCTTTAACTTATAGGCATACAGCCATTTTTCTAGTAGGTTGATACATTGTTGGACCCTGGATCCACCAACTTTGAAGATTGATTGGATGGGGATTAACACTGAGATGTCATCCACGTAGATATAATGGAGAAAGCCATTACTGTCTAATTGTGAGCTTAGGGATCAGAAAAAAAACATTAAATAGTACTGGAGAGAGAAGGAAGCCCTGTGGGACCCCACATCCCTTACTCCACTTTAGGGATAAGTCTGTGTGCAGTTTGACCCTGTACGATCTACTTTTCAAGAAGCTTTTGAACCACTTAAAAACACTTCCTGTGATTCCCATGTCCTTGAGGTTCCATAGTAGGAGAATGTGGTTCGCTAGGAGGACCAGATTGGAGTAGCAATGCGCTTTTTCCTTCGCTTAGCAGTAGGTCCAGCAAGGAGCACAAAACTGATTCTGTGCTGAAAAGTGCATGGAATTCAGATTGAGATGCTGGAAGGATATTGTGCAAGTCGAACTGGTTGTTGAACTATAAAGTCACTACTCCTTCCATAAATTCAGTAAAGAATACCGGTAGAATGGAGGCCACCAGTCTGTAGTTAGAAACCAATTGTCTAGGTTGGTTGGGACCTTTAGGTATTGGTATTGTGATGACTTCGGCCAAGCTTTGAGGGAAGATTCTCCGTGCCAGTTGCTGTTCGATCCATGAATGAACATTGGCACGGAATGATAATGGGGCCATATTCATTAAGTAGGAAGGGCAGATATCTAGTATGCAATAAAGAGGGAGCATACTTTGAGAAGAGTTTGGTAAAGACAGACCACTGTGTACTATCAAATTCTTTCCAGGTTCTATTTGCAAGGATGCCTTCTTTAGGGGTCAGGGTCATTGGCGAGTCAAGATCTTTGTCAGTGACAGGGGAGAGACCAACTCTGAGTTTATTAACTTGTCTTGGAAGTATATGGCTAATTGGTTAGCTGTGGGAAGTTCCTCTATCGCAACATCTTCACCTTTTGAAGGTGTAGTAAGCAAATTGGCAATGGAGAACAATTGTTTCGTATTACATCCCCCTTTTTGAATCAGCTCACTATGGAGAAGTACACACTTCCTTCAGTATTGCCTCCTTATCAGGGTTAATGAGACAAAGGAGAATTTATTCTTATAATGTGAAAGACAGGGAAATGAACAGCCCATTAGCATGACAGCACAGCTTATTTTCTAAGTTTAGATATGTGCAATTATCTAGATGTCAGCACCTTTTTAATATTACTTTCATACAAATCATTAAAAGTGCAATGCTAATTCTGCACACTTTTTCATTTTGTAGGACTTTTTTTGGCTACCAAAACCCCAATAATTTAGTAGACATTTTTGGATGCTGTTCAAGAATAACAGCAGCAATTTCACACAAAAGAGAGTTTTAGATAAACTGAAATTTTATTGTTCAACACAGCATATTGAAGGACAATATGACTTCTTAATTGGCTTTTCAGATAAGAGTAAATGTCTCATTAAATTTACCCATATCAAGATGATAATACTTAAAAGTCTCAACAGAGCACTGAAGGATGTTTTAGGAAAAGTAGCATTGCACTCACGCATCAGTTACTCATGTCAAATCAACCATTACAAATTATAAACATTCTGTAGGATGATAAAGCATATGTCATCACAAGCAGCATGTAAATATTATAACATTTAGATATATACAGATCTGCATGCATACCAAGACAAAATCATATATAACCCTCAATAACCTTTTTTCCCGAGAGAGGTATTTCGTCACCTAATACAGTCAATCGTTTTATGTCACTTGGACTGTTGTAATGGAGTTTACGCAGGATGTAAAGAGCAACTTATTAAGAAACTGCAGACCACCCAAAACACAGCGGCTAGATTAATTTATGGAAAATCCAAATTTGAAAGTGTCAAACCCCTCAGAGAGAAATTACATTGGCTTCTTGGCAAGGATCGAATCACCTTTAAAATCTGCTCCCTAGTTCTCAAAATTCTCTATGGTGAAGTCCCTGGCTACATGATTAATCTAATCATCCTACCACCCAGGAATGCATTAAGACTATCCCGTTCATACCTAAACCTTCATTACCCAAACTGCAACTGGCTTAATTATAAATCCACATATGCTTCATCCTTCTCCTTCATCAGCTCACAACTATGGAATTCTTTGCCAAAAACTATAAAGACCATCCACAACCATCTAAATTTCAGGAAATCTCTGAAGACCATGTTATTTGGAAAAGCCTACCCCAAGGACTCAGCATGTGTCTTTACTGCTTGATAGACATCAATCTAATGACAATTTTGGACACATCCACCCTTCCCTCCTCTCCCCTGGTTTCCCTGTTCCTTTCGTTCCTTCCCCATCCTCTCCATTATTCCTTATCTAGGTTTTATGTTGTATTAGCATAATTTACTGCATTGGCGTCTGCCTCTGCGGTGCGATATAAGCCACATTGAGCCTGACGCTGTTGGGAAAATGTGGGGTATAAATGAGATAATAAATAAATAACCTCCAGATTCTATATATGGTGCCCATTCCTGAGATGTATGTGCAGCTAAATTGCCTAACATATACGTTAAAAAATATATGGGTATGCCACTAAAATATATATTGCTCAATAGACTGACAAATGCAACTCTGAGGTTATGATTATGGAATATTACTTCATCTGTAGTAATAATAGTAGTAATAAAGTCTGACCTCACTCAGGGGCCCTTTTATTAAGGCACAGTAGGACTAACGCTAAAAGGCAGTACCGCCAGTGGCGTTCCTGGCCTGGATGGCACCCGGGACGGAGCGCAGATGCGCCCCCCCTGGGTGCAGCGCCCCCCCTCCCCCCGCTAAATGACACCTTCCCCCCTCCGGCGAAATGACACCCCCCGGGTGCACGCCGCTGGGGGGGGGTGCCGCAGCGCGCGCCTGCTCCAAGTTCACTAAACTTCGCTTCGCTGCAGCTCCCTCTGCCCTGGAACAGGAAGTAACCTGTTCCAGGGCAGAGGAAGCTGCAGCGAACGAGCGACGAAGTTTAGCGAACTCGGAGCAGGCGCGCGCTGCGGCACCCCCCAGCGGCGTGCACCCGGGGCGGACCGCCCCCACCGCCCCCTTGGTACGCCACTGAGTACCGCTGGATGCGTTGAGGCTTCCCACGCTAATTTCCCACTCAGCACGTGCTAATCCCGCACAGGAGGCATGCCCACGGGTGGTGAGTAGATTTGCCTGCGCTAAGTGGGTAGCATGGGAACATTACCACCCACTACCCAATTAGTATGAGAGTAGCGCAGGAGCCCTTACCATCTCCTAAATAAATGGCGGTAAGGGCTCCCATGGTAATGGCCTCACTCTAATGGGGAAATTAGCATGTGGCCATTACAACAACAACAAAAATGGCACAGCAGTCATTTTACTGCCACACTAAAAATGGCTGCAACGTGCAGAAAACCCACGTGCTGACACCAGTGCTGACCACTTTTTAGTGTGGCTTGGACCCCTTAGTCTCTGCTTCTGGGACATATGGAGGGAATTTTCTAGCTAGATTGGATAACAGAGCCAGTAGTGGGAGGTGGGGCTGGTGGTTGGGAGGCGGGGATAGTGCTGGGCAGACTTGTACGGTCTGTGCCCTGAAAAAGACAGGTACAAATCAAGGTAAGGTATACACAAAAAAGTGGCACATTTCTTGGGCAGACTGGATGGACCGTGCAGACCTTTTTCTGCCGTCATCTACTATGCTACTATGTTACTCTGTATTCTCTGTCCACCTTTTGTCCTGTGGCAAACGTAGGAGGTTCCTGGGCCTGTGCTAATGTCTGTCTCTTTCTACAAACCTAGATTGTAAGCTCTCTTTTGAGCAGGGGCTGTCTTTTCTTCATGTTCAATTGTGAAGCGCTGCTTACGACTGGTAGCGCTATAGAAATGATTTATAGTAGTAGTAGTAGTAGTACAACCCAGGAAGAAAATACACATCTCCTTTTCTCGGGCCTGGGAATGAGGAAGGAAGATTTCTCTTTTGGCATATAAAGAGGGGATCCTTGGAGCTGTGGTAACCAGGTTAAGAGAGCTCACCTGTGCAGAGATATTTTTATGATGACAACTATAATATTCTCCAGAACAGAACACTTGTTCTCCATTTTAGGAAATATGCAGTGGCGTAGGAAGGGGGGCGGAGCAGTGGGGCGGTCCACCCCGGGTGCACGCCGCTGGGGGGGTGTAGGCTCGCTGGTTCCCTGCTCTTTCTGCCCCGGAACAGGTTACTTCCTGTTCTGGGGCAGAGAAAGCAGGGAAGCAGCAGAGCCGATGCAGCTCCCAGTGACGTGCACTGGGGGCGGATCGGCCCTCCCGCCTGCCCTCTGCTACAAGGTAAGGGTGTGTTTCGGGGGGGAGGGTGCGTTTCGGGGGGGGGGGGGTATGCTCCGGAGGGGGGAGTGCGCCATGCCCTGCACCTGGGGGGGGGGGGGGGGGGTGCGCAGCGGTGACCCGCCCCAGGTATCAGGCACCCTCGCTACGGCACTGGAAATATGTGATTTTTTTTTTCTTAAAACACATCTGGATCAATATTCAGCAGCATTGGCAAGCAATTTTTTAAGCCTTGGCTATGCCACTACTAACAAAATAGGAAGAGTACAGCAATAAAAACAAACCAAAAAACCCCAAAAACCATAAAACAAAACCAATATGCTCTCCATTAATAAACTTGTTTCTGTCTTAATCAACATTCACACACCGTTTAAACTCTTTTATATTGACACTAACTTCAGTGCATTTATTAATGTTAGTTGAATGTTTCTCATGCATTCTTATTAGGGGTATCATTAGTATTATGCTAATATTGTATTATATATATTATATTTTTGATAGTGTTTCACGGTAGATCTATTATTAAGTTTCAATTTACTGTTTACCTCATTTATTGTATTTAGTTTATTCTTGGTTATTTTACTATTGTTATGCTGTTAACAAAATTGTAAGTTTTATGTTAAACTGTACCTGCTGCACACTGCCTTGGGTGAATCTCTTCATAAAGGCGGTTAATAAATCCCAATAAATAAATAATCATTGGAAGGTAAAACAGTGGCCAGTGATTTGGGGTTCTTAGAATTTTTACACCACTGCTTCAGGGATTTTCATGAGTCAGGATGAATTCTGTGACAAAAAAAAAAAGAAAAAGAAAAATCATATCCATAACCACTATAAAATTTTTAAAAACAACCCCTAAACAAAAACATTTAGGACTGGATTCAGTAAATGGCACTGAGAATTCAGTGTTAAAAAGAATCAGCGCTGAATGGTATTCTATAATGGGCATTCCAGGATCCTTTATAGAATAGTGCATAATGCCGGGATCCGTGCCCAACTTTAGGCACAATGAGTTACAGCAACTGAAACCAGGTGTAAATCCCAGTGCACAAGCTGGGTGCAGATCCGCACTATTCTATAACACTGCACACATTTAACGGAATGTCCCTGACCTGCCCATGCCCCTCCCATGGCCACGCCCCTTTGCAGATCTGCATGGAAACACTTAAGCGTTATTCTACAAATAGTTTTGTGTGTTTTCACAGGGATCTGCTGTCTCTGCCCTGTTTTGGCATCTGGCATCCATTAGAACATTCTTCCACTCTGAAACTTTGGCACAGAAGAAGTAGCACCTAACGTTTGACACCATATAAAGAATTCTCCTGTAAATGCTTACTATTTATCTAGTGAGCAGTGAACTGATACCCCAGAGCAACAAGTGACTCAAGATGGTGAAACTGCTTAAAGAACGCCAGTGCTGGGAAAGCCAATTAAAAATCTAAGTATATTCAAGACCAACCGAGCCACTTAAATAAGAACCTTTTTCACTAGTATTCAAAAAAAATGTCATTCCACTTCTGCATTCAAACCAAGCAGTTCAACAGTATTCTTCCAGAATAGTGTTGAGGCATCCTATTAGCACTTACGTGCATAAATGTACGCTTACCCATGAAAGTGCTAGTATTCTGTACATGTTATTTATTTATTTATTTATTTTATTTATTCATTCATTCTTGTGTCCCACTATTATCCACAAACAAATTTTGTTTCAAAATGGCTTACAATTTACATTTTGGTGGAGTTACAATAGTGTTGTGCAATGTGGAGAGGGCATCTATAATTTGTGTGGTTCCTCATAGAGTTTTTGAACAGCTAGATTTGAAGAGGAAAAGGTAGTGGTAGCTTTTGTGTTCAGTTGTAGAGCTTTGGTGATGTTTATTCATATAGTTTTTGAAGAGGTGGATTTGAAAGGAAGGTGACGTTATCTTTGTGATTAGCTGTAGATTTTTTTGAATAGGTAGGTTTTCATTTCTTTTCTGAATTGGAGGAGATTTGTGTTGCTTCTTATGGTTTTTGGTATTGAGTTCTACCATTTGGAACCCTGGTAGCTAAATCCTGCTGTGAAGATAGTTTTGTAGATGGTGTTTTGCAGTTGGGTAGATGTAGGAGTAGGTAGTTTTTGTTTTCTGGGTTGGCATTTCTTGAGGATAGTTCAATCATGTTAAGCATATATTTGGGTGCCATTCCAAATAGTATCTTGAAAATTAGGGTGCTTGCTTTGAAAAATATTCTTGCCTTGACTGGTAGCCAATTTAGTGTTTCAAGAAATGGGGTTGCTCTTTCGTATTTTGATTTCTTGAAAATCACTCCTGTTGCCATGTTTTGGACTGTTTGCAGCAATTTTAGTGTGTTTTCCTTGCACTCTAAGTATGCTGCACTGCAGTAGTCTAGTTATGATAGTATCATTGATTGGACCAGTATCCGAAAAGATTGTCTAGTGAAATAGTCTCTTATTCTTCTCAGTTTCCATAGTGTTCTGAAGCATTTTGATATTACTGCTGATATTTGATTGTCCAGTGTTAGATGTTTGTCAAGAATGATCCCTAGTATTTTAAGTTGTGTTTTGATGTGGTATGTTTGTTGGTTGATTGTGAATTTTTGGTAGGATGTGGGGTTGTGTGGGCTGGATAGTACTAGGAATTTGGTTTTGTCTCTGTTTACTTTCAGTTTGAAAGTTGTTGACCATTCTTCAATGAGGTCCAATCCTTTTTTTATTTTGTCCTGTATGTTTGTGATATTGTTTTGGAAAGGTATGCAGATGGTGACGTAGTCTGCATATATAAATGAGTTGAAGCCCATTAATTCCAGTTTTTTTTCTGAGTAGCGCCATCAATACAGTATTGTTAATATTGACAATCCCTGTGGTACCCCGCACTCAGAGATCCACGAGGCTGATGTTTGGTTGGACATCTTTACAATGTAGGATCTGGTCTTAAGCCATTGAACCATGTTGCCACTGCACTGCTGATTCCTATGTTGTCAAGCAGTGTCATTAGTGTGGTGTGGTCTATTAGGTCAAATGTACTTGACATATCAAATTGTAGTAGTAATACGTTTTGTCCTTGGCATATTATGCTTCTGAATTTTGTTATCAGGTTGGTTATGACCATCTCAGTGCTGTGTTGTGGTCTAAAACCTGATTGGGATTTATGAAGAATTGCGAATTTTGTCAAGTATTCTGTTAGTTGCTGTGTTACTAGACCTTCCATCATTTTGGTCAGTAGTGGTATTGAGGCTACTGGTCTATAATTTGTGATATCACCGATCTTGCTGGTACTGTTTTGGGGGATAGGTGTGAGTACTATGTTGCCTTTGTCTGTTGGAAATTGACCTCCTTCAAACATGTTTGTGATGTGTTTGGTGAAGTACTCGATGAACTAGTCTGTTGGGTTTTTCATCAAGTAGTTGAGGCATTTGTTAAGTAGGCAGTATGCATGGCGTATTTTGTCAATAGTGTCTTTACTGTGTCTAGTTGGTGTGGTTTGAATGTGGTCCATATTTTGTCTGCTGCGGTGTGGTTGTCATTTGCTTTGCAGTCCTGTAGATAGTCTGTGATGTTTATTTGTGGTTTTGCCAGGTTTGATCTTGTGTTTGTTATTTTGTTTTTGAGGTATTGTGCAAGCTCGTCTGCAGTTGGTGGTGTTTCAGTTGTTGCTAATATGTTCTGGGTTTTCAGTAATTTGTTCATGAGTTTGAATATTTTTTCATATTGGTCTGGTCAAGGTTCATATATGTACTATAGTGTTCTGCTTTTGCTTTCATTATTCTGTTTATGTATGTTCTTATGGCTTTTCTCCATATGCTTTTGTTTGCATCTGCTTTGTTTTTGGCCCATGCTCTTTTGAGTTTCTTATAGAGTTTCTTTATGTGTAGTAGTTTGTTATTAAACCAGGGATTTGGTTGTTTTGGTATTTTTGTTTCTGTTTTGATTGGTGCTATTTTGTTTATTGTGTTTTCACTTGTTATGTCCCAGTTTTTCATGAAGTGTTTATCCTCTGGTGGTATGTCATTGAGTTCATTTTTTGTTGTCCAGACTGTGTGGTTGTCTACTTTTCCTCTGGCTGTGAATGTGTTTATTTAATTATTTATTCATGACGTTTATACACTACATTAGCCCGAAATAGATTCAAGTTCAATGTGGCTTACAAACAACAATGTGGCTTACAAACAATAAGTGAATAAAACATAATAATAGTACATTTGACAAAGTACCTCATGCAAGACTCCAGAAGAAATTGGAGAGTCATGGGATAAGAGGTAATGTCCTATTGTGGATTAAGAACTGGTTAAAGGATAGAAAACAGAGAGTAGGGTTAAATGGTCAGTATTCTCAATGGAGAAGGGTAAATAATGGGGTTCCTCAGGGGTCTGTGCTGGGACTGCTGCTTTTTAACATATTATACCCAAAGTTAAGCATGAAATGCGTGCTAGACTAATATACTAAGAAGGACGCTCTGTGCAGAGTGCCTTTCTACTACTACTACTATTTAGCATTTCTATAGTGCTACAAAGCGTACGCAGCGCTGCACAAACATAGAAGAAAGACAGTCCCTACTCAAAGAGCTTACAATCTAGTAGACAAAAAATAAAGCAAACAAATCAATGTGTAGAGGAAAGAGGAGACGAGGGTAGGTGGAGGCGAGTGGATACAAGTGGTTACGAGTCAAAAGCAATGTTAAAGAGGTGGGCTTTCAATCTAGATATAAAGATGGTCAAGGATGGGGCAAGACGTAGGGGCTCAGGAAGTCTATTCCAGATGTACGGCGCAGCAAGACAGAAGGAGCGAAGTCTGGAGTTGGCAGTAGTGGAGAAGGGAACAGATAAAAAGGATTTATCCAGGGAACGGAGTGCACGGGAAGGGGTGTAGAGAAGGATGAGTATGGAGAGATACTGGGGAGCAGCAGAGTGAGTACATTTATGGGTTAGTAGAAGAAGTTTGAACAGGATATGAAAACGGATAGGGAGCCAGTGAAGCGACTTGAGGAGAGGGGTAGTATGAGTAAAGCGATCCTGGTGGAAGATGAGAAGGGCAGCAGAGTTTTGAACTGACTGGAGAGGGGAGAGGTGACTAAGTGGGAGGATAGCAAGAAGCAGATTGCCGTAGTCCAAACGAGAGGTGACAAGGGTGTGGATGAGGGCTTTGGTAGAGTGCTCAGAAAGAAAGGGGCAGATTTTACGGATGTTGTAAAGAAAGAAACGACAGGTGTTGGTGATCTGCTGGATATGAGCAGAGAAGGAGAGAGAAGAGTCAAAGATAACCCCAAGGTTTCAAGCTGAGGAGACAGGGAGAATGAGAGAGCCATCAACAGAAATAGAAAACGGGGGGAGCGGGGAGGTGGGTTTGGGGGGGGGGGAATGAGAAGCTCGGTTTTGGTCATATTTAATTTCAGGTGGCGTTGAGACATTCAGACAGCAATGTCAGACAAACATGCTGAAACTTTGGTTGGGATGCAAGGTGAGATATCAGGGGTAGAAAGGTAGATTTGGGAGTCATCAGCATAGAGATGGTAGGAAAAGCCATGGGATGAGATTAATGAACCAAGGGAAGAAGTGTAGATAGAAAAGAGGAGGGGGACCAAGAACAGAACCCTGAGGTACGCCGACAGACAGAGGGATAGAAGTAGAAGAGGATCCACCAGAGTGAACACTAAAGGTGCAGAGGGAGAGGTAGGAAGAGAACTAGGATCAGGCGACCCTCAGGGGGAGGAATGCTGGCTTCGGACTAACCCTTTCATAGAATACTAGCTTAGAGCAGATCATCCTGGTGCCTAATTATGGATGCCTATGTGTTAGCCAGCCTGAAATTTAAAAAATATCACCCCCCCCCCCCAAAAAAAAAAAAAAATTCAAAAAATACTTATGCATTTAGCATCTAAGGTAGATTCGTAAGTAACATGGTAGATAATGGCAGATAAAGACTTGTACGATCCATCCAGTCTGCCCAACAAGTTAAACTCGTATGTGCTACTTTATATGTATACCTGACCTTGATTTGTCCTTGCCTTTTTCAGGACACAGACCATAGAAGTCTGCCCAGCACTAGCTTTGCTTCCCAATTACCAGTGTTGCCACCCAATCTCCATTAAGCTTCTGTGGATCCATGCCTTCTGAACAGGATTTCTTTGTGTTTATCCCATGTATTATTTAATTCCATTACTGTTTTCATCTCCACCGCCTCCCACAGGAGGGCATTCCAAGTATCCACCATTCTCTCCGTGAAAAAAAATACTTCCTGACATTTTTCCTAAGTCTGCCCCCTTCAACCTCAATTCATGTCCTCTAGTTCTACCACCTTCCCGTCTTCGGAATAGGTTTCTTTGCGGATTAATACCTTTCAAATATTTGAACGACTGTATCATGTCACCCCTGTGTCTCCTTTCCTCTACGGTATACAAGTACTTTTGAATATTGCCCCATTAATTTCATCATATAAGAACTTTATAGATAACTCTACAAATTTACATCTATCTATCCATCCATATCTACAGCCATAAAGCAATACAGAAAGAGTGATATAGACTGACTAAGCAAGATGTGTATATTTATTCAAATAAATATCCACTGATGGTTAGAAGTCAAATTATAGCAATAAATATATAAAAATGTGAATATTGAATAATTCAAACAGAAACCAGCATATAATTATCATAAATTTGGTTTTCATAGATTTATTTATTAAAAAATATAATAATAATATTAAACATCTCCAGATTGTTAGATAGCCCAATCTTTTAGCCATGCTAGGTTATGTGGTGTTTTCCCGAAGTCATCTTTATGCTTTTCATACAGAATGTGGTGCAGTTCCACAGCATGCCCTGGTGCAGCCTCAATTTATTTAAGTATTTTTATAATGCCTAGACCTAGGAACAGATTGGCTGGTTTTAGCTTTCACAGCTGATAAGTCTGAGAAGTCTATCAGGCTTATTTTCGAAAGAGAAGGGCGCCCATCTTTCGACACAAATTGGAAGATGGGCATCCTTCTCACAGGGTCGCCCAAATCGGCATAATTGAAAGCCGATTTTGGGCGTCCTCAACTGCTTTCCGTCACGGGGACGACCGAAGTTCACAGGGGCATGTCGGAAGCATAGCAAAGGCGGGACTGGGGCGTGCTTAACACATGGGCGTCCTTGGCCGATAATGGAAAAAAGAAGGGCATCCCTGATGAACACTTCGACGACTTTACTTGGTCCTGTTCTTTTTTACGACCAAGCCACAAAAATGTGCCATAAATGACCAGATGACCACCAGAGGGAATCGGGGATGACCTCCCCTTATTCCTCCAATGGTCACTAACTCCCTCCCACCCTCAAAATAAAATTTTGAAATATTTTTTCCAGCCTCAGATATCATACCCAGCTCCATAACAGCAGTATGCAGGTCCCTGGAGCAGTTTTAGTGGGTACTGCAGTGCACTTCAGGCAGGCGGACCCAGGACCATCCCCCCTTACCTGTTACACTTGTGGTGGTAAATGTGAGCCCTCCAAAACCCACCACAAACCCCCTGTACCCACATCTAGGTGCCCCTTCACCCATAAGGGCTATGGTAGTGGTGTACAGTTGTGGGTAGTGGGTTTTGGGGGGCTCAGCACTCAAGGTAAGGGAGCTATGCACCTGGGAGCTTTTTCTGAAGTCCACTGCACTGCCCCCTAGGGTGCCCAGTTGGTGTCCTGGCATGTCAGGGGGACCAGTGCACAACGAATGCTGGCTCCTCCCATGACCAAATGGCTTGGATTTGGTCGTTTCTGAGATGGGCGTCCTTGGTTTCCATTATCGCTGAAAATCAGGGACGACCATCTCTAAGGACGACCATCTCTAAGGTTGACCTAAATGTTGAGATTTGGGCGTCCCTGGCCATATTATCAAAATTAAAGATGAACGCCCATCTTGTTTCGATAATACAGGTTACCCCGCCCCTTTGCCAGGACGTCCTGCGAGGATGTCCTCAGGAAAACTTGGGCACCCGTTCGATTATGCCCATCTATGTGTATCCACATAAAAAGATTTGAATTGGGTGCGTTTTGAATATAAATGGGTTGTCAAGGTAGCCTTTCCTGCACATTCTTATTCTTTATTGTGTTTTTATTTGCTCTGACCCTGATGTCCAAGGACATTGCTGTTTTCATCAAATCCCACTTTGTTCTTTCTCCATTTAACAGCTCAGAACAGACACTATTCTATTTCAGTTTTAACTGGTTTTCCTACATTCCAGCTTGAATCAGATGTCTCTATGCAGTCCCAAGGTAAGGTGACTCATAGGAAGATGCAGACATCCATAAACCTAACAATCAGCTTATCAAAATAATTTGGTCTTCATTTTCCTTCTTCCGTGACAAGCAAGCAGCCTTGTTGTCACTGTTTAGTTTGGCTCCTTTTCATTATTAGCTCTGTAAGATGGCCAATCAAAACGTTGCTAGTGTTACAATTTATAAGAAATGTAATAAAGTAATTTTAAAATGATTAAGTAGCATTTACAGAAGTAAAAAGCTAGTCTACACATGTAAATGGGCATACACATGTAAGCATCAATTTTAGAAAAGTCACTACATACATGTGCATTCCATAGCATACGTAGATATCAAGGGGGCATATTCCAGGAGAGGTGTGGACAGACTTTTAAAATATGTATGCACTTCCCATTTTACAAGTACAAAGACTAGGGGACATTTGAGAAAATTACATGGAAATACTTTTAAAACAAATAGGAGGAAATATTTTTTCACTCAACGAATAGTTAAGCTCTGGAGATCTTTGCTGGAAGATGTGGTAACAGTGGTTAGCATATCTGGGTTTAAAAATAATTTGGACAAATTCCTGGAGGAAAAGTCCATAGTCTGCTATTGAGACAGACATGGGAAGCAACTGCTTGCCATGGGATTTGTAGTATGGAGTGTTGCCACGATTTTGGTTTCTGCCAGGTACTTGTGATTTGGCATGGCCACTGTTGGAAACAGGATACTGGGCTAGATGGACCATTGGTCTGACCCAGTATGGGTACTCTTATGTTCTTATCTATCTATCTAAATCTCCACCTCTCCATCAGCATTTAAACTTTCTCTGCATCACGCATAAATGTGAGCTAACAACTCTAGTCCCTGACTTTCTTTGCTCAACTGTAGATTCGTATGCTCCAAAACTACAGCCCTCCATAACATTATTGTTTCCTGCCTGATATGGCTCCTTTGTTTAACCGAAAGCTGGCTCCATGACAGTGAGGAACCTGTTCTTTACCTGTGTCTCCCTGCAGGTTATATAAAACTCTTTATCTCTACAGCTGCCAAATAGAGTAGAATCGTTGCAGCCATTCTCACCAAGCTGCCAATAACATCCCCTATCACTGAGCTCTCATCCAGTTTTGTTCCCGCCTTGAGATTCTGCTCTTTCCCTTTGACCTGAACCCTCACATTTATATATTACTTATTTTCCACCCTCTGCCAACTTAACATCCTGCCACTCTCTGACCCAGACTCTATCGAAGGTATCTTTTACATAAGTACATAAAGGTTTGGCTAGCTTCCTAAAAGAAAAGCCCATAAGCCATTATTAAAATGGACTTGGGGAAAATCCACTGCTTATTTCTAGGATAAGCAGCATAAAATGCTTTGTACTGTTTTGGGATCTTGCCAAGTACTTGTGACCTGGATTGGCCACTGATAGAAACAGGATGCTGGGCTTCATGGACCTTCAGTCTGTCCCAGTACGGCAATACTTATATACTTATGTAATTATTGCCATACTGGGATAGACCAAAGGTCCATGAAGCCCAGACCCCTGGGGAACCCCACCATCTACCCTTCTCCATTAAGAATACTGATCATTTAACCCTACTCTCTGTTTTCTATCCTTTAACCAGTTCTTAATCCACAATAGGACATTACCTCCTATCTCATGACTCTCCAGTTTCCTCTGGAGTCTTTCATGAGGTACTTTGTCAAATGCCTTTTGAAAATCCAGATATACAATATCAACTGGCTCACCTTTATCCACATGTTTGTTCAACCCTTCAAAGAAGTTTAGTAGATTGCTGAGGAAAGGTTTCCCTTCACTAAATCCATGTTGGCTTTGTATCATTAATCCATTCTTTTGAATATGCTCTGTAATTTTGTTCTTTATAATAGTCTCTACCATTTTGCCCAGTACCGACATCAAAATCATCGGTCTGTACTTTCCCGGATCACTTCTGGAACCTTTTTAAAAAATCGAAGTAACATTGGCTACCCTCCAATCTTCCAGTACCATACTTGATTTTAAAGATAAATTACATATTACTACCAATAGTTCTAAAATTTCATTTTTCAATTCTATCAGTACTCTGGGATGAATGCCATCCTGTCCAGGCAATTTGCTACTCTTCAATTTGTCAAATTGCGCCGGTACATCTTCCAGTTTTATAGAAGTTTCATTTAGTTTCTCTGACTTGTCAGCTTTGAATACCATTTCTGGCACTGGCATCTCTTCCAAATCTTCCTCGGTGAAGACCAAAGCAAAAAATTCATTTAAGGACTCTGCTATGACTTTGTCTTCCCTGAGTGCCCCTTTTACCCCTCAGTTGTCTAGCAGTCCAACTGATTCTTTTGCTGGCTTCTTGCTTTTAATATACCTAAAAATGTTTTTACTTTATGTTTTTGCCTCCAAGGCTATCTTTTTTCCAAAGTCCCTCTTTGCCTTCCTTATTAGCTCTTTGTATTTGACTTGCCATTCCTTATGCTATTTCTTATTATTTTCATTTGGATCCTTCTTCCATTTTCTGAAGGATTTTCTTGTAGTTCTAATAGCTTCCTTCACCTCACTTATTAACCATGCCGGCTGTCGCTTTGCCTTCCTTCCTCCTTTTTTAAAACATGGAATATAAGTGTCCTGGGCTTCCAGGATAGTATTTTTGAACAGCATCCATGCCTAATGTAAAGTTTTGAGCTTCACAGCTGCTCCTCTAATTTTTTTTCACCGTTCTTCACATTTTATCATAGTCTCCTTTTTGAAAGTTAAATGCAAATGTATTGGATTTCCTCTGTGTACTTACTCCAGAGCCAATATCAAATCTGATCATATTACCATAATTATCATATTACCATTACCACCTGCACCAGATCATTCACTCCACTAAGGACTAGGTCTAGAATTTTCCCTCCTCTTGTTGGCTCCTGTACCAGCTGATCCGTAAAGTGGTCCTTGATTTCGTCAAGGAATTTTACCTCCCTAGCATGCCCTGATGTTACATTTATCCAGTCAATATTGGGATACTACTACTACTACTACTAACTAGCATTTCTAAAGCGCTACTAGGGTTACGCAGCGCTGTACAATTTAAACATAGAAGGACAGTCCCTGCTCAAAGAGCTTACAATCTAAAAGACAAGAAAACAATCTAAAGACAAGTGAACAATCTAGAGGACGAGTGAACAGTTAGTCTGATAGGGTGGATAGATTGGGGTATTTTATATATCTCGAGTGGTTAGGCGCCGAAGGCAGCATTGAAGAGGTGAGTTTTAAGCAGAGATTTGAAGATGGGTAGGGAGGGGGCATGGCGTATGGGTAAAGGAAGATTGTTCCAGGCATGGGGTGAGGCAAGGCAGAATGGGCGGAGTCTGGAGTTGGCAGTGGTGGAGAAGGGTACTGAGAGAAGGGCCTTGTCCTGTGAGCGGAGGTTACGGGCGGGAACATAGGGGGAGATGAGGGTGGAGAGGTAGTGAGGAGCCGCAGACTGAGTGCATTTGTAGGTAAGGAGGAGGAGCTTGAATTGTATGCGATAACTGATCGGAAGCCAGTGAAGTGATTTGAGGAGAGGGGTGATATGAGTATATCGGTTTTGGCGGAATATAAGACGTGCAGCAGCGTTCTGAACTGAATGAAGGGGGGATAGATGGCTGAGTGGGAGGCCGGTGAGGAGTAAGTTGCAGTAATCAAGGCGAGAGGTAATGAGAGCGTGGACGAGAGTTCTGGTGGTGTGCTCAGAGAGGAAAGGGCGAATTTTGCTGATGTTGCAGAGGAAGAAGCGACAGGTCTTGGCAGTCTGTTGGATATGCGCAGAGAAGGAGAGGGAGGAGTCGAAAATGACTCCGAGGTTGCGGGCAGATGGGACAGGGAGGATAAGGGTGTTATCAACAGAGATAGAGAGTGGAGGAAGAGGAGAAGTGGGTTTAGGAGGAAAGACGAGGAGCTCGGTCTTGGACATGTTCAGCTTCAGGTGGCGGTTGGACATCCATGCCGCAATGTCGGATAAACAGGCCGATACCTTGGCCTGGGTCTCCACGGTGATGTCAGGTGTGGAGAGGTATAGCTGGGTGTCATCAGCATAAAGATGATACTGAAAACCATGAGACGAGATCAGCGAGCCCAGGGAAGAGGTGTAGATTGAGAAGAGAAGGGGTCCAAGGACAGATCCCTGGGGAACTCCAACAGATAGTGGGATGGGAGTGGAGGAAGATCCATGGGAGTGTACCCTGAAGGTGCGGTGGGAGAGATAAGAGGAGAACCAGGAGAGGACAGGGCCTTGGAACCCAAAAGAGGACAGCATGGCAAGAAGTAAATCATGGTTGACAGTGTCAAATGCGGCGGAAAGATCGAGGAGGATGAGGATGGAGTAGTGACCTCTGGATTTGGCCAGGAGCAGGTCGTTGCAAACTTTAGAGAGTGCTGTTTCTGTCGAGTGCAGAGGGCGAAAGCCGGATTGAAGTGGATCGAGGATAGCATGAGAGGAGAGAAAGTCAAGGCAGCGGCTGTGAACAGCGCGCTCAAGTATTTTGGAAAGGAAGGGCAAAAGAGAGATGGGGCGGTAGTTGGAGGGGCAGGTAGGGTCAAGTGAAGGTTTTTTGAGGAGAGGTGTGACAACGGCGTGCTTGAAGGTGTCAGGGACAGTTGCAGTGGAGAAAGAGAGGTTGAGGATGCGACAGATGGCGGGGGTGACAGTATGGGAGATGGTGTTGAGTAGGTTGGTGGGGATGGGATCAGAGGAACAGGTGGTGCATTTCGAGGAGGAAAGAAGGCGGGAAGTTTCATCCTCGGTGATCTCAGGAAAAGAGGAGAAAGAGACCTGGGTAGGTTGGTTGATGGAGAGGGTTAAAGGGTGAAGAGGAGGTGGTGGCTTGGTCGTGAACTCAAGGTTGATCTTTTGCACTTTGTCGCGGAAATAGTCGGCCAGTGATTGAGGAGAGAGAGAAGGGGGAGTGGGAGCGGGGGGCACTTTTAGGAGGGAGTTAAGGGTGGTGAAGAGACGACGAGGGTTGGAGCTCCCCAGTTTGCTCCCCAGTTTGTTAATCTGCCTAATTTCCAAACCTCATAATCTTGGGAGATTTCAACTTCCTCCTAACAACTCTTTACAACTACCTGCTTTCTTTTGTTACTCTCTGATCTCAATCTTCATGGCATTTTGACTTCTAATACAATACATGTAGCATGACATACATTTAGATCTTATACCCCCAATGCTTGCCTTCCCCTTTATTCTTAATAATTTCTCTAAACACTTATCTCTTGGTCTGACCGGTTTTTAATTCCATTCAGTCATTCCCTTTCAGATATCCATGACCAGATCTTTGTCCTGTTTCTCCGTTTGAGTTGGAGGTGTGCAGATGACACCTGTGTGGATGGAAGTCCACCTTCTCTTTCCAAGATGATCCATATTGTTTCCTGTTTTCCCCAAGCCCACTCCATGGCAGCTGCTTTAATATTGTTTTCAAATACAGTGCCGCCACTCCAACATTTTGGCCATCCGAGACAACATGGTTTCACCAAAGGGAAATCGTGCCAAACGAATCTCATTGAATTCTTTGACTGGGTGACAGGAGAATTAAATCAAGGACGTGCTATGGACGTCATCTACTTAGATTTCAGCAAGGCTTTTGACACGGTTCCCCACAGGAGGCTCTTGAATAAACTAGACGGGCTGAAGATAGGACCCGAAGTGGTGAACTGGATTAGGAACTGGTTGATGGGCAGACGCCAGAGGGTGGTGGTAAATGGAGTTCGCTCAGAGGAGGGAAAGATGAGTAGTGGAGTGCCTCAGGGATCGGTGCTGGGGCCCATTCTGTTCAATATATTTGTGAGTGACATTGCCAAAGGGTTACAAGGTAAAGTTTGCCTTTTTGCGGATGACACCAAGATTTGCAACAGAGTGGACACCCCGGAGGGAGTGTAAAACATGAAAAAAGATCTGAAGAAGCTGGAAGAATGGTCTAACATTTGGCAATTAAAATTCAATGCGAAGAAATGCAAAGTGATGCACTTAGGGAGTAGAAATCCAAGGGAGGCGTATGTGTTAGGTGGGGAGAGCCTGATAGACACGGACGGGGAGAGGGATCTTGGGGTGATAGTATCTGAGGACCTGAAGGAGATGAAACAGTGCGACAAGGCGGTGGCCGTAGCGAGAAGGTTGCTAGGCTGTATAGAGAGAGGTGTGACCAGCAGAAGAAAGGAGGTTTTAATGCCCCTGTATAAGACGTTGGTGAGGCCCCACCTGGAGTATTGTGTTCAGTTTTGGAGGCCGTACCTTGCGAAGGATGTTAAAAAAATGGAAGCGGTGCAAAGAAAAGCTACGAGGATGGTATGGGAGTTGCGTTCCAAGACGTATGAAGAGAGACTTGCTGACCTGAACATGTATACTCTGGAGGAAAGGAGGAACAGGGGTGATATGATACAGACGTTCAAATATTTGAAAGGTATTAATCCGCAAACGAATCTTTTCCGGAGATGGGAAGGCGGTAGAACGAGAGGACATGAAATGAGATTGAAGGGGGCAGACTCAGGAAAGATGTCAGGAAGTATTTCTTCACAGAGAGGGTGGTGAACGCTTGGAATGCCCTCCGCGGGAGGTGGTGGAGATGAAAACGGTAACGGAATTCAAACATGCGTGGGATAGGCATAAAGGAATCCTGTGCAGAAGGAATGGATCCACAGAAGCTTAGCTGAAATTGGGTGGCGGGGGGAAGAGGGGTTGGTGGTTGAGAGGCTAGGATAGGGGAGGGTAGACTTATACGGGGTCTGTGCCAGAGCCGGTGATGGGAGGCAGGACTGGTGGTTGGGAGGCGGGAAATACTGCTGGACAGACTTATACGGTCTGTGCCCTGGAAAAGACAGGTACAAATCAAGGTAAGATATACACATATGAGTTTATCTTGGACAGACTAGATGGACCGTGCAGGTCTTTTTCTGCCGTCATCTACTATGTTACTATGTTACTATATTATCTCTTTCCATCCTAAAGAGATTATAGCCTGCCCTGGGCCTATCCCAGACATGGGACTCATTGAACCATGTTTCTGCTATAGCAACACTATCTAAATATGGAGAAGTAGCCTAGTGGTTAGTGCAGCAGCCTAAAAACCTGGAGAACTGGGTTCAACCCCCACTGCAGCTCCTTGTGACTCTGGGCAAAGTCATTTAACCCTCCGTTGCCCCAGATTCAAAATAAGTGCCTTTATATAACATAGAGCCACTTTGATTATAACCACAGAAAGACTATATATAAAGTCCAATTCCCTCCCTTACATTAGGGTTTGCGGATCTGAAATTTTGCTGCTTAGACTGTGAGCGTTTGTGCTTATTGCTTTCTAGCTAAATGTTACTGGCTTTTTCACTTTCTGTATAGCTATTCCCCCCCCCCCCCCCCTTCTCATCTTCTACTTTGTTGCTGATAATTCAGTTGCTCAGATAGTTCTTTTACCAAGCTGCGGGAAAAAGGGTACTGCGGTAGTGGCTGTTTTTCCCCTGCACCAGGGTCCCTTTTACTGCAGTGGGTAAAAAGACCCCATGGCCACGCGGTAAGAGAATTCTTACTGTGTGGCCATGCAATGGGGAGCCCTTACCACCACCCATTGAGGTGGCGATAAGGGCTCCCGCACTAACCTAGCGGTAACTGGGCAGAGCACGGCGATGCACGGTTACCACTGGGTTACTGCTGCACAAGCCATTTCCGGCGGTAGTCCTTGAAGAGCGAGCGGTAGGTCCGTGTTGGGCTTACTGCCACTCTGTAAAAGGGCCCCTTATTTTCTTATTTCCCCTACTGCTGTCTTGTTTTGCTGGAGCTGATATCCTCCTGAACATAGGAACATAAAAATAGCCATACTGAATCAGAGAACGGCCCATCCAGCCCAGTATCCTGTTACCAGCAGTAGCAAATCCAGGTCACAAGTACCTGACAGAAACCCAAACAGTAGCAACATTCCATGTTAACAAACCCAGGGCAAGCAGTAGCTTCCCCCATGTCTATTTCAACCCTTTCGTTAAACCCAGATACACTAACCGCTGTCACTACATCTTCTGACAGCACATTCCAGGGCTTAACTGTTCTTTGACTGAAGAACTATTTCCACCCGCTCCATGTTTTTGAGTCTGCTTCTTATTAAAAGAGAACCGCTTTGCCTTGGGGGTTTGTGGTAAGTGCTCTCTGTACGTGATTCTTTATATCATTGAAAAATTGACTTTTTTGAATTATGGGGCCCTATATATGTTAGGGCTCCATCATCCTTCTGTGGTGGTATATTTATCAATTTTGTGACTATGTATTGTGAAGATGGAGCTCCCACCTCAGGATCCCACGTCCCTCTTTCACTCAGGGTGAGCTGGTTCTCAGTATGCAGATTTTATGCAAATTATTCTACTACCCCTTTCTGCTCAGGGTGACCTGCTTCTCAAAGGCAAACACAGTCAGGTCTCATCAACAGGATATTCTCTTACAAATCTTTTATTCCCCCTTCCTGGGGCACACTTCTTCCAGCTTAAAACACCTTTACAAGCTTAAACAGTCCTTCCAGCTTAAACATTTTCTTCTTACTCAGTTCAATCTTCCAGCTTAAGCACCCGGACACCCCAGTCCTTCCTTGTAACACGGACACCCAGTCCGTCCTTGTAACACACAGTTCTTCTACCTGGCACTCTAGGGCCTTCTTACCCCAGCCAGCTTCCTTGCTTTGCACACAGTTCACCACCAGTCCAAAGGGCTCAGCCAGTACTTCACATGGGGCCCTCCTGCTCCAGCTACCAGCTCTCTTCTTCTGCTGCTGCTAGCTCTCCTCCCCCCTCACACTCTGGTGGGGTCTTAAGTGGTTAATGACCAAACAGGACCCAGCCCATAACCTGCTGCACCTGTTTCTATCCCCAGGACTCTCCCCGGTCCTAGCGACCTCCAGCTATACCTCCCCTTACTGGCCCCCTTCAGCGACTCACCCAGCCCTTCTCCCTGGACATTTTAGGGGAACAGCGCCCTCTAGGGGCCTAACCAGGGTAGGACAGCCTCTCCCTTCTCACAGTATGTGAATAAAATTTGTATTGATGTCATTCTCTAATATTCTCATCCCACTTCTTTGCCTTTTCTAATACTTATCTTTAGCATTGCCAATGATTTCATTCTACATTGAAAATTGCAGAATAGTACAGTCATTTGAAATAAAGAGCTCATTTGCTCATGTACCATACATCTAAATGTCTTGTTCTATATGGACTTTTTTTAGATAGAGATGTCTGCGACAAAAATGTAATAGGGCCCTGTGATTGCTTAGATTTCCTTGATGAAGCATTTCCTTTCAGCAATGAGCTTCTCAAGATAAGACATTGCTTCCTTCCTATTAGATACAGAATGGACTTTTCTTTTATATTTGCATAATGGGCGTAAGTAGTAAATGATTGGTTACCTGCCTCCCAGGCTTCTCTGAAAAGTGAGCTCAGCAGTTAAAAAAAAATGTTCTATCATGGAACATTAAATCTCTAATCTTTATTTTTAAAAACATGGATTCACAATTTCTAGGAGTTTTAATCATTCAACAGTGAAACAGTGTGGTGGCCATGTTAGCCCTTTTTTAAAGGTGCTGGTGTGCAACTAATTATCCACAGAAAATAGATCCCAATTGTGCAGCAGAGGTAATAATGTGAATTACAACGTACAACAATTACTAAACAGGGTGTAGGGTGCATATTACAGAATACTAGTTTAGCCCAGATCGATTTGATTCAGTTACACCATATTTGTTTAATATGCACTGGCTGCTGGTGGAGTTGAGGGTGCAGTTTAAACTTGGGACTCTTGTTTTTAGGATCTTGCGTGGTGAGGCCCCTTACTATCTTGTAAAAATAGTTAAGATTTCCACTGGTTATGTGTGATCATTGAAGAGGACAAAGTCTGCTGTATTTCCCATCGGTACATAATGTTAGATTTAAGCAGGGGTGTGCTGGTAAATTTTTAACAGGCTCCTTATCCGGACGTAGCCAGCTCTGCAGTTGGAAGGGCCAGGGGTGGCTGGGGGGAGGGGAGCAACACTTGCCTCTCTCTCCTCCCTCCCTTCGTGCGGGCACGCTAGGCATACCTTTGCTGGCAGCCAATAAATGGACTGCCACCACTCCCAATGTCTTGCTCTGAGCAGCATGCTGGAAACAAGGAGCGGGGAGCAGCAGTAGTCTATTTACTTGGCTGGCAGGGCTCAGCATCTCCACCAGCAAAGTAAAAGAGAATTCAGCAGGGGGCCCAGGCCCACATTTTGGGAGCCAGTTGTTAAAGTAGCCATGGAGGGCTCTACTTTAACAACCGGCTCCCAAAATTCTTAAAAACTTAACAACCGGCTCTTGCGAGCCTATGAGAGCCTGCTCCAGCACACCACTGGCCTTAAGGGATTATTGTCAATAGTGGAACAACGCCACCAGTTCAGCAACGTCATTCATGATGCTGCTGCTTAGTGTCTACTGAACATGCCTTCTTTGGCGGTTTTTTGGATAACATTTTTTCAGCACAGGACTGTAGGATTGACATCAGTCAGAAGGTAATTTTTATCTGTTCAATGAGCTTTGAATAAGGTGGTCTATTTTTATGTAGTTCATTTAATTTCTCCAATGTTGTTTCTATATAGTGTTTTTGCGCCCCAACTTTAAGCTGGATTTCAGCATCTGCGGTAAGGATCATATTTATACACCTATGTTATATCAAGTACTTTGGAAAGAGTTTCTTTCATGGATACAGCACTTTGGGCTGTTTTATCTTTCTCCTTTTTGGCACTTTGGGTGGCGGTGAGTAAAGAATTTTGTTCAAGAGGCGGAACATAATATTCTTTTAGAAAATATGTGCAGACAAATCCATTCACATGATACTATGATATGTACCCTACACCCTCTTTAGTTATCGTTGTATATTGTATTCACATTACTACCTCATATGTTAAAGAAACACTAATACACATGTATATGGTGCATCTTAATTTATGTTTATTGTCACTGTAATTTTTACCATGCATCAGCATTTCACAATGCAGAACTCTTGTCACTCCACTTGTTCCACTTAGGCTCTCTTACTATTTTTTTCTGTCCCATCATCAGTGGAAGTTCTCTTGATGACTTCTTGCTCACAGTACAGTTTTTGACAGTGGCATCGCTGTGTGAGTCATATATGAACCTTTAAACTTGCTTTGCTAAACCGGAAACCGTTTTCTCATTGTTTACTGTGATACAGCAGTATTTCTTTCTTAAACAAAAGCTCTGTTTTATATTCATGTCTGCTCATTTGAGATTCTTGTTGCACACACATTTCTGAAATATAATAAACATTTTTTATGTTTTGCTTTATTTGTTTTTTTTTTTACATTTTATTATGTACAATAATTACTACTCAAGCATTCTATCTATGTTAACACCAAATTCCTTTTTCAATATTTAGACTTCAGATTTCCGGTGCGTTTATTATCTGACATAAACTACACCTCTCCATTGTATGTTTATATTAACAACGGGAATCCTCATTAGTCTTAGTTATTAGAATTTTTTAAAAATTTTTTCTTTTTCATATCATATTAGCTAAGCACTTATCTTTTGGCTTTTCTTTGTTGGCTCTACAGGGCGCTTCTGTTTCGTAATTTCTTCGTCTGGAGCAATATTTTTATAGTGCCAATTCTTGTGCCCTATAAATAGACAATTTTTATTAATATTCCCACTGTGTTAACCCATTTATCTATATATATTTTTTTCTCAAGTACTCACAGTTATGTCTTATCGCTGCTGAACTTTTCAGTCTTTTTTTCTCATAAGTATGCCTCACAATGGCGCCGGTCACATGATTTTATGACATCAGACGCCTTGAAGCTTATTGTTTCCTGAACTTTCTTCGAACTTTCGAAAGTTTGAAAGAAAGTTTGCCTATAGCCCAATTATTGAGATACAGAAGAATATGTAAAGACACAAAAAAATTCAAAGAACAAGCTAAAACGCTGAAAGAAAAATTTATACAAAGAGGCTACCCAGATGGTTTGATTCAAAAGGCTTATAAAAGAGCAAGGTATAACCAGAGAGACCTTCTATTAGTAAAAAAAGAAGAGCAACGAACAGATTGAATTCGATACACAAACTTGTGTACTTCGTTTTACTAATACCAACAACTACGTTGCAAAATGCATAAAACATAATTGGAGATTGATGCAAATGCATCCAGCGTTTAGTAATAAAAATCTTAGAATAGCCTACACTCGGAACCAGAACTTAAAAGAGCTACTCCAAGAAAAAAGAGAAAAGTATGCTACTACTACACAGGGGCACACTAGATGTGGGAAATGTAAATATTGTGACATCATGAGAACCACTGATAAGTTCAAGAACCCTCTAAATGAGAAAGAATATGATCTGAGATATAAGACGAATTGTGAATCAACGTACGTAGTATATATCCTAATATGCCCATGTCAGAAATTATACGTGGGAAAGACAAAAAGATCGTTAAAAACAAGAATGAGTGATCATAAACATAACTTAAAGTTTAAAAAGAGAGAAACCCCTCTGGTGCAACACAGTTTAGACCATGGACATGGATTCATGGAATACGAATGTTTAGTAATTGATCATGTCCCTTTAAATATACGAGGAGGAGATCGAGACAGAAAACTACTGCAAAAAGAGCAACGCTGGATTTATCGACTTGAATCTTTAAATCCCACAGGACTAAATAACAGAATTGAGTGGAACGTGTTCTTATAACTTTTTATAACATCTTAAAAGAACGTTTCCTCAAAAACGTTGGAAGGTGGACTAGAAATCTAACGACCTCTCGAAAGTTCGAAGAAAGTTCAGGAAACAATAAGCTTCAAGGCGTCTGATGTCATAAAATCATGTGACCGGCGCCATTGTGAGGCATACTTATGAGAAAAAAAGACTGAAAAGTTCAGCAGCGATAAGACATAACTGTGAGTACTTGAGAAAAAAATATATATAGATAAATGGGTTAACACAGTGGGAATATTAATAAAAATTGTCTATTTATAGGGCACAAGAATTGGCACTATAAAAATATTGCTCCAGACGAAGAAATTACGAAACAGAAGCGCCCTGTAGAGCCAACAAAGAAAAGCCAAAAGATAAGTGCTTAGCTAATATGATATGAAAAAGAAAAAATTTTAAAAAAATTCTAATAACTAAGACTAATGAGGATTCCCGTTGTTAATATAAACATACAACGGAGAGGTGTAGTTTATGTCAGATAATAAACGCACCGGAAATCTGAAGTCTAAATATTGAAAAAGGAATTTGGTGTTAACATAGATAGAATGCTTGAGTAGTAATTATTGTTACTAATTTCTTACAAGCACGAACATAGTTGTTTAATTGTAACATTTTATTATGTAGCAAAATATTTCATCAGTATGAACTTCTGTATCATTCAATAGATACTACTCTACTGTTTTATGTTATGATGTTTTTGATTAGCCAAGCCCCAACTTGACATTTTGTCCTTTAGATTGTAAGCTCCTTTGAGCAGGGACTGACCTTCTTTGTTAAACTGTACAGCGCTGCGTAACCCTAGTAACGCTCTAGAAATGTTAAGAAGTAGTAGTAGTTAGCCAAGTATGTGCTTATATATATATATATATATATATATATATATATATATATATATATATTGACCAATTGATTTTTTTTATATTTATTGTTGGCCTTTGATAGTATGAGGAGCAGGGGACTGCCAAGGGCTTGAAAGGGTAAGACAGTGCAGAGAAGATGAAACGAGTTCAGGATCTAGAGGTGGAAAAAAGCAATAATCAAATATGCCCCAGCGGTATCCTATGTCTATTAATTAAGGAGATTTTATCTTCAAGAAAAGAACTAATCAAAACTTCAAGTTACCCATACCTCTTCAACTCTGTTTTTCAATAATACACAGGACCATCAGAGGCAGCATGCTTCAAGCATGCAGCTTGAAGTGCTTGTTGCTCACCGCAATTTCCTTTAGTGTACTTCATAACTTTTTAACTTTTGTCTTTTTGTCAATCTTTCCCAATTTTGTACACTCTTTGTGTGCAAAACAAATCGTTTTTTTAAAGCTTTCAAATAATAATTAAAGCTTGCACGTAGCTTCATCATGCAGCTTATTAAACCAGACCCACTGCCGACATGGCCAGTGTTTCATTTTCATCTTCGTGGAAGTGGACCGCTAGAAAAAAAAAAACATATCTGTTAAAAATCCATAAATAATTATCACGCATCCTATCAAATTCAGTTGACTGGTTCTTACTTGTAATGTAACACATCTTCCTTCACACTTATGTCCACACCAATTTGACTTGGAAATACCACTGTGCTCCAGGTTGACACTGTCCGTATACTTGGAATACTTGTGTATTCCAACTTAACATTTCTCCCACAAATCTCTCAGGTATTTAGATGCTCATTCTACAAACTATGACTCATTCATTCTATCTGCTCTCTGCGCTTAATGTACTCATTGGTCATTTCACAATTAGACTACTGTAATTCCCTCTATAAAGTCCTCTGAGTCAAGGATGTACACCGTCTACAGGTTATTATTATTATTATTATTTATTGCATTTGTATCCCACATTTTCCCACCTTTTTGCGGGCTCAGTGTGGCTTACAATACATTATGAATGATGGAAATACAGTTTGTTACAATTCGGTTATGGATTACATTGTGAAGAGTTATACGAGACAAAATCAAAGTATCGTTAAGGAATATATCAATGGAAAAGAACATTGAAACATTGGAAGGAAAACAACGGGAAACTAGAGGGTCTGAGGACAATATATAATATATAATAACGAAAAACATATGGTATACATTTTCTGTGATTAAAGGTATGAGTGTGGTGAGATTTCAGGATTGAGAATTCATAAGTGGATGTGTTGATGAGTGTGGATTTTATATGTTTTGGTTCCCCATCTGTCTAATTTCCAATTCACATAAATATGATCATGTCACCCCTTAGCTTAAGGAAGCTCATCACCTACAAAACCCTACTGCTTGATTTCAAAACCCTGAATGCTGGACTGTCCCATTTATCTCTTGCGTCAACTTGTAACTTACAGCCCAGCATGAACACTTAGGTCTACACAACACAACCAATTGGTGGTACCCAATCACCGAGAAATAACCCATGAGCACACTAGACATGCTATCTTTAATGTGCAAGGGCCCCAATTTTGGAATTGTCTCCCCTCTCTCTCCGACTACAGACATCACTTGACAAATTTAAAACAGATCTTAAGACCCACCTTTTCAAAGATGCATACCATTAATGTTTATTTTCATTTTTGGTGGTCTCCTGGGAGGAATCTCGAAAACACTTGTAGCACTTTTTCTTGTTTTTTCCCCCCTCCTCCTGTCCTAGCTACTATTGTAGTTCTACCCTCTACCCTGAAAGATATGTCTAAACCCCCTCTATCTGCTTTCTTATTGCTCTCTTTAATTTAGAATGTAAGCTGCCCGGAACAAGGCCTTTGACAGGGTGGGATAGTAAACTAATAATAATAAACTTGAAATTTAACGCCAGTGGCGGAACCCTAACATTGCCACATTATGCAACAATGAATCAAAGCTTGTGTCAAGGATATGCAAATCCTCTGCTTTTTCATAGGAGAAAAGATTTATTTTTTCAAAGTGGTCAGATCCCTTGAAATGTTGGGTTTTATTTTTAGTGATTTCCCCCATTTTGGGGATCTTTTATCAAACTGTGGTAACAAGTGGCCATAGCTTATCCTTATACGGGTCATTCCCACACACTAAGGCCATTTTTACCACAGGGGTAAAATGGCTATATTTTCTATTTTCTCTATTAATGGCCATGTGCTAATTTTCCCATTAGCACATTAGCCCCCCTTCTGCCACCTACTTTGTAGGCAGTAAGGGGTCATGTGCTAACCACGTGCTAATCAGTTAGCGTGCAGCAGTGTAGCTGTGCTAATTAGCGCAGAACATGCCAACTCTCTGCCCCCAGTGCAACAAATTAAATTCTATTTTTTTAACTTGTGGGTAGCATGCACACATCTAAAAATTAATGTGGGATGCCTAAGCGCGTCCTGTGGTAAGCCCTTTTCTCCTGGATTCTCTATATGGTGCCTAGATTCCGCGTGGAGATATGCGCTTAACTTAATTGGGTCAACAAGCCAATCAGTGTTGTTAATAGCACTTTACAAGCAATAATGAGCACTAATTGGCAATAATTACAATTTATGCGTGGAAATCACTAAGCATATTCTATAAAGAACTGCACCTAAATTGCAAAGCGTGCAGTTCAAAATAAACACACATAGCTTATAAGGGAAATGTTTATAGGCGTAGTTATGGGCATTTCATGGAAATTCCAAAATTTCTGCACATAATTACAGAATACGGGTCTGTGCGCCTAAATCTACGTGCTCGGATTTACACCAGGTTTTTATTGGTGTAAATGCACACATATAGATTTATGCAAAAACAAACCCCACAGTGATATCATCAGAGCGACTGCCGGTGTTAGTCACATGGAGGGCGCCTGTATAAAGCTGTGACAGTGCATCCAGTGATAATGGCAACTACGGTGCAGTCAGCAGTATCTGGCTTGTACGGAAGCGTTGGATGGCTTTAACCCAAGTCCCTGAGGAAAGTTTTGAAACCCGCGGAGTCGGGCGTCTCCAGGAGAAGTCGTTTGCGCAGTCACAGTGTGTGACTGGAAAGCATACAGCAAGCAAGCTGGACAAGCGAGCTGAGCATTTTTAACAAAAAACCTTCAAAAAACGTTTAAAGATAGGTTCACGTTTTTTCCTAATATTGTGCACTATATTATTTGATAGCACTTTTTGATTCAGGCAGTAGCACTTTCACTTATGAATAAGAGTAGCCCTATGAATGATGTGCTATGCCACCTGGCAAAACTCATGATATTGCCTTAAAATGGGTGGAAATTTCTGAGGGTACTCTTTAAAATATATTGAGATATCAAACATATAAACGGCAAGTGACCGACTCACCTGCAAATGCGCAGTAGAATCTGAGAGTGTAGAAGTCCAAGCCCCGCCTCCACCAGCAGTACAGCCCAATAGGGAGGAGGGCATGGACATGGACGTGGAAATCGGAGGAGGAGGGAGCAGGGAGGGAAGGAGGGGGGCGGAACTGAGGGAATCAGATGCTGGGGGAAGGGCAGGGGAGAGAGCAGGGTTGGTGGCCGGGGGGGGGGGGGGGGGGGGGGGGGGAGGCCATAGGAAAACAAAAAACTAGCCCGTTGTTACGGGCTTAACGGCTAGTATATAAATAACATAAGCGTTGTTGCATAAGTATATAAAAGCTTTTTTCACTGCATATTGCTGTTAGCCAGATTTGTTGTTGTTTATACAGCAGCGTAGTTCTTTGGTTTTCAGTCACATATAGATTTAGGCACTATGTTATCGACTAAGCGTATTCTATACACCGTGCCTATATTTTATAGAATATGCTTAGTTCTGCACGGATTTTTTTTAGGCGACATATATAGAATCTGGCCAAGCACACATTACTGCTTACCACAGATTAGGAAAAGGATCCCTTTGTGTGCATGGTAAAAGGTCTGTAGGAAATTATGCTGTTGCTCCACTGGCCATAGGCAGCTTTGGTAAGAACTGCACACTGTGCATTGCATGCTCTCACACTTCTTGTCAGAGCTTTTCCCTGATGTATTTCATCGATTCCTACGTAACAAAGCAAGCAAAGAACAGAATTCCTGCCCATAGCCTACTTAGACTGGGTAAGCTTGTTTGACATTCAAAGCCGTATGTGGGATGTAGCTGGCACATAACAATTGTGGCATTTCCTCCACTGTGAGTATGCAATTAAATTCTTTGTGAAGAATTTTAGGACATTCAGTTATGTGAAAAATACTTTAGAAATGCAGGTTGTTTTTTCCCTTATACTGTTGTTCTCAAACCCCAGGGTTTTACATTCACTTGTACTTTTAATTCCTGAACAGGAGATAATAGAATGAGAACTAAAAACTGATTTCCATAAGCCTTTTTTGTTATGAGTCAAATAAGAAATTTTAATAATCATATCATATACGCACACCTGGTGCAAATAACTCCTAGTTCTGAGAGGAGTAAGGCCTCTATCAGCTAGAAGGTCAGGCAGAGAAGTACATAGAGGAGACATTCAGGGAAATAATAGCAGTCCACCTCCACTTTCGAAGTGTCCGTTCTGCTTTGGAGGAGCAAGGTCAGCTGAAAAGAGAGTGGCAAGATCTGCCTTCTAGGCAGGGGCAGACTGACCATTGGGACAATAGAACAATGCCCAAGGGTCCACATTAGCAGGGGGGCCCATTCTCCCTTAGCCTCCATCTAGTTTATTTTTGTTAGGTGGTTAGGGGCCCATGACCCTTATTGCCCAGGGAACCAGATCCCTGCCAGTCCATCCGTACTTCTAGGTGTTGTGTTATTTCTTCTGCTGAGGATGTGTCTCAATGCTCAGAAGGGTAATGAGAGGGCTAAAACTGCTAATGATGATTCAGTCATTAGCAATGTAGGTGGCAGTGAAATCTGAGGAAAATATAGCTCAGCATGAAGATGCTGTCGATAAACTTTCTGAGAAAATATCTATTATTGAAGCTATTGTTTTGTCCATTCAGGATACCTGGGCTGCTTTATTTAAGGATCATATAGCACATTATTGTAACCTGGAAAATGTTGAGAATAATTTGTATGGAGGGGGTCTATGGAGCTTTCTACCAAGATCTGTGCTCCTCCCTATCTTGCGGAGTCCCCCAGGGTTCGATCCTGTCTCCCCTTCTTTTCAACTTATGCCTGAGTCCCCTTGCTTCAGTTATTCAATCTGTAGGCATCTCTTGCCATCTTTATGTAGATGATATTCTTCTACTGTTGCCCCACTAATCCTTTTTCCCCTAATTGGTACTCTTCAGGATTGTTTAACTTCTGTCTCAGATTGGCTCATCAAACACAAACTTGTATTAAAGAAAGAGAAAGCAGTTGCTTATTTGTTCACAGAGGGTCTTTTTTGTCTGAATCTCATTTTGAATCTGTTTGGGATTTTTATTTAATCTGTTGAGTATTTCTGGTATCTTGGCATTATTCTTGATTCTCATCTTTCTTTCACTCACTACCCAAATCTCTAATGTATATAAAGTTTCTTTTTCATTCTTCGATAACTCAGATCCATTAGGTGGTATTTCGATCATGATACTTTCCACTCCCTCACCCTTTCCTTACCGATCACTAGACTAGACTGTTGTAATTTCATGTATTTAGGTTGGTCCCGTTCTTTGTTGAAATCACTTCAAAACATGGCTATTAGTCTTCTTTGTCATGCCTGTCGTTCTGACCGTATCTCCCCTTTGTTTCAGGATCATTATTGATTTCCAGTTGAACAACATATCATTTTCAATACTCTTACACTTGCTTTCAGAATAGGCCTCCCCCTTTGCTTATCTTCACTCATAATTCTTTACTCCCCTGCTCGTTTGTTGCACTCCCTAAATGACCACCGTGTCCTGCCTGGCCCTAAACAGGCCCAGCTAGAATACACCAGGCACCGGGCCTTCTTCTTCACAGCTCTTTTTCTTTGGAATTCAGTGTCCTACACATTAGAGCTGAATCATCCTTCAAGAAATTCAAAGTTACCCTAAAAACCTGGTTATTCCATGCTGCATTTGCCCTTTCATAGGTTGATTGCGATCCTGCTCTAGGAGTGTTGCCTTTCCCTCCCTTCTCGATTTCCTTCCCTCTCCTCTTTCTCCAGTCAACAAACTGACTTTTATAATCTTTGTTGTATGACTGAAATTGTCCTTGCTTTCCTCTCATAATTTGTAGTTCCTTCCTGCTATGGTTACGTTTTTATTGTAAACTGCGGTATAGCAAACCTGAATAAACTGTAAACTGGAATGCTTCTTGATGCAGGGGTGTCCTAGGGTGTAAGTCCCGGTCCAGATGGCTGCTTAAGGTAAGTGAGGGGTCTCTGATGGAATCTCACACACAGGTATGGCTGGTACTGAGAGGGAGCTGTAGCCTTCCTGCTATTCCTATTTCCCCTGGAACTAGTTCAATCTAGCCTCATGGAAGCCTTTTCCTACAATGACCACAATTCTTAGCATTTCCTAAAACCAAGCCATTTTATTGTGGTTATAACAAACAGAAAAGACAAGCCTCTATTCTTGGCATTAGCTTTCTTACAAACAGTAGGGCATCAAACATATCTCAGTGAAGGGCTTACTCCTACCAAAGCCCTTCTCTGGTTCCACACAGTACTGGTTACACGTGGGCAATCCCTCTCTTCCAGGTTCAGCAGAGGTTTGCACAGCACTACACAGTGGTTTAAACCACCTTTTCTTGCATATAACATATGCCACAGCTAAGCTCTCAAACCCTTTTCTCAGTTCAGCCCACCAGTACTGTCCCTTGGGTTACAAAGCTCTGAATATAGAGGTCCCCCCCCAACTTTAGCTTTACTTCCCCCAGCTCAAACCTTCCTCCACGTTCTCTTTCCAGGCTGCAATGAAATTCTCAGCCCCCCCACTTCCAAGGCTGTAATTAATTTCCCCAAAAGCCTTTGTCTACCAGCCATTTACCTTCCTGGTAGATTCAGTGCTTTAGGGTCTATCCAATACCCAAAGAATTTCAGCCTGCCTGTGTTTCCCTAGCCCAATCCTTCTTCCAGGTTCTCTCTCTAGGCTGCAATAACTTTCCCCAAGGCTTTTCTCTCCCAGCCTCTTTAACTTCCCGGTAGATTCAATACTTTAGGGACCTTCTCATACCCAAGGAATTCAGCTTGCATGTGCTCCTTATACTTTAGGGCCTATCAACTACTCAAGCAATTGCAGCCTGTATATGCTTCTCCCCCTGTGCTCTGTCTCTCTCCTTCAAATATTGCCTGCAGCATGTGCTTCCAACCACACCCTCTTGCTCCTGTCCAGGCAGCTAATGAGCTATTTGCCCCAGCTGAGAGACTAGCTCCTAGACTACCTGTCCCAAGAGCCTCTGCTCTCTGACCCCAGCTGCTGTTGCTCCTTGTTACTACCCCTCCCCCATGCATTCTGCTTTGCCTGATTACAGGGAGTTCCTTAGATGTAGACAAAGAAGCAAGCAGGTAAGGATATATTACTGAATGTTCTTTTGACTTCCCTGGTAATAGAGGGTGTCCCAAGTGATCACAAGGTTTGCATTCTAATTTCTTGGCTCCGAGGGGTTTTGACCCAGCTTGCTCATCACACAGTTGAGTGGATTGGCCTCCTTTGCAGGATGACAACAGTGGTATAGTCCAGGGTGCTGGTTAGTGAAACCCAACAGAGGTGTAGCTACCATTGAGTGAGCCCAGCAAAAAGCCAAGGGCCAGCCAATTGTGAGGACTGCCTGCTGTGCCACTCTTCTTTACATTTGTTAGTAGCTCTCTGCTTGCAACCCCCATGGCACAGTCTCTCCTCCTTCCCTCCCCTCCTGCATCTTTTCTTGCTGCCCCCCTAGCCCACAAGCTTACTTCCTGTGCTCAATATATATTTTTATATCTTGCTTGCTATAATCGTTTATTATTTTTAGATATAATAAACAATATATATATATATATATGTCCACATTGGCATTATTTCTTCATTGGGGACAGCCTAGCTAGAACCCCCACGGCCACTTTAGGTACTCTCATATCCCTAGCTAAACGTGTCCAGTGTAATTGCTATCTCTAGTCTCTAGTAATGCCTACAGTTCAATGAGAGAGAAGAAATGTCAAATGGACAGGATACCCTGGACAGAAGAGTCAGGGAAATAGAGAAAAGTAGAAAGGAGACACTTGAATCAAAACAAATGGAATTATAAAATTCTCAGACGGCAAAGGTAGAAAAATATTTTATTCTGAATTTATTAATTAGAATATGTAAGCTTTGTGGAATGTGCATCTCTGATATCTTGCATTTCAGTTTCTATTGCTCTAACATTGTTGTTCATGCAGAGTCTGACATATTGAAGTTTCCAGTTCTACTACTGATCCGTGGTCTTTTGCTTTCCTATTTGTTGAGAGTCTGTCTGTGTTTTGCACATGTGAGCAAGATGCGATATTCTGCTAGAACAGTGGTTCTCAAACCTGGTCCTGGAGGCACCCCAGCAAGTCAGGTTTTTAGGACATCCACAATGAATATTCATGAGAGAGATTTGCATGCACTGCCTTCACGGTATGCAAAGCTCTCTCATGAATATTCATTGTGGATATCCTGAAAACCTGACTAGCAGGAGTGCCTCCAGATCCAGGTTAAGGAACTCCTATGCTAGTACGTAGTTTCCATAAGGTTTTCTCCTAAGGCAGGGGTAGGCAACTCCGGTCCTCAAGAGCCGCAGGCAGGTCAGGTTTTCAGGATATCCACAATGAATATGCAGGAGATAGATTTGCATACCATGGAGGCAGTGCTTGCAAATCTATCTCCTGCATATTCATTGTGGATATCCTGAAAACCTGACCTGCCTGCGGCTCTCGAGGACCGGAGTTGCCTACCCCTCTCCTAAGGGATAATATTCAGCCGACAGTGTTAAGTGACTTGTAAGCTTCTCACAGCTTCAGGCTGACCTAACCCCGGATATTCAATGTTGGGGTCATGCACGACTCCCAGCATCGAATATCCAGGTACATGCCCTGACCTGGACGTTAACTGGACACTGATTGATATTCAGACCGATGCCCAATTAACTTGGCAGATAAAGTTAGAACAGTGGTTTTGCTGTCCTAACTTTATGTTCTTATTTAGCTGGTTAGCGGACTGAAAATTACCACTAACCAGATAAGTACCAGCTTTGTCCAAACTCTGTTCCCAGACCACCCCTAACCTAGTCTGGTTAGTGAGGACATTCAGTAGCACTACCCGGTAAATTGCTGTTGAGTATCTGTGATTGGTCAGCTCAGCGGGTTTTAACTGAGAAGACGTCTACGAGGGTCCGCCCTGTTTACTAAGACAAGCTAGAGGCGTGTTAGCATTTTTAGCATACACTAAACAGCGTGCACTAACCGTGTAGACGCCCATAATATTCCTATGGGCGTCTACACAGTTAGCGTGCGCTAATTTTTAGCATGCACTAAAAATGGTAATGCACCTTAGTAAGCAGGGCCCCTAGTGTTTAGTTTCTGTATAGGGATCTGTAGCAGTTTGACTTGTTCTGTTTTTCAAACAGGAAGTATATTGGTATGATAGGGTACTGTGTTTTGTATAGATAGGACTGTTGCTTTTTGAGTCCTGGACATTAGTTTGCGTTTATGTTTATTAATACACTTGATATACTGTCATTAATGATATGCCAGATCATAGTGGTTTGCAACAAAATAATATATGCCTTAAACACATAGAAAACGCCATATTCAAATAGAAAAGCAGCTACAAACGTCATGCATACAAGAAATCACTCACACTGGAATACAAAGGACTTCTTCTCAACCTGCGGTAGACACTACCCTAACCAGTTGTAGGGAAAGGGAAGTCAAAAGCTTTCTGAAAGTAGTAGTGTTATGATTTTGTTTAACTCTGCTAGTCAGACAGGGGAATGCCTAGAACTGTTCCTGATTGGCCCATCTGGGCTGAGCTGACATCAGTCTGATCTACTTAAGCTTACCCTTCCCTACTACTCTTGCTTTGGCGTTGCCCTTTGTTTTTTTTTGCTGAAGCCTTACCTTGCACTGTTTGAGCTTTTGCTCTGTGTGTTGTGGAGTTTGTTTTCTCCTTCCTTGCTGTAGCCCTCTGTTGCTCTGTCTCAGTGTGCTTGCTGCTTCCAGCGTGTGTCTGATTACCCCTCTTTCCTCACCTGTGATTTCCTCTGTTTGACTGTGGTGCTTTGTGGTAAGCTCGTTTATCATTCTGTCCAGGTTGTTTGTTTTGTTTCCCTTGGAGTTACCCTTTGTGCTGTGTTTGTATTTTGTCTACTTCTTGGCTTTGTGGCAGACTCCCTTTCTGTGGGGGTTGTTTGTTTGTTCTTCCCTGTATTTACGTTAACCCTTGTCTGCAGTGTTCCTGCCTCTGGCAGCTGTGTGTTCAGAGCCTGGTTAACCCTTTGACTGCAGTATTTTGCCTGCCTCTGGCTACTGAGTGTTTGGAGCAGTCTTTCCCTTGTGACTGTTTTAATTCTTTTTTGCTGTCACTACCCTCGCTATTACTGTGTACTGCTGTTTCTGAGTGGGGTGCGTCTCAGGCCCGGCTCTCTATTTTTTGCTGGCTTTTCCCTCTCCTGTCTGCTGGCTTTTCCCTCTCTGTATCCATATTTCTCAGTCCCTCATTTCCTTTGTGTGCTGTGGGGTACAGCCTGAGGTGTTTCCTATAGTTACCTCTCTTAGTTCATTTTTCCCTTGTGTCCTTAGCGAGCACTTAGTGTGTTGGTGCTCTAGTCCCCATGGCGACCCCTCATTTTTTCTTTCTCCCGTCCCTGGGTTTGAGTCAGTTCCGGTTAGGCCGTGAGGACCGTATGACTATATTCTGAGCAAGTGGGCTGTGAGGCCCGCCTGAATGCCCTATCTTTCCCTTTCTGGTAGTACAAGTTGGTCGCGTGTGTGTGTGCAGGGCTTGGTAGCTGGGGTGGTGTATAGTACCTGTTTGGTCCATCCTAGGCCTTGGCCTAAAAGCTATACTAGGCCTTGGCCTAGGCTCAAGGGCTCACGACCAGCCTGACAAGTAGATTTTAAGTTGGGACTTAAATTTGTCACAGGAGACCTCCAATCTGATCTGTAGTATCAGGTCATTCCAAAGGTTTGGGGCCAAAATGAAAGAAGCAAATCACCTTGTTGTCTCATAGTGCACCCATTTCGGTGAAGGCAGGACCATGTGGTGAGCATCAGTGGAACATTAGGGGTTGTTTACTAAAGCTTAACTTGAGTTATCTGCAGCAGGGCCCCATAGGATAACTTAAGCTAAGCTTTAGTAAACAACCCCCATAGTGTTCGATTTGGTGTATTTGGAATTGTCATGGAAGAAAGATAAAGCGGCTGTCCCAGATGTTTATAAGATAGATAAGAACTTAGAGATACTGCTTTATTATGATTATCTGCGTAGTTATTGTGACTTTGTTGTTAATGTAGTTCACTCTTTCAGAAAATATAAATAAAAAATTCTCTATATTTAGCTTTAACCCCCCCCCCCCCACCCGTAAACTAGAGGGAGAATAACGCTTAATCTATAAATATTTAGCAGTTCTTACTGTTTAAGGGCCTGCAGAGACTGCTACTCAATTTGAGATGTCCATCCCTGCTTAGTAAGACTACTATAAATCTTTATTATAATACAAAGTGGCAGGAAATAAAACAAAATATACAATGAATAAACAACTTGACATTTATGGGTTATTTTCTTGAATACTTTGAGAGATAATAGGATCACCTTTCATTCTGTAATAACGCAATTGAGAAAGATAATCTAAATCTCACTGTGATATTGCACTAAAGCACATTGGGTCAGACATAGCTGTACTGAAAGTGAGGCATAAACAAGTAAGATAAGATAGCGTTTAAAGAATATTATGCTGCTTCGTTGAGAGCAGATATCTGAGAAATGTACCATGAACAAGAATCTAAAATCTGGTAAATTTAAGAATGAACAAAACAGAAAGTAGCAGTTTCCTTCCAGTTCAGCTCAAACCAGCGCTGGAATCTGGTACCAAAAGCCTTCATTTGCAACCACCATCTCTCACCCAGCTCCCATCATACCTGGCTTGATCATTACAATGGTCTTGGGCCAAAGATTGTGCCACACTAAACTCCAACTTATATATGCAAATATCTCTTTATTATAAATAATTATGCCTTATACCAGCTATTAACTTTAAACATTAAACCAGTCATTCATCACCTTTCAACCACCACTCACCCTATATACTAGTTATCTAAAATGTCTATAGAAATTTAAATATCAAACCATTATACGTGAAAAAAATCCTGCTTCATCACATTAGTGAGGCAGACAGTTTGTAGCACTCAACTAACATAGTAACATAGTATAGTAACACAGTAGATGACGGCAGAAAAAGACCTGCACAGTCCATCCAGTCTGCCCAACAAGATAAACTCACATGTGCTACTTTTTGTGTATACCTTACCTTGATTTGTACCTGTCCTTTTCCGGGCACAGACCGTGTAAGTCTGCCCAGCACTATCCCCGCCTCCTAATCACCAGTCCCGCCTCCCACCACTGGCTCTGGCACAGACCGTATAAGTCTGCCCAGCACCATCCCCGCCTCCCGCCACCGGCTCTGCCACCCAATCTCGGCTAAGCTCCTTAGGATCCATTCCTTCTGAACAGGATTCCTTTATGTTTATAGGGTGAGTGGTGGTTGAAAGGTGATGAATGAGTGGTTTAATGTTTAAAGTTAATAGCTGGTATAAGGCATAAGTATTTATAATAAAGAGATATTTACATATATAAGTTGGAGTTTAGTGTGGTGTAATGTTGTTTATATACTCCGACTGAATTGGTTTTTTCCCCCTTTTTAGTAAGATTGTAGGCCAAAGATTGTGCACCAGGCTCCTTACAGAACCCTGCAATCATGAGTCTTGAAATCCATCCACTAGGTGTCACCTTAAGCAATGACCATAACGCTCTCCCCCCCCCCCCCCCCCCCCAGAGGCTGTGAATATTGTCACCACAGTATTCCCAGCCAATCCACGGAGCAGAAGGCCCAACCTGGGGCTGAACCCACCTGGCAGTGTACAGCACTTATCCTGGAAGCTTTCCTGATAGCTAAATGAGTCATCTGACTTCCTCTTAAACTTGAAACAGTAGCAGGTGACATTTATTTCCTTCTAACTATATGCGATAACATAGTGACACCGTGAAGGTATTTCTCTTCACTTGAGTGCGCATCAAAATGTAACTAAGAAGTATTTTATGCGGCACGAGGAATTCAAAATCCCAGGCAGGGGAAATGAATGAGCGTTAATGAGATGCCGAAAAAGATGCCAGGCTTATTAGTGGTACGCAGGATGCTTAGATCATCCTAGGTAAAGCCCACTAAATTCCCTGGATGTCTTTCATGTCGATCTTCAATTCTAGTTTCCATGGTAACATAGTGAAAGTTGAGAAGGATACTGTTAAACTGTGCTGCAATTTTGCTTAGTCTCTGAAAAAAAAAAACACATCAGGAGAAACAACTTCAGTTACTGTTGTACACGGCCATTTTTTTCTCCTTTGTCTGTTGTCTGAAGCCACACAGCTGGTTTAGGACACGTGGAGAGTAATTTTGTAACAGGTTGTCTTGGTTGGGAAGTCAGCCAAGCACATATTTTAAGTCTATTTTATAAAGATACATACCCCCGAAATTCAAAACCATTTAACCGACCAGGAATGGCACCTGGCTGGTTAAATAGTACTTAGCCAGCGATATCCAGCTGGCGATAGCTGGCTGTCTCCCGCTGAATATCGCCAGATAGCGGATAGCCGGTTATATCAATTTTCAGCATGGGTTTGGTGACCATGTTTGGCTGCGTGTATACCTACTACTACTTATCATTTCTATAGCGCTACTAGATGTACGCAGCGCTGTACACTTGAACATGAAAAGACAGTTCCTGCTCAACATAGCTTACAATCCAATTACATCAAACATGATGCCAAGACATTAAAAATAATAAAATGCCAACCTTTAGGATATATTTTCTAGAACTTGAAGCAGTAATTTATCATAACCAACTCAAATGTATATTAATTTGAAAAGTTCTTTGCAAGAGGATACAAGTATTACATAGCAGTCACGTTTAAAAAATGCATGAAATATCTTTCGCCGGTTTGAATTTTGGCTTGGCCAGTTAAGTTCAAACCGGCCAAAAATATACTGGATACGTCCCGGCACTGAATATCTGGCATTATTTACTGCCGACCATGAAAGTTAGCCAGGCTAACTCCCCTGATCTGAATATCGGCCCCATAGGCACTCTTGTGTCCTGATAAAGCTGCCCCACTAAAGCTGCAGAAATTGTGGTTATAATGAAACCACATATATTTATATCAGCTCAGGGGTTTGTATGCAGGACCTTGTGTGTACTTATATGGAGGGGGTAATTTTACAAGCGGCATTTTACATGCATATATTGGCATATTTTCTCAAAAAGGTCTTTATAAAATTACCCCTTTGTATTCTAGTGTGACTGATTTCTTGTATGCATGACGTTTGTAGCTGCTTTTCTATTTGAATATGGCGTTTTTTTGTATTTAAGGCATATATTATTTTGTTGCAAACCACTATGATGTGGCATGTCATTAATGACAGTATAAGAACAGCAAAAAAGTAGCGAGATCAACACACGACACTTCCAAGACACCGTGAAGGCGAGTAATAAAAATGCTTTATTAAATGAAAGTTCAAAAGAATCATTTAATAAAGCATTTTTATTACTCGCCTCCACGGTGTCTTGGAAGTGTCATGTTAATCTCGCTACTTTTTTGCTGTTCTTTTATCTTTTCCACGTAGCGGATCTAGTTTCTCCATTAATGACAGTATATCAAGTGTATTAATAAACATTAAGCATCTTTAGTTGGCCATCTACATTATCCTGGTGGTGAGAGGCAGCTGCTATTGTGATCAGTAAACCTATTGCAGCACTCTTATTAGGCACTACAATGAAGTGATACTACCGCTTGAGTAGGGTTACCATACGTCCGGATTTCCCCGGACATGTCTTCCTTTTCAGAGGACAGTCAGGAGTCTGGACGGCTTTTTACAGTCAGTTCATTTCTGGGGTTTCTGGGCTGGTGGGCTGCCTGGCTGGCGAGTTGATGTATGGATGGGCTGGCCTTCTCCCCCCCCTCCCCAAAGCCTACCATAGTGCACCCTAGTGGTTTAGTGGCTTCTTCAGGGTAGGAAAGAACTCCACTCTTTCCTGCCCGCTGTTGCTAACATAGTAACATAGTAGATGATGGTAGAAAAAGACCTGTACGGTCCTTCCAGTCTGCCCAACAAGACAACTCATATGTGCTACTTTTTGTGTATATCCTACTTTGATTTGTACCTGTGCTCTTCAGGGCATAGACCGTATAAGTCTGCCCAGCACTATCCTCCCTGCTACTACCAGTTCTTGAAAATGTCTGCCGAGACTTCAATTGGCGGCCTTGCAAGCAGTGGCGTAGCCAAGGGTGGACCTGGGTGGGCCCACGCCTACCCACTTTGAACTCAGGCCCACCCAGTAGCAGCACACCTATGATGTGGCTGGCAGGGATCCCCAAGCCCCACCAACTGAAAACTCCCAACAACTGTCCCTCCTGCATACCTTGTAAATAACATCTTTGCCTGCAGCGACTGATACATACTGCTCACACTGGCCCCACAGCCTTGCCTCTGATGTATTACCGCCTATGCAGAAACAGGAAGATGCATCAGAGGGAAGGTTGTGGGGTCAACATGAGCAGTGTGTATTAGTTGCTGCTTGCTGCCAGTGAAAATCTGCTCCTTAAAAGGTATGTGTGGGGAGATGGGATGTTTGAGAGACCATATAGCATGCAGGTGAGAGAGGAGAGACCAAATCACTTGTGGGACAAGGCAGAGTTCTTCTGCCCACCCATTTTGGACCCAGGCCACCCCAAATTGAGTGTCTGGCTATGGCCCTGCTTGCAAGACTTCACTGCTTGAAGTCTTGGTAGCCATTTTCAAGAAGCGGCAGCAGCAGCAGCCAAGAAAGTGTGGTGTTCTTTCCTCCCCTGCCCGCTGCATGTTTGCTCCGGAGTCCCTTCTCCAGCTTTCCCATTGCAAACTGCCCCTCCTCTTCCAGGGCAGGTGCCACAAGTAAGGTGGTTTCTCTCTCTCTCTTTATATATATATATATTTACAGTATGTAAAATATGATCTCAGTCTCTCAGATTTACTGCAAACACTCACTTGTATCATGCCAAAGAGCTTCCTTCTGAAGTTCATAAGATATCACATGTATAGTCAAACTATTCAGATATGCTTGGGAATTCTTTTTAATCAATCCATTGGCACCCAAAACTATGAGGAATAGTTCTGTATCTGTCTGCCATATTTTCTTGGTCTCCGAATCTAGTTTTTGATACTTTCTTCTTTTTCTCCACACAATTTACAGAATAATCGATTATGACTGGCACCTGTATGATCAATGCTTGATTTGCTTACTTTATTTATTTTTTGTCTATTAGATTGTAAGCTCTTTGAGCAGGGACTGTCTTTCTTCTATGTTTGTGCAGCGCTGCGTATGCCTTGTAGCGCTATAGAAATGCTAAATAGTAGTAGTAGTAGCAATGCAGTTCTGGTGTTCTTCTCTTTTGCAGAAACAAAAAGGGGTTCGAAGTTTCCACAAAAGTTCAACAAAAAAGAAAAAAGTGGAAAAACACAACTTCAAGAGATCAATCCGAGACAAGGGGTGAGATGCTCCAGGAAAGCTTTATTATCAGTCAGGATAGGGGTGTCCTAGGTTATCATAACTTCTTCATTCTCCACAGTTCTCTTAGGGTCATGGTCCCAGTGCTTTTCCTGTACACTGATGTTGTAATGTTTATAACATTTCCAATAAATGAGGCGTGCTACCTTATTATGCCTTTCTGTATAAAAACTTTCTGCCATCAACACTTCACAGTCAGCTTCAAGGTGAGTAACTATTTCCAGCTCTTTTGGTTTTTTTACAGAACCTACAGATGTGTTTCTTTGCTTCCTGTGAACCATCTCATCTATAATCTGATGTCTCTTATTGTAGGATTCCGTTCTCTTCTCCTTTACCATTCATGGGCCTGGACTTGTTCCACGTATGGTTCCTGGAGTAACACTTTATAGTTCCCACTGCATTTCTGCATTCACCACTTGTTTTTTTTTTTGTTGTTTGCTGATCTACTACTCTAATAATCTTTCCTCCCTTAGAATCTCTTTTACTCCCTCCTTCACTCTTTGCTCTCTTGAGGACCATCATCTGCACTTCCCCTAGTATCCTCTGCACGTTTTCAATCCTCTGCTCACTTTTAATCGACCCGTTCTTCTGCAATGCTATGTCCGGCACCATTTTCTGGAATTCCCTTCCAAAACACTTGTGTTTAGAAATGTCTTATCCTAAAATCAAGAATGGATTGAAGACCCATTTGTTTTCTGCAGCCTTTGAGACATGACTTCATTGATCATCCTATCCCAGGAATATTGTTCTGTATCAGCCTAGATCAACAGTGTCACTTTATCCTTTTATTTTACTAGGAGTGGAGGAGTAGCCTAGTGGTTAGTGCAGTGGACTTTGATCCTGAGGAACAGAGTTCAGTTCCCACTGCAGCTCCTTGAGACTCTGGGCAAGTCACTTATCCCTCCATTGCCCCTGGTACAAAATAAGTACCTGAATATATGTAAGCCGCTTTGAATGTAGTTGCAAAAACCTCAGAAAGGCAGTATATCAAGTCCCATTTCCCTTTCTCTATTTGAGATTCGACATGGAATGTTGCTATTCCACTAGCAACAGAACCCTGTGCGGCCGCATTGCTGATCTGCAAGGGCAGGCTTCTACATGGCATGTTGCTAGTGGAGGAGTAGCTTAGTGGCTAGTGCAGTGGACTTTGATCCTGGGGAACTGAGTTCAATTCCCACTGCAGCTCCTTGTGACTCTGGGCAAGTCACTTAACCCTCCATTGCCCCTGGTACAAAATAAGTACCTGAATATATGTAAACCGCTTTGAATGTAGTTGCAAAAACCCTCAGAAAGGCAGTATATCAAGTCCCATTTCCCCTTCCCGTTTCCTTACTATACTATAATATACAGTGTCTTATATTCTGTATTATTCCAGTTAGATTAATTGCAAATTACATTATAAGAATTCCTTCAATTAGAGGAGAATTACAGTCTATAAAAAGGTTCTACAAAACACTAGAAATTAAAAAAGATAAAAAAATATATAAAATCTTCTTATAAACTTCCAAAGATTATGGCATTATTTTATGTCAGAGAATAGTTTTTTTTAAAGCTATCCTAAAAGAGCAATAGAAACTGATTTGCCTTATTTTCTCTACTCTCTCTTCTTTACTTTCACATGTTATAGTTCCTTTCCTTTCCTTCTACTGTTTTTTTAAAACTATTCTACACCTCTTTGCCATTGTCCACAAAAACTAATAAACCATTTACCATAAAGAGTTTTTTCTGCTGCTTTGTGTATTCTGTTTCCGTTCTTGTATCTTCAGGTGGATTCTCACTCATTTCTTCTGCTCACTGGAATGCCTGTCCAAATTTAATAATGGAACTAGATTCTGAACGTTGCTTTCATACTTCAACACTTTTTGTGTATTTGGATCTCTTGATGCTGTTAAAAAGGCCCGGGGGGCCTATAATGGTTATTCTATGGGTATGTTTTTATGAGGCCCATTCCTCTTTCAGCTCTAGGAATATATGTTCTCAGACTACGTCATGAGCCTGGAAGAGTTTTCTTGTTCATACATCCAATTTTTCAAGGTATTTAAGAGTCCAGTCTACAATTCAAAAGTTATTTGAGAGTACAGGAATCACAGTCTTGTTGATGGTATGTATCTTATTCTTTGATGTTAGAGCACTTTCAGTATCACCCTGGTTTGCTTTGTGGTGCTTGAATGGGTTAATTTTTATCTTTAGCATCTGACCCATCTCCCTAACATAACACGCTTCTTCACATTAATTGCTTTGAATAATACTTTTGAGGAAGAGCATGAGTAGGATCACCTTATGTTGAATATTTTCCCCATGTGGGTAACTGCAGGGGCCTGAGATGCGCTTGCGTAATTTGTAGCTTGGCATATTTGCAGGGACTTGTGCTATTCTGTTTTTTGAATGACTATTGCCAGGAAAGAAAGAAAAAGGTTGAAAAGGATAGGAGCGAGAGCAGACCTTTGACAAATACCATACTTCGAAAGACAAAGGGCTGAGAGATCTGTATCCCCAGATCAGGCAATGATAATGCAGATTAAGACAGGAGAAAACTATTTCAAGACTGTGCCCTTGAGCCCAGAGTCATCAAATCTAGCCAGCAAGAGCATTGAAGGTTGCCCTCAAATGGACAAGGACTCGGGGGCCAATGTACAAAGGCTGCTGTTAAATACGGCAACTTTGGGTGAACTTCCCGATTCGTAAACAGCGACTGATGTACGCTCTGCCGGTGGGCTTAGATCCTGCCTGTGCCTTCCATCCGGGGTTCACTTTCTGCCTGTGCCTACAGGACCCCGAGTTGTGTTTCCAGCTTCATTTGGCAGCTGATAATTCTTCTATGTGGGCTGCCCCAAACTCTTTCACTCTTTCTACATAAGGTTGCATCTGGTGGCAGTTACACAACAGCCTTTTGATCCAAGGCATTATCTTATTAAATATCTGAAGAGTAACTAATCAGAAGGACTTTTGTTAGTATTTCTACTGTTGCATGCAGGGCTTTTTTCTGGTGTCAGCAAGGGGAAGAGAAACCCCCTGGGAAAAGGGTAGGTAGAAAGATTGGATCACACAAGGACAGCTCCAGACCTGCCAGCATGTTAAAGGTAGGCGCTCCTTTCTATGCATCGCACAGAATGCTCATTTTAATACTGATGAGCTTGTTGTAATACATTTGCATAGGGTTATCGGTACCTTCTACATCGAACGGTAAAAGGGATGCAGGTAGTTAACATCTATTTGTCAGTGAGATCTGTACACTTCTGGATGTGGGTAATGATGTTCTCTGAGGGGGCTGATGCACAAAGCTTTGCTTTAGACTGGTTGTAGTTGGTCTAAAGCAAATGTTATTTAGCATCTAATATGCATAAGAACATAAGAGTAGCCTTACTGGGTCAGACCAATGGCCCATCTAGCCTAGTATCCTGTTTTCCAAACAGTGGCCAAGCCAGGTCACAAGTACCTGGCAGAAACCCAAATATCTGGCAATAGTCCATACTACAAATATCCCAGGGCAAGCAGTTGCTTCCTATGTCTTTCTCAAAATTCCTGGAGGAAAGGTCCATAGTCTGCTGTTGAGACAGACACAGGAAGCAACTACTTGCCCTGGGATTTGTAGTATGGACTTTTACCATGATTTGGGTTTCTGCACGGAAATGGGAGTGTCATGGGCATTTTGGGGTGGAGCGTGGGCATGAATTCGAGTTGCATGTGCAATTATAGAATAAGGGGGTTCCATGCATAAATTTAGGTGGGGGCATTTGCACCACGTTTTTGTTGGTGCAAATGGAAGCACCTAAATTTACGCATGACTTTAGATGTAGCTTATAGAACAATGCTTAAGCGTTTTTTTCATCGATGTTTTAGCACAATTTATAGAATTCATCCCTACGTGTTATTCTGGCATTCAATTAGTCACGCTTACCTAGTATTCTATAATTACGCATGTAACTTTTTGGAATGCTCCTGACATACCCATGCCCCTCCCATGGCCACACCCTATTTTTGAATATGCACTATGGGAGTTAGGTACCCTGCCTTATTGAATAGCACGCAGCCGGATGCATGTGTCAATTAACATCAATAATTGGTTGTTGGCATCCGATTGCCCACATTTTGTGCGCACATCTTGGCTACGTGCCCAAATTTGGGCACCTTATATAGAATCCAGGAGATAGTGCATACTTTTCTGCTGGTTGGCATTCTATAAGAGGCCATTTACCTGCATTAAAACATTTTTAAAAATTCCCCTGTAAGTACCCCATTAAGGGGTCCTTTTACTAACCGGCAGTAGGGCTACCGCCAGTGTAGGCTCACCCAGGAGCTCAGCGGTAGTTACCGGTCTTCCAGGCAACATTTATGATGCTAGAAAATAGGTTTTATTTTCTAACACCAGTGGGCGTGGAGTAGGCATGCCCAGCAGTAATAAGGCAGTGCCGTGTGCTGTCCGATTACTGCCAGGTTACTGCCGGGGCCCTCACCACCTCCTAAATAGGAGGCGGTAAGGGCTCTGGCAGGAAATGGCCACACGCCAATTTTCTAAGTAGCGCACAGCCATTTACTGCCTCTTTTGAAAAACAACCCTTTTACCTGCTGCGGTAAAAGGTGGCCTCGGCGCCCGGAAGTCCCACACACTGATGCCACCGCGGGTGGTGGTAGTGGTGGTTGGCTGTTAGTGTGTGTGTGTGTGGGGGGGGGGGGTCATAATAACACAGACCGTCTACTAATTTTGTTTAGATCAGTGGGGAAGAGGGGGTTAACAGGGAACAGATATATAAGTCTGATGTTTGTATTTGATTGTTATATATATATTTTTTGTTACATTTGTACCCCGCGCTTTCTCACTCATGGCAGGCTCTATGCGGCAGGCAATGGAGGGTTAAGTGACTTGCCCAGAGTCACAAGGAGCTGCCTGTGCCGGGAATCAAACTCAGTTCCTCAGTTCCCCAGGACTAAAGTCCACCACCCTAACCACTAGGCCACTCCTCCGCTAAGTTGTCTGCTCTTTTGTACTTCAATTAAATAGATTTGTACCCTTAAAAAATGCATTAAGCCCAGATTTCACCACACTTTAGTAAAACAGCTCCAAGGTTTGTACCTGAATCATTGGAACCAGCTTCTCCGGTTGTCAGTGCGGTGCTGTAATCACCAGGCTACACCTCCACTGCACCTGGATGTAATTCACCTTGAGCTGCCAATGAGAAAGTATGAGCTAAATACAAATAAATAAATCTATTGTATAAAAGAGAATGATTATTTTGCATATGTTTGAATTATTTTCAGTATTTTTGGTGCACAATTCCCTACAGTATGCCTGTGTTTGAAAATCAGTCTGTGCTATGCATAGATTTTACAGAATGTGAGTACCTTTACAGGGAGCGCCTTATTTAAAATTTTCCTTATATGTAGAACCCCATGGAAATGTATTTCCTGGTAGACTGCAGAAGGATATTATACTTCTAGAAATATTTTTCTCTGCATATAGGTACTTCACCCAGTGTGATTTTCGTCACTTCTGATTAAAAAGATAAAAATATCTATCTATATTTGCAATTATTTTATGGTTGGAGTGTTGATGTAGCTTATGAAATATTTATTGAATTGTGGTTGCAACTTTGCTTCAGACTTCATTTGAAATATTTAGTTCTAGGATTGCATTGGACTGGCTTCGTAAGTTGCATATTCTGTAACTTACTCAGAGCTATTGAGCAGCATAATCACTTCTGGGCATATTGTAAACAATTTTGGTTCAAAGAGCATGTTAAATGCATAAGTGAGCAAGCTTATCAAGATGTGAAATACCTGGGCACTGCCAGCCTACTCATACGCTAAGAGTATGGATTTTTTGGGCTAGAGAATTTCATCCTTGCAGCTATTTTTATCCGCTGCAAACTCGCCAGTGTGAGTTTATTGACTAATTCTGAAAATAGAGCCCCAGGAGATCTTTTCTAAAGGATGCAGGAGTGAATTAGAATTCTAAGCATCAACTAGCCGACCTGTACAATCTTTATATGGTAATTAATAATGGCCATCACCCTCTGCATGAGAATCCCAGGAAATACAAAGTTCTCTGTTCGCTGTAGCCAGCCACAAAGAAGGAACTGCAGTGATGATAAAATACCAGTGAAGGAATAATGAGAAGTTTTATCTTAAATACATTCTCCCTAGGAATGAGCAGCATCTAATTTTTTTGAAAACAAAGGCAAACGGACATGTAAGTTTTGGGGGGGGGGGGGGTCCTTTTACTAAGCTGCGGTGAGCAGTAATGCATGCTTACCGCAGCTTAAAAATGCCATACCACGGAGTGCACTCAGGCATCCTGTGGTAATTTTGGCATCAGCACACACTTCCCACGTACTAAAAAGTAGATTTTATTTTTTAGCACTGGGGCGCGTCTGGTGCGGAGAGTGGTTGTGTTCTGCGCTAATCGGTTAGCGCAGCTACATTGACACACGCTAACCAATTAGAACAAGGTTAGCGCATGGGCCCTTTACCGCTTACATAAATGGGTGGCAGTGAGGGGCTCAGAAGCTAATGGCCATGCACTAATGGCAAAATTAGCACATAGCCATTAATAGAAAAAAAATAGAAAAAGCATTCATTTTACCCATGTGGTAAAAGTGGCCTTAGTGCGTGGGAATGACCCACATAAGCATGAACTAAGGATACTTTTTACCACAGATTGTTAAAAGGATCCCTTAGAGACCTGCCCCCAGGAAACAGTGAAAACGCTAATGGTGGTTTGTTACTGTATTTTAATGAGGAAATAAATGGAGCATCTGTAGTTTATTGGCTGATACTTCTTATTTTAAAATGTATTATTCTTTTAAATCAAATCTTCAATTTTTGTATATGTGAGTATCGTTCTTACTTAGAGGGTCTTTTACAAAGGTACTCTAGCATTTTTAGTGGGTACTAAAACATTGCACGCGCTAACCATGTAGACGCCCATAATATTCCTATGGGCATCTAGATGGTTAGTGTGTGCTAAAAATGTTAGTGCACCTTTGTAAAACAGGCCCTTAGAGAAAACATGTTAATATTTTTATTTATGTATTGGAATTTAATAACCGCTTTTCAGAAGTGATTCACTCAAGTCGGTGTTTTCATGTAAAGGAAAAACATTTTGGAGCTGGGTTACCTTTGAAGAGTTTTAGGATCTAGGAGGACCATTTGTGTAGGGAGCTATCCAACCATTAGGAAAGTCTAGGCAGTTGCCTAGGGTAGCAGAATCTGGCGGGAGCAGCAAATTGCAGCTGCTGTCACAAAACAATAGATTTTTTGACAGACATACAAACTCAAAGAACTATCAATGTGTAATTTTACCTAAAGAAAGGGTGGATAATTTTGAAATAGCCTTTTTACATGGGTAAATAACCCTTATAATTTGTGTGCATGTGTGTTATATATATTGTTTTATTAAGATGTTCATTTTAGAAAGGCCATTTGTGTTTCAGATATGCATAAAACGGTACTTAAATGTTTACCATGCATAAATGTCTAAGTTCCATTTTATAAAGCCATGATATGCATGTCAGAAACCCAAGTGCATGTAAATGGAAAGGGGGCATGGTTTGGGCATGTTTTGGGTAAGACTAGGGTATGCCTAGAAGATACAAATTTATTCCCCACTTCAAAAGAGGAATAAATACAGATATCCTAACGGATCAATGTCAGGATTCAATCCACTGGAGGGATTAGGAGAGGTTGCCCCTTTAAACCCCAAGTGGTTTTTGTCCCCCCCCCCAAAAAAAAGAAAAAAAAAAAAGAAAGCCAAACTGGCAAGGGATATCAGTCTCTGTGACAGCATCAAGAAAATACACGTTTATATTTCTTAACTGGCTAAGATAAACATGTATGTGTCAGCACATACTTGTTTATGTGCTGGTTTTCAACCCATTTAATTTTTTGACAGTTTTCTTCTCTAAAATGGATGTTTATGCTGCCCACACTCAGCATATAAACATCCATTTCTCTTGTATTTTAGAACAACCTCTATGTCAGCAGATTCTGTGCTAAAATACTGGTGAAACTTGTGACGTCATGACCTGGATGTCTCAATTCTGACATCTACACCCTTTCTAAAATGGGGTTGTAAGTTTCTTATTATTGGTATAACTCTTTCTCAAAACAACACAAAAAGCGAGCTTTGATCAATACGGGTGGACAGTATATAAGGTTCATAATACCTTCCAAGTTGAACTGCTAGTGCTTGATCGACCACAATTCTCCGAAAGGTTCCCGGTATCCATCATCCCCTGAAGAAGCACCATGGTGAAACGGGTCCTTCAGGTCCGGATACTTGTCACAGGGACAGTGGAATACAGCTGAGCAAAGCTAAGTTCAATGTATGTTTGTTCTACTATAATTTGAGAACTTGAGAACTGCTGTGGACAGCTTTTGTTTTATTAAAGTTTTTTGCACAAAAGTAATAGAAAAAAACAAAAATTTGTTAACACACACCAGGTTGGATTGGGGTTTTTTATGACCGATGATTAAAGCGAAGAACTGTGGTTTGAAAGACTCAAATTGTGAGTTTTTAACCAGCTATTGAGTTGGTGACCACAGCTTTATGAGGTCTTTTCCCCCGTTTTTTTCCTTTTTTAGGTGTTCCACCCATATTGATCAAAGCTCGCTTTTTGTGTTGTTTTGATGATTATACGTGTAATTGAGTGAGCTTCCCCCTACTTTTATTACTTAGGTATATAACTCTATCTCACAAATAGAGTTGAAAGATAAAGGCGAGGCTGTTGACCCTCTACAGGGTCACAATGGTGCACAATAGGAGCAAAGCTAGGGAAGTAAAAATCTGAATGTTCATACAAAAGTAACCCAAATAATCATACAAATGAAAGATCAAAATAATGTTGACCCAACATGGTTGTATTTTTGTTCTCTATTTGCCTCTGTGGCTCATTTTGCTTTAAGTCATACATTATTCAACATTTTCTGGCTGATATCTTGCATATGTCTTCTTGATTTAGTTTTTATTATTTATGTCCTCTGGATTTTATATTATATTATTATTTGCTGGTACCTTTTGTTACGATTGTGGCCGTGACCTCTCCCAGACTTACCTTATTCTGGTGGTCAGCTTCTGTGCTGGCTTCTGTTTCTTCTTTCTGTGTTGCTAGAGCTGGCTCTGTGTCTGTGGGCTGGCTGCTCCCAGCATGAGTCTAATTGCTTTACTATACTGCAGCTGTGTGTGTTACCTAAGCTAGCTGCCTCTGTGTGCTGGTTGCTTCCAGCGTGGCTCTAATTGCTCTGCTATACTGCAGCTGTGGGGGTTAAGCCTGAGTTAGCTCTACCTCTGTTTCAGTATGCTGCCAGCCTGTGTCTGGTAGTGGTGACATCATCAGGCAGGGCCTTGATAGGGAAGTGGTGTTCTTCCCTTCAGGGCCTTTGCAACGTTTGCTTAGTCGTTTGCTTTAGGTCCAGGTTAGTGGTAGTGCAGTGTGCACTTTTGATCTGTGTTAGCTTCCCTGCTTTTCCCTTGTGGCTCCCCTGCTTTTCCTTTTGGTGCTTTGGAAGCACTTCTGTGATTGGTGCTTTAGTAGCACTTCTGTGTTTGGTGCTTTAGAAGCACTTCTGTGTTTGGGGCTTTGGAAGCTCTGTTGTGGTTAGTGCTTTGGAAGCACTGCTGTCTTCTGTGTTTAGCTTCCCTGTTTTTTCCCTTTTGGCTCCCCTGTCTTCTCTTTTAGTGCTAGGAGCTCTGCTGGTAGTTTGGTGCTTAGGAGCACCGTAGTTAGTTTAGGGTTGTAGAGCTGTTGTGCTTGGTGCTTAGGAGCACCTATGCTAGTTTATGTGTTTAGGTTCCCTGCTCTTTCCCTGTGGCTCCCCTGCTTTTCCTAGTAGTGCTATTGGTAGCACTTCTGTTAGTATAGGGCTTAGGAAGTCTTTTTGTTGGTTTATTGTTAGGAACACTTTTGTTGGTTTCTGTTTAGAGTTCTTCTGTTGGTTAGGGCTTGGGAGCACTTATGTCAGTTTAGGATTTAGGAGTACTGCTGTTTCCAGCTTGTTCTAGTCCTGGTCCCTGTGTCATCCAGTAAGTCCTGCCAGCCACTCAAACCCAGGGGCTCAACCCATGGGGGGGCAGTGGCTAAGTGCAGGTGAAGCTGTATGGACCAGTCCAGGATGCTCCAGTCCAGGGTGCTCCAGTCCTGTGTGTTCCAGTCCGGTGTGTTCCAGTCCAGTGTTCCAGTCCTGTGTCCTCCAGTCCGGGGGATTCCAGTCCAGTGCTCCAGTCCTGTGTCCTCCAGTCCAGGGGATTCCAGTCTGTGTGTTCCGGCTCGCTGGGCGGTGCCTGCAGTCCCTGCCGTTGCCAGTGTGCTTGCCCAGCATTGGTTGGTGGGTTTTGCCTGCTGCTGTCGCAGCCCAAGGGCTCACGTTTGCTCCAGATCCTGGCCCCGCGGGCTCTGAACCTGAGAACCTGACACCTTTGAGGGGCATTTTAAAAAAAATCTAAGTCCAAAAAAACATCCTGCACATAACTTCCAAAAAAAAAAAAACAACGGCCATCTCACAGCCATTATCAAACAGGAAGAGCACCTAGATTTCTTGTTCAATTATGGCTTTGAGATAGATGTTTTTGCACTGAAAACATCCAAAATAAATAGCTATTTTCCAAAGTGAAACGTCCAACTTTTGAACGACAAAAAAAAAAAATCTGCTTTGAAAATGAGCACCTTTACTAACATCATTGGCTTCTAATCAGTAGAACTTCCTTTGCTTCTGTTCTTACTGTGCACTGTAATAATTCTGCACGACCATATTGCAGATTGGAAAGGAGAAAAATGGACCAAGTCCTAGGCTGAGGTGAACTGAAGAAGAGTAAAGGGAAGAGTGTGCAAAGTTAGGTAGCAGAGCATGCATGCATTTCCTCCGAGTCACAACTCATGAAGCTGTGCTAGATCATCTGGCCCTTGAAATGGATTCTCTAGAAGCATATGACCTTATAAGGAGATGTGAGCACAGAAGGAGAATGGAATCAGAGGAGGAGCTCTGGCATGACCCAAACAAGGAATTTAAGTTCTTCATCTTCCACCAACGGCATGAATATTGATTGCATATATATTAATGGTTGGCACTGCATACAAGCCAAACAGTGCTTTCCAAGATCATGAAAAAGGCACAAGCGGTTTTGTTCTATAGTGGGATAGCATATAATTCAAGGGTTTACTGGTGAAAACATTGAGGTTCAGAATTCTGTTCACCCTCCCAGTTTCTGCTCACTACTGCATCTGCATTCCCTCCTTCATCAACAAATTCACAACCTGGTTCTCCTTCTTGATCTTCGTTCCAACTTTACACTCTCTATTCTCTCATCAAGACAATCTCCAGTATGCAAACTACAACATCTCTGCTCAATCAATTTCCATCCACATGGCTCAAAATTACTGAGTTACAATTGCTACCAAAGATGTTACTACTAATAAACAATAGCCTTTCAGTGGGCCAGGTCCCAGCATCCTGGAAGACTGCTGTAGTTCATCCTAATCTAAAAAAGTTTGCTCTAGACCCTCAGACACCAGTGCATTATTGATCAGTGTCTAACCTATGCTTCCTCTTCAAGATACTAGAAAGAGAGTTTATAACCAATTGTCTTCTTTTATTGATAAATCTCTAGTTCTTCATCCTAGACAATCTGGTTTCAGAGCACACTTCAGTACTGAGACTATCCCTGCAGTGCTTCTCAGTGAGATCTATACACACCTTGATAAGCACAATATTATTCTGGCTCTATTTCGCTTGATCTTTCCTCTGCATTTGATCTGGCAATTCATTCCCTCTTATTGTCATGACTTTCATCACTGGGACTGTCTGTTCCTGGTTTTTCTTTTTTTTTTATTTTTTATTTATAATCTTTCAATATTACATTCATAGCATATACAAATGTAAAGATATTAGACATATACAGATGGTAAATTAGTCATCTCTCAAAACAAAACCAGGAAATAAACTTTTAACATTGACCACTATTCGGGACAAGATACAAGGAAAATAAATATTATTATCAGTCAATAATCAATCAGAAAGGAAAAACACAAATACTCGCTAGCTGCTTTTACCAGCATATATTCCTGGTTTTTCTTTCTTTCTTTCTTTCTTTCTTTCTTTCTTTTTTTCTTTCTTTCTTTCTTTCTTTCTTTCTTTCTTTCTTTCTTTCTTTCTTTCTTTCAGATTGTTCTTATCAGGTTGTTACTTCTTACTCTACTGCCTCCCCTCACCCCCAGACTTGTGGGGTCCCACAAGGCTCTGTCTCATCTCCTCTTCTCTTTAATTTGTTTAGCAGCCTTCTTGCTACCCTCATCCAATCCTGTGGGATTTCCTTTTATTTCTATGTGGATGATATTCTTTTACTCTTTCCAACTAACCTGTACTCCCCAGCTTTCAACCCCTCTAAGACTGCTTGGAGTTAGTCCACAAATGGCTCCTAGATCACAGCTTGTTATTGAATAAAGAAAAGACAGTAGCATGCTGGTTTACTGTCCAACTCCAAATACTACTTTAAATCTTTTTGGAACTTCCATCTCACCAGTGGACTCGTTCCACTACTTAGTCGTCATTCTAGGCTCCCATAAAATGTTTTTCTCACAAATATCCAAGCTTTATAAAATTGGTTTCTTCATTCTTAGATAGCTATGGTTAATTAGAAGTTATTTCAACCATGACACTTTTCACTCACTTATTCTCTCTTTGCTAATCTTTCTAGGGTCCCCACGTTATTCTTTAAAGTGTCTTCAAATTCTGCCAAATACTTAAATCAATCAAATTATTATGCAATGCAAAGAGAACTAACCATGTCTCTCCCTTATTTCAAGAGGACCACTGGCACCTCATTGAGTACAGAATTATTCATAAGCTTCTAAACCTTAACTTTAAAGCTTTCTGGATGGGTTTCCCACAATACTTAGCAAATCTCACTATCCCATATTTACCAGTTTGTCTGCTTCAATTTCTCATTCACTATCGTTTGGTCCTACCTAATCTCAAGCACGCCGTTTTGGACATATACGGTCTGTGCTGGGGCTGGTGATTGGGAGGCGGGACTAGTGCTGGGCAGACTTATACGGTCTGTGCCGGGGCTGGTGGTTGGGCGGCGGGGATAGTGCTGGGCAGACTTATACGGTCTGTGCCAGAGCCGGTGGTGGGAGGCAGGGATAGTGCTGGGCAGACTTATACGGTCTGTGCCAGAGCTGGTGGTGGGAGGCGGGACTGGTAGTTGGGAGGCGGGGATAGTGCTGGGCAGACTTATACAGTCTGTGCCGGGGCTGGTGGTTGGGAGGCAGGGATAGTGCTGGGCAGACTTATACAGTCTGTGCCAGAGCCGGTGGTGGGAGGCAGGATAGTGCTGGGCAGACTTATACGGTCTGTGCCAGAGCTGGTGGTGGGAGGCGGGGATAGTGCTGGGCAGACTTACAGGGTCTGTGCCAGAGTTGCTGGTTGGGAGGCGGGGATAGCCAGGGCTGGCCAGACTTATACGGTCTGTGCACTGAAGAGGACAGTACAAATAAAAAAGTAGCACATATGAATTTATCTTCTTGGGCAGACTGGATGGACCGTGCAGGTCTTTTTCTGCCACCATCTACTATGTTACTATGTTACTATCATGCCTTCTATTTTGCAACTCTTTTTTATTGGAACTCTCTTCCCTGTGATAATCCGGACTGAATTATCCTTTAAAAAATTCAAATCAGCTATAAAGGTCTGACTTCTTTGCCAAACTTACAACCTCAAATAGGGCTGTTTGCTAACACCATTGTTTCCTCATTTCTCCTTTTTTTCCTTACCCATACTCCTCCCCAGTCCTCCCCCTCCCTCTCCCACTACCTTTTCCCATTTCCTATTTTTTCTTCCAGCTAGAAAAGACAATAGTGACGCCCTCCGTGTGCTTTTAGCTATTTCATAGCCACTTTTTCTGGGAATCATATCCTTCAATTTTGATTTAAATACCCCACTGAAAAGGGCAAGACTGAGTTACGTTTAAGAAAGCTTCAACTAGTGATCTTATATTTACATTACATCTGTCAGTGTTAGTGCTGTAAAAAGCATTTTTGTGATGTATTTTTAATACAATAAATCCTTTTTTTTCCCCTTTCTTTGCTGCTCCAGGATATGGAGCACACAATAAAAGGAGATGCTTCTTACCATCTGTCTTCTCTAAATACAGTATATCTTTCTGTAATTCACCAAACTTCAAGCTGAGACCTCAGAATTGACACCTTTCCTTGCAAAAAGCCATTATCAGCTGTGCACGTCATAGTAGATGCTCTGTAAACTTTACCATTCAATTGCTAGATGTCTAATTTTAAGTCATCATTTTTGTATCTGGTTGATGGAGAAAAGAATGGTTTATATACACAGAAGGAAATTGTATAAAGGCTATTTTGAGCATAATTTCCCTTATAAAATGACCTCACCCCTCCCCCAGTATACAAGTATATAGAATAACTAGTAGGGTGAAGTGCTTCATGTACGAATGAAGAGCAGGACTTGGGGGTGATTGTGTCTGATGATCTGAAGGTGGCCAGACAGGTAGAAAAGGAGACAGTCAATACCAGAAGGATGCTTGGGTGAATGAGGAGAGGGATGACCAGCAAGAAAAAAAAGAGGTGATAGTGCCCTTGTCAATGGCGTAGGAAGGGGGGGCGGGGGGGCGGTCCGCCCTGGGTGCACGCCGCTGGGGGGTGTCGGCTCCGCGCTCGTGCACTGCCCTCTGTGCCCCGGAACAGGTTACTTCCTGTTCCAGGACAGAGAAAGCAGTGAACCAGCGCAGAGCTGACACACCCCAGCAACGTGCAGTCGGGGCGGATCGGCCCTCCCGCCCGCCCCTCGCCGCAGGTATGTGCTCCGGGGGGGGGGAGGTATGCACTCCGGGGGGGGGGTGCACTCCAGCGGGAGGAGGGTGCGCCGTGCTGCACCCGGGGGGGGGGGGGTGCGCAGCGGCGACCCGCCCCGGGTGTCAGCTCCCCTCGCTACAGCTCTGGCCCTTGTATAAGTCTCTAGTAAGGCCCATTTAGAGTACTGTGTGCAGTTCTGGAGACCACACCTACAGAAAGATATAAACAGGATGGAGTCGGACCAGAGGGCGGCTACAAAATTGGTAAGCAATCTCTACCATAAAATAAATAGGCTATGATTCTCAATGCACTACTCCACATTCAACAGCACAAAGGGGGCCAGTATATCATTCACATATAGGCCCAATTTCTTTTTCTATGTACTTACAATTTTACTCTATAGCAGTCAGTAAGAGCAGAAATTTTTGTTCGATCATCAGATCCATTTGGCTGAAAACCTTTGAGCCAGGCATTCAATAGGAGAGGCACATAATCGTCATTAATTCAGCTTTATAGATTTAACTAATAAGCCATCTTTTATTCTCAATATAATTTTTATCAAAAAAATTTTCCCATCAAAAATAAGAACTTATTTAATAAAGAAGGTACATAACTTGCTTATTAACTCAGCTTTTTCATTTCATTCTAAGCACCCAATCAATATTGGAGACCAGTTGTCACCAACACAAATATCCATGTTTCACTTATGGCTGTCTCAAGGTAGTCTCCTAAAAACCAAACATATCCACAGTATTGATATCTATTTTCATAAGTACATAAGTACATAAGTAATGCCATACTGGGAAAAGACCAAGGGTCCATCGAGCCCAGCATCCTGTCCACGACAGCAGCCAATCCAGGCCAAGGGCACCTGGCAAGCTTCCCAAACGTACAAACATTCTATACATGTTATTCCTGGAATTTTGGATTTTTCCAAGTCCGTTTAGTAGCGGTTTATGGACTTGTCCTTTAGGAAACCGTCCAACCCCTTTTTAAACTCTGCTAAGCTAACCGCCTTCACCACTTTCTCCGGCAACGAATTCCAGAGTTTAATTACACGTTGGGTGAAGAAATATTTTCTCCGATTTGTTTTAAATTTACTACACTGTAGTTTCATCGCATGCCCCCTAGTCCTAGTATTTTTGGAAAGCGTGAACAGAAGCTTCACATCCACCTGTTCCACTCCACTCATTATTTTATATACCTGTATCATGTCTCCCCTCAGCCGTCTCTTCTCCAAGCTGTATAGCCCTAGCCTCCTTAGTCTTTCTTCATATTTCAGTTAAAATATTCTATAGCCAAATAATGTTCTCATTACTGACCAGATTTTTTCCATGTGACAGCTTCTAAAATGGCTGCCATGTTATTTATTACTTCCTTATATACTGTTAATAACATCATGTGATGTAGAGAGCACCAATCAAAGGTCAAGGACTGCATAGGCATCAGTTAATAAATGAAGCTGTCAGATTAAAGTCATCCATTCGATCTCACAATTTAGACCCCTAGGTTCAATAGTATTCAATGTAAATATCCAATATTATTCTCTATAGTTGAGGATTCTTTCCAGGTTACCACCCTCCCTCCCCTCTGTTATGTGATCTATAATACACCATCTAAAGTCAGATATCTGATGCTGGTGCTGTATCCAGTGTTGTACTAACGGAGTCTCAGTTTTTTTTATTTAAAATCCTAGATTAAAAACCTCAGTGGCATTAATGTACAAGAGGTGAGCCTTTTTCAAATGAAGGAAAACTCTAGAATGAGAGGGCATAGGATGAAGATAAGAGGAAATAGGCTTAGGCAGAATCTAAGAAAATAATCTTTCATGGAAAGGGTGGTGGATGCATGGAATGGCCTCCCAGTGGAGGTCGTGGAGTCAAGAACTGTGTCTGAATTTAAGAAAGTGTGGGACAGGTATGTGGGATCTCTTAGGAAAAGGCGGAGTTATTTGTTACTGAGGATGAACAGACTGGATGGGCCATTTGGCCCTTAGCTGCCATCATGCTTCTAAGTAGGAGACTTTTTCACCATATTAATATAACTGGAACACACTTTATAAATTCTGTGTAATCACTGGGTAAATCTCTCTTATCTGCACCCTTCTCCTCCACCGCTAACTCCAGACTCCGTTCCTTTTATCTTGCTGCACCATATGCCTGGAATAGACTTCCTGAGCCGGTAGGTCAAGCTCCATCTCTGGCTGTCTTCAAATCTAAGCTAAAAGCCCACCTTTTGATGCTGCTTTTAACTCCTAACTCTTGTTCACTTGTTCAGAACCCTTATTTTATCATCCTCTCTTTAATATTTATTCCCTTATCTCTTGTTTGTCCTGTTTGTCTGTCCTAATTAGATTGTAAGCTCTGTCGAGCAGGGACTGTCTCTTCATGTTCAAGTGTACAGCGCTGCATTCGTCTAGTAGCGCTTTAGAAATGATTAGTAGTAGTAAATAAGTGTATAGTGCTCAGACATTCCAACCTTCCCAACAGCAGAAAGGCTAGATTTTACCATCATTAAGCAAAAAACTTTTTTAGTGAATTCCAGTCAATAATACAAGAAGGTTTTTTACTTAACTGCTTCAAAAGAAGACCAATGTGATCACCCTGAGTTCTTCTTCTGCTGCTGCAATCCTAAGTGGTAATAATTCAAATCTTATGGATGATGTGCACAAAAACTGATTGGAGAAATAAAGTTCACGGTAAAAGACGACTGATCCGTTGGATATAAGAATGCATTGAGAGTTGGATAATGTTAAGAGAACAATGTTTGAACTAGTTTTAGTGATCGCAGTTGCTTTTGTGCGCATCATGTTTTGGAATCATTGGGGGGGGGGGGGGGCGTATCTTTCCCAGCATTGAAGAAGGACATTGTACAACATTTATTACCACCTAGGATTGAGCAGAAGAAGAAGAACTCAGGGTGATCACATTGGTCTTCTTTTGAAGCAGGTAAGTTGTAGGGAAAGTATTGGGTTAATCATTTTTCTACATATACAGCTTCTGGACAAGAAAGCACTGAAGTTTGTCCTTAGACATGCTTTTGGCTAGTTTATAACACATGTTTATCCAATCTTAGAAGGTCTGATAGCGCTGCATGTAACTAAAGGTACAAGAATGTACTAATTGTATGGGTCATGAAGTTCATCTAAAAGGAGGTTACTGGGAAAATGAAAATTAATGATGCAGGTGCAGGATGAGGTAAGACATGGAGAAATGTAGATGGGAAACTGGGCAGATAGACCATATAAGGGAATAGATAATTGGACAAACAGGATAGGAATTGATCTAATGGTGAAAGAAGGTATATAATAACAGGGGAATTTGTATAGAGTTAGACAACAGCCTTCTGCTTGCGTGTTGGTTTTTTTCTCCTGTGTGCTGGATGTTGTCTCCTTGCAAGTAATAAAGCTTTAACTGCTTAGGCCTGTCTTGGTCTCATGATGTTCATGAGTATTGTTAAAAATTCTTTTAACATAAGTAAAAAATGTTTTTGTGTTATTGACTGCTATTCCCTAAAACAATTTTTTTGTGCGATGATGCTGAAATCTAGCCTTTCTGCTGTTGGGAAGGTTGGAATGTCTGAGCACTATTCACTTATTTAAGTATTCACACAGAATTTAGAAAGTAGTTACTAGTCATTAATATGGTAAATAAAATAGTTATAAGCATAATTTTCCCAATTATTTAATTGAGTTTATCAATAACAAGTAGACAGATACCTGTATATGACCCAGATGTAGGTGTATTTAAGACATAGTTTGGGCAGAGCACAGTCGGACTCATGAAGTACACTTGTTGCTTGCAAAATACACACCCAGGCACAGACGTCAACCATGTACATTTATTCCAGCTCCTGAGCTGGTGTAAATGTATGCAGCTGAATTTTAACTATGATTTTAGATGCTTTTATTTCTTTCTTCGGATTTATTTACCACCTTTTTCAAGAAATTTACACAAGGTGGTGTACAACAAGAATAAGCTGGACATAGGCAATAACCCAAATAACAGGTTTTGACTTGATATACAAGTGGTAGCAATAAAGTGCACAATACTGCTTCATCGATATCCAGGTTGCTTAAACTATGTTGGCATTTAGGCGGAAACTTTATAAATACATATAGTTGTCTATCTTGCTTATTTTCGAACGAGAAGGCCGGCCATCTTCCGACACAAATCGGGAGATGGCCGGCCATCTCCTAAACCCAGCCAAATCGGTATAATCGAAAGCCAATTTGGGCCGGCTTCAGCCGATAATGGAAAAAAGAAGGCCAGTTCTGACGAGCACTTGGCCGGCTTCACTTGGTCCATTTATTTTTAGGACCAAGCCTCCAAAAAGTGCTCCAAATGACCAGAGGACTACCAGAGGGAATCGGAGATCACCTCCCCTTACTCCCCCAGTGGTCACCAACCCCCTCCCACCAAAAAAAAATAAAATTAAAAAGTTTTTTTTGCAGCCTCTATGCCAGCCTGAAATGTCATACCCAGCTCCATGACAGCAGTATGCAGGTCCCTGGAGCAGTTTTTAGTGGGTGCAGTGCACTTCAGGCAGGTGGACCCAGGCCCATCCCCCCCTACCTGTTACACTTGTGGTGGTAAATGGGAGCCCTCCAACTCCCCCGCCAAAAAACCCACTGTACCCACATGTAGGTGCCCCCTTCACCAATAAGGGCTATGGTAATGGTGTACAGTTGTGGGGAGTGGGTTTGGGGGGGGGATTTGGGGGGCTCAGCAAACAAGGTAAGGGAGGTATGCACCTGAGAACAATTTTTGAAGTCCACTGCAGTGCCCCCTAGGGTGCCCGGTTGGTGTCCTGGCATGTGAGGGGGACCAGTGCACTACAAATGCTGCCTCCTTCCACGACCAAATACCTTGGATTTGGCCGGGTTTGAGATGGCCAGCATCGGTTTCCATTATCGGCGAAAACCGATGCTGGCCATCTCAAACCCGGCCATCTCTGACATTTGGCCGGCCCCAACCGTATTATTGAAGTGAAAGATGGCCGGCTATCATGTTTCGATAATACAGTTCGTGAGACCTCTTTACGGCGCCGGCCTTAGAAATGGCCGTCCATATAGATGGCCGGCGCCGTTCGATTATGCCCCTCCACATAGTTTTAGGCACATAGGGCTAGATTCTACATATGGCACCTGAAAAATATGCATGGTAAAAAAATACACCTAGGCATATTCTCTAAGGTATGCCTAAATTTTATAGAATAGGCTTAAATTTCCAAGCGGTTTATGGAATTACACCGAGTGCCTCTCCACGCGACCAAATTTAGTCGTGCCACGTTTTACTTGGTGTAAATCTCAATGCCTAAATTAGGCGCAGAGCAGGTGTATTCTATAACAACACGCATAGATTATTGGTGCTAATTAGTCTGTTATTTAATTAAATTGGGTGTGCAAGTAGAGGACATGCACAAATTTGCATGCACAATTTTGAATGACTTTACAGAATTAGGGGGTTACTCATAGAAGAAAGGGCAAAGGCAGAGCTGGTAATTAGATACTTCGCAGCAATATTCAGCCACTAAATGGATAAGTTCTGTTTTTAAAATTGGGCCTGCTAGAATGAGTTATGTGATGTGGTGAGTGGGGAAGGACATGCTTCCTTGCTGCTCAAAGGGCTGCTCCCCTATTTGAACCTATTGATTAGAGTTTGATCATTTTTCCCTGGAGTTCAGGATATACACACATCTGGTAGTGGTATATAAACAAATATATCATGAAAACAGCTTTGGTCATGGCCTCCAAATTGATGAAAAAGGACAAGGACAAAGATAAACTCCCTGATGACAAGATGGCCAATACCTTGCCATTGGGTCCAGTGATGGTGGTGAGTGAAGCACTATTTTTGGATTTGACACAGACCCTTTACTGCATATTGAGTTAATAGGAGAGAATGACAATGGCCATTGGAGATTTTATTAAGTGCCAAGTTGAAGTGGAGCAACACTTCTCAGGGACTGAGGATGAGCTGCCTAAGCCCTAGGGCAGGTACGCTTGCTCAAAGGCCTGCTCTCCTCAAATGAAGATAAAGTACAGAATTTCTAGAACAGCTACAGGCACAGTAATCTGTACTTTGTAGGCCTCTCCAAGATGCTGTTGGATTAAGATTCCCTAGCATGCTCAAGTGCAAGCACACAAAGGAACTTTTATCTGAAAAGGGTCTCCTGCAAGTGCAGATCAAAACAGTTTGCTATCTCAGGGTCATTATAGACAAAGATCTGAACTTTGCTGTCAAATTAGTGGTTATGAGAACTTATAAGACCAAGAAGGAGGTGCATTTTGATAGCAAACCGATATTACTCTCAAGACTATTTGGTAAAATTCGTGGCTAAAAGGTGAGAATTTGCCAAGGTCTACAATGAGCTCTATACTAAAACATCCATTTTAGTCTCCAATATCCTGTTAGTTTGAAAGTCTGCCATAAAGGGAAGTCGATCACTTGTGCCACTGTATCAGAAATCAGTGATTTCATAGTGCAGTTGGAAGTGGAGCTGAGAGCTGCGATATGAGGCTTAAGATCCAGCTCATTTGAGGATTAACTCTGTCAGATTACTTTCAGGAGAAAGTCCACACTAATTTATGGGACACTTCAGCTCATTGCTTTATTGACACACAATCTTTGGAAGAGTATCATGCTTACAACTCCTGAAGTGTCAGCAGACATCTTATTTGCTCACAGATATAACAGCTTCTGGACTGAGTGTCCCTTCAGTCAGCTTCTAGTTGAGATGACTTTGACACCATGCGACATATCTGTACCAGAGATCTGGGAATGTGGATCCCTTTGGGAGCTGTAAGGAATCTAAGCTCTTTGTGATTTTCTTGCATGGGGGCTTAGAACCAGTCCCTAACTTCCAGGCAAGAGGCTGCATTTTGTGATCACATTATAATGTGTCCTTTTCCTTATTATTAATTTTATATATTTATAAGTTTGACTTTTCATTGTTCTGTAGAAGGTTTGTGAATGCTGGATGAATGTTTCTGTTTCTATGAATTTTAATGGTAACAAGTGGGTTGGGTAGAGTTGGTTAAATTAGAGGATGGCTTTCAATGACATACAAATGAGGGATGAACGCTGGGGAAATTGGGTCTGTGGGGGAGCAGCCCTCTATACTGGTGTGCATACTCTACAGTGTGGTTATGACTGATAATGGAGTGAGTTTGGATGATATTCTTTGGGATAGGAGAAGGAGAGAGGGGCATTGGGTAGTGGGGGTGGGAGATGTTCTGTGATGATAAAGAATGTGATGCTAGTAGAGGGCGTGTAGGCTGGGGCTGTGGTTGCGTCAACTGTAATTGTTGATTTGCCTTTCTTGCTTATGTTCTACCTGGTGCTGTTCACTAATTCTGTACTTACGTTGTCGTTGAGAGCAGAATTAGTGAAGAGCACAAGCAATTTCTTGGCTAGGTCTCTTGAAGAAACCATTAGCAAAATGGGTCCCCGTTGGGAACTTAGCTGATTCAGGGGGGAACAGATACACTGTGTAATGAGTTTGAAGATCCTCACCACTTGAAGATTGGATCCTCTCTAATGTTGGATTATGAGCCAAGATATTTGAAATGCTGTAATGTTTTCACGCAGTGGAAAGTAACACTCGGTGCATCTAAAGTTAAGTATTTCTTTCAGTTTTTAGATACACTGTGTTCATTTGGTGGACATTATTGAAGAGATTAGAGATTTTTTTGATATTATTAAAGCAATTAGTAATAATTTGGAGGTTTTCAGACCTATGATTACTTTTTGACCGATTACAGTTTTAAGTGGTCATACTTAAAGATTTATGCCTTAGCATTATCTGTATCAGGTCTTTTCCTCCATGTTTTTGAACCTTGCTAATTTATGACAGTTTCCTGTATTTCCTCAAAACTCACCATTATTCTTTTTAGGCTTTGACTGTTTCTAATATGGTGAAATTGATCTAATTTGTTTTTGTTGTTGTGACAGTGGTATATCACCACCATTTCACAGAATCATTCTGAGAGGGGAGGTGTTGAAGTGATCATGATTTATTAATTCAGACTGTTTACTTACTGTCATACTTTACCATTTAATATATATGTTTTGATCTGTTTTATATAGACTCCTGATGCAGGCCTGACCAGCCGAAACACAGCTGTGTCGAGTCCTTTTCTCCCTTATTCTGCATTATTTTTTATGGTTAATAAATATTTTTAAGTGTTTATAACCAAAGTGTCGTCTTCATTTTTTATTCATCTTTTATATATATACTAGCCGTTGAGCCCGTGAAAACGGGCTACTTTTGGAATGGGGGGGGGTATCTGAGCCCCCCCTGAGGTCGGCGCCGCCCCGCCTCTCCTGGAGATGCCGCCGCTGCCCCTCCACCCGGCCCGAGCAGCACTGTAAACTTACATCAGCACGCAGCAGCAGGCACATCAGCAAAGCTGCCGTCAGGGCGGGCTTCCTTCTGTGCCTGTGTCCCGCCCTCGTGTGACGTAACGTCGGCGAGGGTGGGACAAAGGCAGAGAAGGAAGCCTGATGGCAGCTTTGCTGATGTGCCTGCTGCTGCGTGGTGATGTAAGTTCACAGTGCTCGGGCCAAATGGAGGGGCGGCGGAGATTCCGGGGGAAGGGGAGCGGTTCCGACGTCTGCAGCATGCCAGTAGAGACTTCCCTCTCTGTCCCGCCCCCGTCAGCACGTATTAACGCGGGGGCGGGCAGAAAGGGAAGTCTCTACTGCGCATTTGCGAGTGAGTACGGTCACTCGCCGTTTATATGTTTGATATATATATTTTTTTTAGTCATCTTCGCTGTTTTGTCCATTCATATTTAGTTTTTTAACCCACATATAAAATGATACAGAAGAAAAAGAAGAGAAACAAATCTCGGGGGGGGGGGGGGGGGGGGGGCGCTGAAAGTTAAATGGGGGAGGGAGGCTGAAGGTTAGCTTTAGGCGCCTGATAACCTTGCACCAATTCTGTGTTGAACAGAGACTATATAACAACATTTGCATCTCCAAGGAATAAGATTTTATTTGCCTAATTTGAATGGCATTTCAGCGTTTGTATAGTTATTAAAATTCAGTATTTTGTGCTAATCTGGAGCCCAGTTGGAAGCTTTCTTGTTTGGCAGTCAGCTTTTAGTCTTTGGCAAGCTAGTTTGATTTTTTAAAAAATCTGTCTGCTTTAATGCCAGCTTGCATGTAGTAGGGGTTGCAGTATAAAAGAAAAGAATAGATGATTTTTTTTTATCCTCAAGGATGCTGCCGAGGATTTATTTTCAAGGGGGCCAATTTTCAAAGCCACGTTCACATTCATCGTCTTTTTGAAAAATGTCTGGTTTTATGCAAACCTTTTATACATATAAGACTAGATTCTATATATGGCGCCTGAAAATTTGGCGCCAAAAATATCTCCGCCTAGGCGTATTCTGTAAACTGCAGATTTAGGCACAGTTTATAGAATATGCCTAGCAGGTTTAAAGAATACATCTAGCGGCCATGCTTGTGTCTAACTCTAGATGCGTCCATTTACGCCAAGTAAAACTTGGTGTAAATACCGGTGCCTAAGGGCCCCTTTTACCAAGCTCCAGCAAAAGGTGGTCGGTGCTGGCATCGGCGCGTGTTTTACATGCGTGCCGAGGCCCCCTTTTACCACAGCTGGGAATAGGGAAGTCTCGCCTTCCTACAGGAAATGGCCATGCGGCAAGTAAAGCACTTGCCATGCGGCCATTTCGGAGGGGGAGAGCCCTTACTGCCACCCATTAAGGTGGCGGTAAGGGCTCCCGTGTTAACCCGGCAGTAACTGGGCAGAGCACGGCACTGCCTGATTACCGCCGGGTACACTCCGACACTATAAAATAATTAAATTTTAGTAGCACCAGAAATGATGGCACACTAGGTGTGGGATGTACCGTCGCTTAGTAAAAGGAGCCCTAAGCTAGGCACGGAGCAGATGTATTCTATAGCCCTATTTTAGAATTTTGGAATGCCCACAGCCCACCCATTCCATGCCCATAGCCATGCTCCCTTTTTGGCAGTGCCCATTAGAATTTATGTGCACTACTTTAAAGAATACGCCTAGCAAGTTGTGCATGCAAATTCTAATGCCAATTAGTGTCAATAATTGCTAGTTAAGTGGTAATTATCAGTGCTGGTTGGCCTGTTAAGTAATTAAATTGCATGCACAAATCCAGACTAGGACCGGATTTGCACACACGATTTCAGTTGCACTATATAGAATCTGGATAAGGCCTGATTCTATAATAGCATGCATAAATAATAGACACATGCCCTCATCACACCCCCTTTTCAGTTGTGCGACTTAGAAACTTCACGCAGAAATTTATAGAATGCACAGAGAAGGATGTGTGCATAAAATCTAATTATTGCCAATTAGTGCAAATAATTGCTTTATATTGGTCAATTATTGGTGCCCGGAACTATATGGTGAGACCAGGGTTACACAAGTATTTTCAGAATAGCACTGAGGCAATTTTTGCATTCTTATGCATACGTGTACATGTTTGTATGTACATGCCATTATTTCATGGAGTGACTACATCTTGAGTATTGTGTGCATTTCTGGTTGCCATATCTTAAAAAAGATATAGCAGAATTGGAAAAAGTTCAAAGGGCGACCAAAATGATTAAGAGGATTGGACTCCTCTCATATGAAGAAAGGCTTAAGAGGATAGGACTCTTCAGCTTAGAAACGAGAAGACTGAGGGGTTAAGATAGAGGTCTACAAAATGCTTATGGGCCAATGATCAGAAGCAAACATGGGTGCTAGAGGCCTAAAGCACCATACTAGCACCTGTGTTTGCTCCCGCCCGGTGATCAGAGCCAATGAGCGCATGTAATAACACGCTTGCTGGCTCTGAACGCTAATTGCATGCAAATGCATGCAAACAAGGGTCTCCTGCATTCATCCCTCATGATCAGTGGGCAGCATGCCAAACAAGGGAGCTGCTATCCTGCAAACCTTACACCAGCTCGGAACTGGCTTTAGGGTTTGCTAGCGAAGGAGGAATGAAGGAGACCCACTGAAGAGGTTTGACAGGTTTGGAATTTTCTCCCGGACCTGTCAAACCTAAGTCTACCCCCTGCCCAAAACACTGGACCTCCAGGACCCCTACCCCCAAAGCACAAAAACTCTGGTGGTCCAGTGGGACGGCTAGCTTCCTCCTCCCACCTCCCCACATCACACAAAAATACCCTGGTGGTCCAGTGGGACTGCTATCTATCTTCCCCCCTCCATCCCCGGTGGCCTACCTCTCCGTAATGGTGGTAGTAGTTGGAGGAAGGAGGGACTAGCATTCCCTCCCTCCTCTTCCCATATATGGAAGTTAAGCCCCACCCAGCGCATCCCAGGATACACCAGGCAGGGCAAGACGCCACCATTCTGGGAAGACCCCTGAAGAGGAGGAAGAAAGTGCTAACCCCTCCCTCCTCCAACTACTACCACCAGTATGGAGAGATAGGCCGCCGGAGGTGGAGGAGGGCAGATAACGGTCTATTGAGACAGACATAGGGAAAGCCGCTGCTTGTTCCTGGGATCAGCAGCATGAATCTTGCTACTATTTGGGATTCTATCAGGTACTTGTGACCTGAATTGGCCACTGTTGGAAGCAGGATACTGGGCTAGATGGACCATTGGTCTGACTCAGTATGTCTGTTCTTATGTTCTAACAATTTACATGCATAATCAGCTTGTATTTTACCTTAATAATGTACCATGGATGAGGTAAGTGATTATTAGAAAATCCCAAAGTGTTTTATACTCTGTAGTATATTGATTCAAAAAAAAAAATTGAAAATATAACTACTATAGTTCATCGGAGCTATATAAAATAATGCGTGTGCCAGAAAACACAGAAAAACCATCAAAGAGTTTGAAAAATGAGTTGATAGGGTTGGTCATTAAATTAAATCAACCGAAAAAGTACAATAAGAACTTTGAGCAAAAAGCATAACTGTAGAGAATATCTCAACTCAAAATCAATAATAAATCCAGAGGGATTACTCGAAGCAGGCTTAGCTGAAGGAGAACACCAATGTTAAAAGCAAATGTGTGACAAATCATGTCATTTGGCAAGGCCACGTTCAATTGAAAGTTCTTTCAAGCACATAGAAATATAACCCTTTACAGCCCCAGTACTGGCCTTACCGAAATAAATATGCAGCACTGAATAAAAGGCGACAGAGAAATAGATAGGAAAATGATCAACTATGGTAAGATTTTGAGATGGAATTAGATATTAAAGAAGAATTGGAATTACAGGCAGTAAATGAGATATTATTCTAGATAATCAAGGGAACTAATAAGCATAGCAGGTTTTGTATTAAGCAAGAGGGATTTAGCTGTTAAATCTGATTTACTATTAGGACTTTACAGCATGAGCGAGTGTGGGATATTACAGGTAATAAAAACAAGTATTTCCAGTTTGCCCTGCCCTTTCATTTTGATGTTTCAGGCAGACTGAGACTTTTCCTGGCTGAGTAGCCTAATGGTTAGAGCAGCAGATGAAAAGCAAGGAAAGCCAGGGTTCAAATTCTGTTCTTGCTCCTTGTGACCTTGGACAAGTCTGTTGCTTCAGAGTAAGATTTACTAATTGTGGGTTATTGCTGTTTAACACAGGCCCCATTATTGTCAATGGTTCCTTTTTACTAATAACAGTTAACACACATTAACATATTAGTAAATTTAAGGGTAGATATTCAGTCCACTGCGGTCAGCAGTTTTTAAGCCGCTTACAGCCATGGCCTGAATAACCCCAGGTAGTCAATGCCAGGCCGTGTCTGCGTTCTGGCATGGAATATTGGGTTATGTGCAGTCACTCAGAAGTTAGCTGAGCACAGGCTGATATTAAGACCAGTAACCCATTATTTATTTCCAGGAGCTTGATGTACCACACAGGGTCCAACATGGTTACTGCGCAGTTTACAATACTAAAGTAAGGTCGGGGAGAGAGAAAACAGCAGAATGCAGATTAACCAAAGGCCTCAGAAAACAAATGAGTTTTAAGCAGCGTTTTAAATTTTGCATATGATGTTTCCACACAGAGATCGGTCAGGAGGGCATTCCAGACAGTGGGACCTAGGAAGCTGAAGGAAGATTCACGAGAGATTGTCAGACGAAAGGCCAGGAGGGAAAGCACCACCAGTAGGTTTGCAGTAGATGAACGGAGAGAACGGGCAAGGATGTAAGGAATGAAGGCTGAGTGAAGATAGGCAGGGGCAGACGGGAGGCGTGATTTAAAGACAAGACAGATGTCATTTTAAATTTAATGCGCATAGAGACTGGAAGCCAGTGTTCTGAGAGAAGAAGGGTGTTGACAGATAAAGTTAGGGCAGCCTTTCTGCTGTCCTAATTTTATGTACTTACTGGTTAGCAGATTAAATATCGCCCTTAGAGTACAAGCTGTTTGGGAAACGTATCTGAATACAAGTGGGAAAACATGCAGGCCATAGTCCATGGAATTCTTTCCAACCCCTCTGCATGTAAATGCATGTGTACGGTTTTTATTGGGGGGTGGAGGGGTCTGGTGGATATATTCTGACTGCTCATACCCTATACACCATCGCACTTCCTTCAATCATCGTAGCCAGAAGTTTGGGGTTTTGGGGATGGGGGCCCGGAGGTGGATGGGGGCCAAGCATTTCCTCTCAGTCCCCCTCTCCTTCTCTGCCATTGTTGCAGTGGCGTAGCCAAGGGTGGGTCTAGGTGGGCCCGGGCCCACCCACTTTGGGTTCAGGCCCACCCAGTAGCAGCACACTTATGATGTGGCTGGCAGAGATTCCCAAGTCCCACCAGCTGAAAGCTCCCAACAACTGTTCCTCCTGCATACCTTGTAAATAGCAGATCTTCGCCTGCAGCAAGCAGTCAGTGACTGATACATACTGCTTGCACCGCCCCCACAGCCTTCCCTCTGACGTACTCCCACCTATGCGGAAACAGGAAGTTACATCACTGGGAAGGCTGTGGGAACAACATGATCAGTGCATTAATTGCTGCTCGCCGCTGGTGAAAATCTGCTATTTAAAAGATGCGAGAGAGGGGGGATGTTTGAGAGACCATATGGCATGCAGGAGAGACCAAATCACCTGTGGGATGGGGCGGGGTTCTTCTGCCCACCTATCTTGGACCCAGGCCCACTCAAAATTGGGTGTCTGGCTACGCCCCTGCGCTGTTGCTGCGCCCTGCCCCCACATCATACCTTTGCTAGTGGGGATGCTCAAGCACCGACAGCTGAAGTTCTACCGCCAGAGCCCTGCACGTGCTATCTGAGAAGCGGGAAAGCAAGCAGGCTGCTCCAGCCTCTGACACCAGCACTTCCGCAAATGCTCAGTTCAAGTACATACGTGGAAGTGCCGATATTGGCAGCTAGAACACCCTGCCGACTTCTCCTGCTCAGGCAGCACAGGCAGGGCCTGAAACATGGGCACAATCGTGACAAGGTTACTCAATATTTTACCCAGTGCAGCACCAGCAACTAGAAAACTTGAGGGGATGGAGTGGAGATTGGATCCTCCAACCAAAACAAATTTCTGCTGCCTCTGATTTGAGGCAAAGGGCCACCTACTGCAAAGAATTGCTGAAGTAGAAACAAGAAAATGATATCTTATAGAGCCTTCAAACATTAGGAAATGGGGAAAGCGGTAAATGTTGCACAGAGGGCCAGTAAAGTAAGCCAGGAATGTTTAACCAAGAAAGTGAAAAATATTTCCATCCAGGATGGCCCTGAAAGAACAAACAGGATGACATTTAAGTGTGAAAGCATTGGTCCCTGTCAACTTTACCAGATACCTTTCCCAGCTGTTTGAGGTTTGAAATCTTTGAACCTTAAAAAGTCGTCAAGATACTATGTTTTGCGATTAGCTAAGAATGGAGTTGAGGATATATCAAATGCTACAACCAAGCTCCTTAGCATTTGGGATTTGAAAAGATCTTGAGAGATCAAATAGCGGAACAGACAGATAAGCACAGTGTGATAGTCTGGCCAGCATAGTTGTAGAAAAAGATCATGTTTTAGTACTGAAATTCATACAGCGTGCACTACAACTTCTAAGTTATACATGTACTATATTTAGATATTTTTTTAAGTTTGGATGGAGCCGGTTCTTGCTAACTGCTAATATCTAGGATCAGAAGACATAGAATTATTCATACTGTAAATCTACTGAGTTCAAGAAACAGATTTTTTTAAGCTTCAAGAGATACACCATTTATGGCAGTGGTGTGCTGGAGCAGGCTCTCACAGCCAAGTAAATAGACTACTGCTGCTCCCCGCTCCTTGTTTCCAGCTCTGGGCAGCAGGCTGGGACTTCTAGAGTATGTGAGAGAAGTTCCAGCATGCTGCTCAGAGCAAGACGTTGGGAGTGGTGGCAGTCCATTTATTGGCTGCCAGCAAAGGTATGCCTAGCGTGCCTGCACGAAGGGAGGGAGGAGAGAAAGGCACGTGTTGCTCCCCCCTCCTCCTCCCCCCCCCCCCCCCGCCACCCCTGGCCCTTTCAACTGCAGAGCTGGCTACCTCCGGAGAAAGAGCCTGTTGTTAAAAATTTACCAGCACACCCCTGATTTATGGTATAATAAAAGTCCATATGGGTTGGGATACTTCCTGATCTGTGTAGGACTACATTATTGGAAGAGAGATTTCTTTCTATGAGGTAAGACGTCTTTCTTGTGAATGTGTTTTCCTTATAAACAGTGTTGTACAGTAACTAAAGTGGTCTTTTACAAAGGCACGGTAGCTTTTTTAGCGCATGCTAATGATTAGTGCACGCTAAAAGCTAGAGACACCCATAGGAATATATGGGCAACTCTAAAGTTTAGCGCATGCTTATTTTTAGCTTGTACAAAAAATGCTAGCACGCCTTTGTAAAAGGCCCACTAAGTAAATGTAACTAGTTACTATACTTAAGTAAAAGCTTTGTTAGTTTTACTTGTAAAAAAGTACAGGAAAAATTTGTTACTTTTACTTTTACCGAAGTAATATTTTTACCAATTTTTACTACTTTTACCTAGTTACTTCTGATGCTTGGAGTTAAAAGTACAAAGTAAAAGTGGCAGAGAATCCTAAATGATGATTCCTCAGTAAACCAAATGAAACAGCAAAACCTGGAACAGGATTTTGCAATTGCAAACCTGTGGATCATCTCATCTTAAATTTTGGTGTTCAAGGAATACAGCCTATGAGAACAGTAGAGTTGCCTGTACTTGTTAAAGAAGTTACTAGTCTCCAGTCAAACAGAAAAGTGATATGTTTGGTCACTTTGAAGCGGAGCTGAAGCTGAAGATGGTTGCAGTTCTTGGTGAACAGACATATGTCTCTATCACAACAGCCTGCTGGACATCCCATGGAAAATTTTACATTGGCGTGACAGTCCACTGGATTGATAGTCTGCTTGTCTGGCCTTAAAAATGAAGAGTTTCCATACATTTGACATTCTTGCATCTGTTCTTGAAGATATTCAGAGTTTGCCATCAGATGACAACAACAGACAATGATTTCAACTCTGTGAAAGCCTTCTCTGTAATTAGACAACCTGACAATGATAACAAAGATGAAGATGAAGATGCAAGTGATGAATTAGCATTACTACTAATGCAGAAGATAATGACAACAATGATGATAAATCATTCTTTGCTATAAGGAAGTCAAGTGTTTCAGACAGAGATTCCTTTGATCGATACCTGCAGACCCAGTTAAAAGGCATCAGTAATATTGCGGCCTGGCCTGATTTGAAGGAACTTTTTATTAAACTGAACAATCCACTTCCTGATACCAATCCATCTCCTTCAGGCACAGACCTTTTAAGCTGTCATCCTTCCAGTGATGCACCTCGCAGGGCTGCACCCCGGCCTTGAACAAGCTTCCCCTACTCTGGTTCCTTGCTTCTAGGCTGGATTCCCCTTATCCACCTAAAGCTCTGTCTCCTTCTCAGTTGCCACTTATAGGGGCAGCAACTACTCCTTTGCTCAGCCTGCATTCATTTCTTTTACTCAAGGATCCCCCCCAATGCTTCCAAGGGTCCTGGCAGGGGTACAGGGAACCAAAGACCTCATGTACCTCACTCCACCCCTGCTGTCACTCACCACAGTGAACCTCTTGATCCCTGCAACTTCTCTGCCAACCTCTCTCCTGGGTAGGCCTCCAACTTTCTCTCCACCCACTGGCAGGGACCTCCTTCCCCCCAGGGCCTCAGGAAAAAAAAAAAACTATCACTACTGTTTATTTATCTTTAATTTCTTTATTGAATTTTTCAATTTTACAAGATAAACTTATAAATGGAAATACAGCAGTAAAATTGTCATAGGTTACTATTGCCATGAAACAATCCACATTATCTCAAACTAATAAGTATTTCAGTATACCTAACAAATGTTAACTATGAAACGTGGAGGGGCATAATTGAACAAAAACGTCTATCTCCATGGGCGTTTATCTCCGAGAACGGGTCCATGAAGGTGCGGACCGAACCGTATTTTCGAAAAAAATAGACGTCCATGTTTTATTCGACAATTTGTGAGCTGGGCGTTTTTGTTTTTCAGTGATAATGGAAAATGAAAGCGCCCAGCTCAAAAACGAATAAATCCAAGGCATTTGTTCGTGGTAGGGGCCAGGAGTCGTAGTGCACTGGTCCCCCTCACATGCCAGGACACCAACCGGGCACCCTAGGGGGCACTTTTACAACAACAAAAAAAAAGGTAAAAGAGCTCCCAGGTGCATAGCACCCTTCCCTTGTGTGTTGAGCCCCCCAAATCCCCCTCAAAACCCACTGCCCACAAGTCTACACCATTACTATAGCCCTAAGGGGTGAAGGGGGGCACCTACATGTGGGTACAGTGGGTTTGGGGGGGCGGTTTGGAGGGCTCCCATTTACCAGCACAAGTGTAACAGGTGGGGGGGGATGGGTCTGGGTCCACCTGCCTGAAGTCCACTGCACCCCCTAATTACTGCTCCAGTGACCTGCATACTGCTGCCAGGGAGGTGGGTATGACATTTGAGGGTGAAAGTAAAAAGTTGTGAAACGGCATATTTTGTGGTGGGAGGGGTTTGTGACCACTGGGGGAGTCAGGGGAGGTCATCCCCGATTCTCTCCAGTGGTCATCTGGTCATTTAGGGCACTTTTTGGGGCCTTATTCGTGGAAAAACAGGGTCTAGGAAAAGTGCCCTAAATTCTCGCTAAAAACGCATATTTTTCTTCCATTATCGGTGAAAGGCGCCCATCTCTGATCACCCGATAACCACGCCCCAGTTCCGCCTTCACCACACCTTCGACACGCCCCCATCAACTTTGTCCGCATCCGCGACGGAGTGCAGTTGAAAACGTCCAAATTCGGCTTTCGATTATACCGCTTTATTCGTTTTTGTGAGATAAACGTCTATCTCCCGATTTGGGTCGCAATATAGGCGTTTTTCTTTTTCAATTATAAGCTGAATAGCCTACTTTCTTAGACCACAACAATCAGAAAGGGGGGGGGGGGGAGTAAAGCAATTAAGGAGATAAAACAAGAAACTCAGAAAGTAAATAGCCTGGCTCGTATTCCCCCGTCTAATTTCCATATCCTTAATATCTTCTACACATTTACTTGGACAGCTTTTTAGCATCTATAAACTTTTTTAACTGGTCTGGTTCAAAAAAAGTATATTTATTCCCTAAATACTTGATACAGCATTTGCAGGGATAAGCCAGCAAAAAGGTAGCACCCATAATTTTAACCTCTTCTCTGTAAGCTAGAAACGCTCTCCTGCAGTCCTGAGTAGTTTTTATCACGTCTGGGAAAATCCAGATTTTTTGACCATGAAAAAGTTTAGTTGCGTTCTTGAAATAAAGTCTTAATAATGCATTTAAATCTTGCTCGAAAACAAACGAAATCAGTAATGTCCTTCGACTGGTTATTTCTGAAATAGATTCTTCCAGAAATGCTGATAAGTCCTGCAGATTTATCTCTGGACCTTGATTATTATCACTCGGATTCACTTTGGAGAGTTTATCTGGCAAATAATAAGCTCTGTTAATAGGTGGTATTGCTGATTGAGGATAAGCCAAAACTTCCATTAAATATTTTTTAAGGAAATCCACTGGGGTAACTCCAATTAGAAAAGGAAAATTCAATAACCTCAAATTTAATCTTCTGTTGTAGTTCTCTAAATGTTCCAGTTTTAAGGAAGTTTTCATTTTATCTTTTATCAAAGCATCTGTAACAGATTTTAACGATGTTATTTCAGTTTTTTGGGTAAGTTGTTCAGTCTTAACAGTTTCCAAGGTTAATGTTAAAGAGTCAAACTTATTTACCAGCAATGCTGTATCCTGAGAGGTTTTTATGACCGTAGTTGTTAGTTGTTGAATTGCTGCCCAAATAGAGTGTAGAGTCACCGCTTAGGGAGCCTTAGGCTCTATGATCTAACCATCTGCGTCCTGGGGAAGAGTTCTGTCGTCTGAGGTCCTTTGGTTACCGACTTCCGGTCCCATCGAGTCCTCATCGCTAATCCAAAGGGCTGCAGGGCAAAGCGGCGGATTAAGCTGTGGCGGGGATAGTGATGTCTCCGTCCCAAGTGGAAATGCCGCTCCTTCGGCAAATCCAACAGCGGGATCCCTCACGCCAGTATCCACAGGGGTGCTCGTGGCAAACTGTAGGAGCGTTCGCTGGCCCGGAGGGAGTGATTGGGCCGACGGTAAGACACCCTTCACTGCACCTTTTTGCTTTGTATGTGGCATATTGGAAAAGGGTAATATTGAATAGAGCTCAGCGTTGGCTTCCACAGAGCCTCAAGCCCAAACCGCCATCTTGACTCCTCCCCTCCCATCACTACTGTTTATTTAATCATTTAGATTTTGCTCACACCTTTTTCAGTAGTAGCTCAAGGTGAGTTACATTCTGGTACACTGGGTATTCATCCTAACACCCAAATATAATGGAGTATTATATGTGTTTTATGGACCATGCTGCATACACCTAGTAGTGCTATAGAAACATTAAGTTGTAGTAGCAAGTTTTCAAGGGAGACCACACCCTTCTGTCAGAATGGATGACAGTTCTACTGCCTCCTTCCCTCCCTTTTCAGAACTGCAGAACATTAATGACCTTCCTGAGCTCCACAGCCCTATTGGACAGAAGACTCAGACTTGTGTCCCTTGTGCATCAGCAGGCAGCCCTAGGGCCAAGCCATGAGGTCATCTTGTTAAATTCCTTTTTTTTTTAATGCAATATTCTGCTTGGGTAGCAGACTTTCCCTAGGTAACTGTCCTTAGCTTCTATTGGATGCAATTTTTTTAAAAGTGACATTTTTATTTTCATTCTTGTTGGGACATTTTCATTTACCGAAACAATAAATCAGGAACTGAGTATCTGAGAACACTGATCTCTTCCTATCACAATCATTGCTGTACTGGTCTTTTCAAGAAATATTTCAAATATATATCACCACATGGTAATAAATCATTTTCACCATTCAGAGGAAATAGGTTTATAGCCTGTACTTAATGGGATGTTGGATACCCTGGAGGGTTTATCTACTGAACTAGTTGGCTGTCACTTTTTAAATACATTCTTTTTTTTTCCAGTGGATTGAAAAGAAAGAAGAATTATATAACAATGTAAATAGAACAGCTTTTATCCATCCTCATTCTTATTTATAATATAATTGAAACACTGGTATGACGGCTACTCAGTTATGTTCAACTTCATACTTTAATTTTTAATTTCTTGGTATCTTACTTCCCTCAGAAAAACAAATTTGCTACAGCAAATGTTCTTATTAAAGATCAAACACAAAATTATAGGCATACTTCAGAATACCTAATCCTCATAAATAAAAGTATTCTAAAAATAAGTTGCACAGATAAAAGAGGAGGCATTTGATTCCAACATTGAGCTCAATAAGAAAGAGAAAGAGAGAGAGAGAGAGAGAGAGAGAGAGAGAGAGAGAGAGAGAGAGAGAGAGAGAGAGAGTGTACGTGTGTGTGTGTGTGTGTGTGCACCCTAGGTAGTGGTGTACAGTTGTGTGTAGTGGGTTTGGGTGGCATAGCAGACAAGGTAAGGGAGCAATGGTCAGATGTGTACCTGGGAGCATTTTACGAAGTCCACTGCAGTGCCCCCCCCCCCCCCCCCCCAGGGTGCCCAATTACTTTCCTGGGATGTCATTTTTCCATTATTCTACCTGATGCCAAGCTTTCTATTTTTTCTATAACATTGCAACTGAAGCTTTTACCTCCTCAGTGCATGTAAATGGTTTTATCCCTGTGTGGATTCTCTGATGGCTTGTGAGGCTTTCTTTCCAACCAAAGCTGTTACCACACTCAGAACATGTAAATGGTTTCACTCTATTGTGGCTTTTCTTGTGCATTGTGAGGTCTGCCTTCTGTCTAAAACCTGTACCACACTCAAGACATGTATATTGTTTCACTGCAACATGGATTCTCCGGTGGACTGTGAGGCTGTCCTCAATGATGCTTTTACCACACTTTCTATGTGCAACTGTTTTAACTTCTGAATGGATTCTCTGGTTCATTGCACTTGGGCTGCAGAAAACCAAGGGAGTGGTACAGTTTAGGGGGTACTTCTGTGCACGAAAGAAGAGCCGGGACTCGGGAGTGATCGTTTCTGACTATCGTAAGGTGGCCAAACATGTAGAAAAGGTGACGGCCAAAGCCAGAAGGATACTTGGGTGCATAAGGAGAGGTCTGGCCAGCAGGAGAAAGGAGGTGATAGTGCCTCTGTATAAGTCTTTGGTGAGACCCCATTCAGAGTATTTATCTGAAATTCTGGAGACCGCACCTTCAAAAAGATATAAGCAGGATGGAGTTGGTCCAGAGGACAGTTACTAAAATGGCCAGTGGCCTCCATCATAAAGAGTATGGAGACAGTGTTAAAAGAATTTTACCAATGATACTCACGAACACCACGAGACCAAGTCAGGCTTAAAGCAGTTTTATTTCTTGCAAGGAGACAAATCCAGCATACCCTCATGAAGTTGTCTACCCTCCCCATACCTTCCCGTTTCTTATATACCTTTTCAGACTCTCATCTACGTGCAGCTGTACATGAAGCATATCTTTTAAGCTTGGATGAACGTGTTACAGTTTTAGACCATTAGGAGGTTTTTACAAGCTAGCCAAAAAGCATATCTAAGAACATTCAGTTCTTCTTGTAACACACAAAGTCAGAAACCATTTCTTTTCTTATAATCTACACTTGTTTAGTATATGTTAAAATGATTAACTCAATAATTTCCCTACAGACAGACTCATAGACATCATGTATACTGCGGACGAAAGATGAGAGAAGAGATATGATAGAGACATTTAAATATCTCTGTGGCATAAACGCATTTGAAGTGAATCTCCTTCCACTGAAAGGAAACTTTGGAATGAAAGGGTGTAAGATGAAGTTAAAAGGGGATACTTCTTTATGGAAAGGGTGGTGGATGCAAGGAACAACTTTCTAGTGGAGGTGCTGGAAATGAGGACTGTATCTGAATGTGGGACTGGCACGTGGGATCTCTTAGGGGGAGGAAGAGATAGTAGATGGTAAGGACAGGCAGACTGGATTGGTCACATGGCCTTTATCTGCTGTTATTTTCTCTGTTTCTATGCTAACTCCACATTAATGAATGCATTAGCGTGGGAACATTACAGGGATGTGCTGAGCATGCCCCAATTTTTACTGCATTAGATTTGCAGCTACCACACATTACATTGCTGCATTAAGGTGCGGCATCTGCAAAATCAAATGCACTTTAATAAGAAGGTTCTATTAACACTAATAACCATTAGCTGATAATCCCTTCCTAAAGTACCCACACTAAAAAAAAATTTCTGTTAACTAAATTAGCAGAGACAAAACATATTTTTTGTATCAAAGTGGGACAATTTTCAAACAGCTTACCTATATGCAGATCCATGGGTGCCTTGCTCTTGAGTATGTTCCCTTTGAAAATGGTTGTGGATTCAAAGCAGCTGTGGACATTTACCCTTGTCTTTTATGTGGATAAAAATTCTCTGGAAAATAGATGTGCACAAATTTGAAAACATATGCATATTTTCCCAATCCTGCTCAAAACATACCTCCCCTAAAAGCACCTAATGGTATACAGCACATTGCGAACTGTGCAATACTTTTAACTACATTTAGAGGTCATTTTACTAAGCCGTGCTAAAAAGTGGCTGGCACTGCTGTCAGCGCATGGGCATACCGTGTGCTGTGGACACTTTTAGCATGGCAGTACAATGGCTGCATTTCCTATATCCTCCATTAATGGCCACATGCTCATTTCCCAATTAGCGCATGGCCATTACAACAGGAGCCCTTACCATAATGGAAAATGGGAAAGGGAAATGGGACTTGATATACCACCTTTCTGTGGTATTTTGCAACTAAATTCAAAGTGGTTTACATATATTCAGGTACTTATTTTGTACCTGGGGCAATGGAGGGTTAAGTGACTTGCCCACAGTAAAAAGGAGCTGCAGTGGGAATTGAACCCAGTTCCCCAGGATTGAAGTCTGCTGTACTAACCACTGGGCTACTCCTCCACTCCCATAAGGGTTCCTATGGTAATTGGGCAGCAAGTTAACTAGACTATTCCAGAGACCTGCATGCTGTTCTAATGGACCTGAGTAAAACATCTGGAGGTTGGCATAGAGGCTGGCAAGTAACGATTTTAATCACATTTTTGGGGGGAGGGAGGGAGTTAGTGACCACTGAGGGAGTAAGGGTAAGTCATCCCTGATTCCCTCCAGTGGTCATTTTTTTTGTGCCTTATTTGTTATAATAATAGGTCTAGCTTAACACATCTTAGTGTTAGTCTTGGACGGTTTTGTACTGTTCCGTTATGGCTGAAAAACGTCCAAGTGATAGGAACGCCCAAATCCCGCCCTTAACATGCTCCTGACACTCCCCCTTGTGATTTGAACGCACTTCTGACAGACTTCATAGAAAAATGTCTAAAACTTGGTTTTGAAAATACCAATTTGGACGTGTTTATGAGAAAAATGTCCAAATGCAGATTTATGCTACTTTTTGGACGTTTTTCTCTTTTGAAAATGAGCCCAATCGTAACATAGTAAATGATGTTAGATAAAGACCTGTACGGTCCATCCAGTCTGTCCAACAAGGTAAACTCATTTTACATGATATGCGATACTTTATATGTATACCTGAGTTGAATTTGTCCTTACCATTCTCAGGGCACAGATGGTAGAAGTTTGCCCAGCACTGGTTTTGCTTCCCAATTACTGGCGTTGCCACCCAATCTCCGATAAGATTCCGTGGATTCATTCCTTCTAAACAGGATTCCTTGTGTTTATCCCACGCATGTTTGAATTCCATTACCGTTTTCATCTCCACCACCTTCCGCGGGAGGGCATTCCATGTATCCACCACCCTTTCCCTTCCAATATCACACCCCATCCCGAAAAATTACAAAAAAAAAAGATGAAATAATACCCACTTAACACACGCTGAGAGGCAAATTACCTCCTTAACGCGTTTTGCAGCAAGCCTTTTTTCCCCCCTTAACATGGTTTAGCAAAAGGGCCCCTTAGTCAGGCAAATCTATGTTTACCTAGGTAAATGCTTTCAATAACTATCATCATAAATTAAAAGAAAGTAATTTGACTGCCGACTACAAAGTTCTTACTTCTCCCAGAAAAAGAAGGCTCTCAGGGCTTTTACAGTCAGCCTGCAGCTGACAGAAAACTGATGTTCATTCGCTTCGTTATGTGGCTTTCTCAGCTTATCACAGTTAAAAAAAAATAATCCCTGAATACAAGTTCCCCACATTATCATTTTATTTACATTTTGCACAATATTCCAAGTTATTAAAACATAGACATTTGTGATATTCAGTTGTTTGCATGCATATTTCCATCTTAATGAGGTTTTTTTTGCATGATAAACTTATCACTGGTCTAAAAAAAAAGGAATTACTCAGTGATATTTCCTTGCCAATATGCCTTTTTGAATACAGTGATAAATTTATTTGACAAAAATTGCTGGCTTTGCATTAGAACTCCTATATCACTGTTTGTCAGACAGATCAGGGTGAAATTCTTATATATATATCATAGTGGCTTGAATCATAAGGCTTTTCATTTTTTTTTTTTCAGAACCTACCTCATTCGATATTGGCAACTTGGAGGCAGTAGTGTAGCGAGGAAGGACTTTTTTTTTTGAGGGGGGAAGCAGTGGTTAACGTTGATGAACACCCATTTTCTTTTGCCTCCCTCCCCCTCTCCCCGACCAAAATTAAAATACCTTATCCCCAAGCCCCACCAGCTGAAGAAATATGGGGACTGATATTCAGTCAGTAGCAATCAACAATTTGCTGACCGCTGTCAGCACTGAACCTGGAAATTCAATTCTGGGCCAAGTGCCAACTCCAATCCTGTAACACCCCCAAAATAGCTGGTTTTCAGTTCAATGCTAACTGGTTATTTTCAGCAGCACTTATTAGTTAAGTGACTAAGATAGACAGTTTTGAAACATCACGTTAGTTTTGCATGTTGAGGGAAGGGAAGAGGACAACCATTCAGAATAATTTGTTGTCGCATTGGAGAAGAAGTTTTCTAAGATAAGTTTGTTATATGGATATTAATTATTGAGCTTTGCAAAAATCATCTTTGGACAAAAGTGTGATATGATAGGATGGATGGTCACCTTTTCTACAATGCCGATTCTGAGCGCACACAATAATTAAAAACACAATTTCTGTTAGAATTGTTGGACTAATGTTAGCTTGGATAAGTAAATTGAGGAATCCTAGCAATTTCTAAAAATAAATTCCCCATCTCTTTTTTTTTTCTTTACATCCTTAGTGCTGGAATTACCTGCATGTACAGGTGAGGATGGAATGAATCTTAGCAGGTAGAGATGAGGATGGGACAGATTCCAGTGGGGATGGGTGAAATTTCTGTCCCTGTGAAACTCTAAGTTAAACAAATATATATATATATATATATATATATATATATATATATATATATATATATATATATATATATCCTGTATATTCTATATATATATCCTATATAATAATTTGCACCTCCAACGTTCTATGCCTGGATGCCTGGGTTCGTAACACAATTCCCATTGGTCCGCCCTCGCGTCGGAATGTGATGATGTCAGAGGGCAGATTAATGAGAGGAAAGGGAAACCAGCACCAGCCAGCCACAGAACGTTGGAGGTGAGGATTCAATGGCGGGAGAATCGCCCCCTCCCTCCCCCCTGTCCTCCGAGTTCCAGGCCCCCCCTCTCCTCCGAGTTCCAGGCCCACTCCCCTCCCTCCTTCCCCTCCCTCCCTCTCCTCCCCTCCCCTCTCATCCGAGTTCCATGCCCCCCTCTCCTCCGAGTTCCAGGCCCACTCCCCTCCCTCCCTCCCCGCCCTCCCTCTCCTCCCCTCCCCTCTCATCCGAGTTCCATGCCCCCTCTCCTCCAAGTTCCAGACCCCCATGCCTCCCTACCTCTTTCTCTCTCCCCCCCTCTGAGTAGCAGCCCAACCTGCGTTGCCCGCCCTCTTCTCCCAGTCCTCCGCCTACCTCTCGCCTTCCTGCGTGCTGGCCTGAATTTAAAGGTTCTTACCTCGGGGTCCGCCGGCAGCAGTAAAAGGCGAGCAGGCATGGCGCTTCAGCCTGCCTTCCCTTCTGTCTCAGCTGCGCCTCTGGTCCCGCCCTTCCGGAAACAGGAAATGAGTGCGGGACCAGAGGCAAGAACTTTTTAATTCAGGCCGGCACGCAGGAAGGAGAGGGGCAGGCGGAGGACTGGGAGAAGAGGGTGGGCAACGCAGGTCGGGCTGCCACTCAGAGGGGGGAGAGAGAGAGGGAGGCGCGGGAATCTGGAACTCGGAGGAGAGAGGGGCCTGGAACTCGGAGGGGCGGAGAGAGAGGAAGGGAGGTACGTGGGTCTGGAACTCGGAGGAGAAGGAGGCATGGAACTCGGAGGGGAGGAGAGGGTGGGAGGGGGCATGGAACTCGGGGGGAGGGAGGGGGCCAAGCTGGAACTCGGAGGATAACCTTGCTAGCACCCGTTTCATTTGTGTCAGAAACGGGCATGTTTTACTAGTATATATATAAATGGTTTAACGATATCCTCAGCAGTAATAGCAATTAATAACTAGAATTGCTCCATTTATCTAGGGGCCCTTTTACTAAGCTGCGTAAGCGTCTATGCGAACCCAATGCGTGCCAAAATGGAGTTACCGCATGGCTACCACATGGCCCTTGCAGTAATTTCATTTTTGGTGCTCGTCAACTACGTGCGCCAAACATTTTTTAAAAAGTTTCTTACGCACGCCAGCTACGCGTGCCAAGTGGCATTTGCTGCATGTAGGTCATTACCGCCCAGTTACCGCGTGGGACTTTACCGCTAGGTCAATGGCTGGCAGTAAGGTCTCAGACCCAAAATGGACACGTGACAATTTTGATTTTGCTGAGCATCCATTTTCGGCAAAAATTTTAAAAAGGGCTTTTTTTTTTTTTACAGGCGCGCTGAAAAATACAGTACTGCAAGCCATTTTTCAGCGCACCTTAGTAAAAGGACCCCCTAGAGACAACACAACTCAATGTGGGGTAAAAAAGATTTAGGGACCTCTTTTACTAAACCACACTAGCGATTCCCAGCTGGCAAATGAGAGGAAACCAAATGAATTGAATGGCTTCCTCTCATTTGCCAAGTGGGAATCGCTACTGTGGCTTTGTTAAAGAAACCCTTTTATATCTATACAGCGCTTCATATATCTGATATGGTGCTATGCAGCTCACGATAATAATAATGAAGCCTGCAGCTTTTATTCAGAACAAAATACAGTATTTAGGGTGGTAGTTATTACTGTACAATAAGAGTTTAACACATGATTTTTGCCTCTCAATGTCCCCTCAGACTCACTCAAAGTAAGTGTTGGTAGTCCAGGAGATCTGCATTCATTAGGGCACATTCAGGCCATTAGGGGAATTAAAAGTGTAGGTGGTTATTTTAGAAGCATCCCCAGGTGCAAATGGCAGCATTTAATTGTATGTAAAGGTCCAGATAGCCACTCACACTATGGAAGCTGAGTACTTCTAGATGGCAAAAGGGTATGGGGAGGACAGGGAGAAGGAGTGGTCGGAGTAGGCCTACAACAGACATGCATTCCCTGTAATCCACATCTGTATGGGGAAACCTAAATATTGGCATTTACACTTCCCCAAAGGCATGTCTAAGTGCTTGCTATGGAGGCAGTTGTAACCACTGACGTCTGGTATTTCCACAATGCTAGTGCTTCTCCCCACCTCCCTCAGCACCAAGACCCCTGACAAACATTTTGTCTGGCAGCACACCCCTAAGGAACTACCTCAGCAGCGTCCAACCCCCAAATCAGAGACTTACCCCTAGGGGTAAGCCACTGCTTGCCCAAGGATTGGTAGCATGGAACATTGCTACTAATTGGGTTTCTAACAGGTACTTGTGACCTAGATTGGCCATTGTTGAAAGCAGGATATTGGGCTAGATGGACCACTGGTCTGACCATAATGGTTATTCTTATCTTCTTATGGGTATCACCACAAGGTCTCAGCACAGCAGCCATATTGGACTGAACCAAGACAGAGGCAAGAGCAAGAGGGCATTGGTCCTGCAATGCCAGACACCAGGAACCCCTAGGGAACTTGGAGAGTGGGTTGGGGGATGAGGGGGCCTGCTGGAGAAGGGTCATTTGAGGCCTGGGGGTTATGTATGGTACTATGTAAACCACATTGAGCCTGCAAATAGGTGGGAAAATGTGGGATACAAATGTAACAAATAAATAAATATGTTGGGCTCTTGCCCACACATGAAGACCTCCCCCGCCCAGGGGGAGGGATTGCTTGGGAGAGATTTGGGTGCCATGAGAGAGATCTGGTTGGAGGATTGGGTGCTGTTGGGGTGGATAGTGATTGGGAGATTGGGGGGGCTTCGGGGGTGCTGCTGGGGGGTGGGGTTCCTTGGGTGGGGTTCTGTGTGCCATGAAGGGGGTTGTTTGTCAAATCACTCTAAAGACAGGTTTTAGAAAGACATGGTTTGTATGTTGAAAATAACAGGCTGGCAGTTGAGGTAGGTTAGAATCAGTCAGAAATACATTGCATTCTAATCCTTCAGTTTGTTGCTAAGGGGAAGGATGCAGCCATATGCAAATTATTGAATTTATTGTGAGAAAGGGATCACTAACTGTGAACATTTATAAATGTAAAATACTTATAGCAGCTAAAGGGAAAAGATCAGAATATGTTTCAAGAAAGATACATATTGTGCAAGGAGAACAGAGGCATTTTTGGTAATAAGGCAAATGCCTCACTCTGATACCTACAGAGGGCAAGTGAAGTTGCCCTAGGGGATCTATATGGATTTCAGTGATGGGCTGATAAATGGAGTGATGGGTTGGTGATCAAAAGGACTAGGGTGTTATTAGAGCAGGATCTGGTTGAAAATAAATCCAGGAGTCTCCTTTATCTCTCTGTCTGGGGGGGGGGTTCTTTTGTTCTTTACAAGGCTGCAGTTGCAGGGTTTGGCCAAGACATGGCTGGAATTCAAAAATGGCTAGGATGTAGGGAAATGTTTCTATCTGTGTTTGAGAGGAGGGATTTTCCTTCCTGCTGAGTAAGGCTGCAGTTACAGGTGTCTGCCAAAGGAAGGCTGAGGTTAACAAGAAGTTGATATAGAGCAATTTTTCTCTTCTGAAAAAAGAATGTTGTCGCAGAAGTTAAGTGATTTTTTAAAAGATTTTTTTTCAAAAAATTATAAAAATCAATAGTTTTGAATTTAAATGGAGGCTTTTTTTTAAAGCCAATGATTGATAGATTGACGTGCATACAGTAATAGCACTCATCAATGTTCTGAGGTTTTTTTTCCTCCATTGAGCATAAACTTTGAGAGTTTTAAGGTGACATTAACTGAACCATACTACACTTGTTTGGTGAAGGTGTATTAGAATTTTTGTGATCTAATGGGGTCATAAAACTGCACTACCCAAGGTGCAAAGGACTTACAAATCAATTTACGCATCCAGCTTCTCCTACATAAGCACACAACTATGGAACGCATTACCAAAAACCTTGAAATCGACGTACGTTCACCTAAACTTCCGGAAATCACTAAAAACTAACCTGTTCAAAAAGGTATACCCCACCGATCCAACTTAAATGCCTGATCCCTGCTACACAACAAAACTAAAGTACGTAATGGACAAAACGCAACTCTTCCGATGTACGTTTCCCTAATGTGGCTATGCCACATGAACTTCATCTTACCACAACATCACTTTGTATTTGTTCTCATCGGAGTCTGCAAATGCCTCTCCGGTACTATGTAAGCCACATTGAGCCTACAAATAGGTAGGAAAATTTGGGATACAAATGTAACAAATAAACAAATAAAAGTTAGGGCCAGTTAACAAGCATACAATAAACAATAAACATATCATATCATATCATATTATATCATAGAGTCCTACCACATGGCCAGAAGCACCTAAACTGAGATGTCCAGTTATAGAACTGCTCCCTTATTCTTCGCACAAACAACAATGAACTGTTCCACAAAGTTTAGTGAGACTAAAAATGAAAAACATGGAAACCATACACACCCAAACGACAATTCAATCCAGTAACAACAAATACTGTTTTTTTTCAAATAGGAAACACTTTTTTTTAAGGAACTTTTTTTTATTAAGGAACTTTTTTATTTATTTAAAAAGGAGGGAAAAAAACTTCAGCGGTCAACGGTAAATTTCATTGGTTGGGCATAACCCACTTAGGGGTCCTTTTACTAAGGTACTCTGAAAAATGGCCTGCACTGTTGTAGGCGCGTGTATTGGATGCACCATTTTCAGCATGCCTGCAAAAAAGGCCCTTTTTTTAAACCAAAAATGGATGTGCAGCAAAATAAAAATTGGCGCGTATCCATTTTGGGCCTGAGACCTTATCGCCACCCATTGACTTAGCAGTAAGGTCTCACGCGCTAACCAGGCGGTAATCGTCAGCGTGCATACACTGCTGGTTACCGCTTGGTCAGCGCCATGCGATAGATAATAAAAAATATTTTCTGCCGCGCATATGGGATGCGCATTAAAAAATGGTATTACCACCCGAGGCTTGCAGTAGCCAGACGGTAGTTCCAAATCGATGTGTGTTGGATGTGATAGGCCCCTACGTGCCCCTTAATTTTTTAAAAGCCAAGGCCGCTTCTAAGACTCCCTTATTCTCTGCTCATTTTCCTTTTTCTATCACTCTTCTTTCTTAAACTTACCTCCTGTACTTGCAGTCCGTATCTCTTCCACTTAAAATCAGCACTAAAAATGCCAGAATATACCCAGAGAGAGTGTTGCAAAGACAGGACTGTCCTCAAGTCTCCTTCCAGAAAGAAAGCCCCTTGGCAATTTTGGCAAAACACATCTAGTATTTCAGTTAGCTATGAAAAATGTGCCTGTTACCTAAATTAGATCAGTGCCTTGTGATTATTCATTCCCAAATCATCCCAAGAACACTGGAACATTAATACATGGACAAATAAATCCCTATCCTGTCAGTGTATATGAATAAAATATTTAACGTGTTGGCTAAACAGTGACTGACAGCTGCAAAAGTAAAAGCACTTTCTTCCACACATTCCTCTCCCCTCCCCACCTCCCTTGAGTTGTTATTGCCAAAATTGTTTGCATGATAACAGGACCTTTGTTATCTAGGATTGATTTGTGGCTGCTGTTTATACTTTTTTCTTTGTTTAATAGCATAATGAGATGCAGTGGAACACTGGGCTTTCCAGATTCCAATCAGAATAAGCCAATTCATGAAGCCAGATGTATTCTTTGTTTTCTTATTAGCAAAGAGCGGAGGAGAATAGATGCAGAAATCAAATAATCATCTTATGTCCTAATTTTCAGAACATCCTTTGAAATGTCAGTAAGTTACAAGTTAATTTGTTTAAACATATCAAAAAATGAGGAGGAGAGAGGTCTTTAGTTTGCATCACTAGGTTTTGAGCAGGGGATCATTTAGGGGCCCTTTTACTAAGCTGCGTAGGCGCCTATGTGTGCCCAATGCACGCCAATTCGGAACTACCACCCGGCTACTGCATGGCCCGGGCAGTTATTTCATTTTTTACGCACGTCCACCACGCATGCCGGAAAATTTCAGGTGCAGTGATAACTAGGCGGTAATCAGCATTGTATATGCGCCGATTACCGCTCGGTTAATGAGTGAGACCTTACCGCTAAGTCAATGGGTGGTGGTATGGTCTCAGGCCCAAAATGGAGATGTACCCATTTTTATTTTGCTGCACGTCCATTTTCGGCCCCCCCAAAAAGGCCTTTTTTGCAGGTGCGCTGAAAAATGAACCAGCGCGCGTCCAATACACGTGTGTACACCAGCACAGGCCACTTTTTTGGCGCACCTTAGTAAAAGGACCCCTTAGGAATTAAGGACTAGATATTCAAAAAGATGTGTAGAATGCCCCATCACAGGATACATATATAAAAGTTATGTATATATAGGGAGGAGAAGATGTGGGGGGCATAATCGAAAGGGACGCCCAAGTTTTCTGAGGACATCCTCCCAGGACGCCCCCATGAAGGGGTGGGGAAACCCGTATTATCGAAACAAGACGGACGTCCATCTTTCATTTCGATAATATGGTCGGGGACGCCCAAATCTGGAAATTTAGGTCGACCTTAGAGATGGTCGTCCTTAGACTTGGTCATTTCTGATTTTCGGCAATAATGGAAACTGAGGACGCCCATCTCAGAAACGACCAAATCCAAGCCCTTTGGTCATGAGAGGAGCCAGCATTCATACTGCACTGGTCCCCCTCTCATGACAGGACACCAACCGGGCACCCTAGGGGGCACTGTAGTGGACTTCAAAAATTGCTCCCAGGTGCATAGCTTCCTTACCATGTGTGCTGAGCCCCCCCAAACCCCCCCTCCAAAATCCACTACCCACAACTGTACACCACTACCATAGCCCTTATGGGTGAAGGGGG